>NC_140171.1:147841981-148279170 GCF_963971535.1 Notolepis coatsorum | reverse complement strand
ACGTCATTGCGGGCCATGCTCAAGTTGCCGGAGGACGCTGTACAGCGTCCTTATATCAATATTTCAAAAATCTGCGATCGGATTCATATGTCCCCTCCGCTGGCCTGAGATCCACCAGCAGGACCCACTGAGCTCTCTGGCGGTTCAGGAGCGCCATCTGGTGGCCGATCGGCGCAATCGCTTTAACAGGAAGTGGCATAGAGGTTGTGCTAGACGTCCGTAGTACTTCCGGGTGCTCGCTATAGGTCCCGGGACTCTGGCTCGTCACGCTACACAGTGATCGATTGCCAATAACTCGATAAACAACATGATTTGGACGTATATACCATTATACAAGCTGGAGATGGACCGGGTAAATTTACATCCCATAATGATAAGATTTCAACTCTACGATGATCGCCCAACGGCGCGCGGAGACTGGGGTGAGTTTCAGCGTGTAACGTTACCGTCTTCGATACTAACTGCTATTATCAACATTTGACCCACATTAGATGATTGGTATAACGCTGCCCACGGAATTATAAACGCCCCCTAGCCCATCCGGTCAACATCAGATGACGTGTAGTAACTTCTAGAAGTACGTCTAGTTGGAATTTTTTATATCGCGCTGATTGCCATAAAACTGTATTGCATCATCAATATAATGCATTTGGGGCTATATATCACGTTCTGGAGAAAGCTGCAGAAAGAGATGAAAACATACTTATACATTAGACCATACTTTACTATGAATATGTGAATGAAAAAGTTTAACGTTGCTACACAATGAACAATACATATAGGACTTTGAATGGGCCCTAATAATGGCAATGTAGCAATAGAATTTAAAAAGTTATAGCCCTGCAAAGAAGGGGTACTTCTCCATAGACAAATAGAGCTGGCAATCTATGGTATATCATGAATTTAACCCAAGGCAACCAAAGTGTTAATATAAATACAAAAAAACAATGTCAACAATGTTTAAATTCCCTGATTGTCAGTTCTTAATGGAAAGATTAGTTTTATGCTTGAAATTAAAGTGCCGTATTTGAAATACAATGAAAGGAATATGGCTGGATTTCTTATCAAAGGGAAAAGTGTCACTGTTATTTAAAATAAATAAATAAATAAACAAATTAGAAGGCCATCAATATAAATTGCAGCATACATCAAACTAACACACACACACTGTACTGTTTCAAAACAACACTGCTCTGTTCATTCTATTTTGAAAATACGTACATTATCTGTCTACATTTATTTAGACTAACATTATTTAAATATTGAGTGCAACTGTGGTTGATTACGAAATTCGGTGAGTTGGAACCATCTATGGGTTGGCGGGTCCGCAGGGACATTTTAGTGTCACGGACCTTCAGCTCAGGCAACGTTATCAGCTTCGGTAACTAGGGATGCCCCGATCGATCGGCCATCGATCGTTATCGGCCGATACTCAGTATAAATATGCAATCTGTGAATTCCGATAATTAGTCATATTCGCCGATAGCGGAAACCGATCAAGCGAAGCTCTCACTCGCTGTCTGTCTCAGACACACACGACCTGCAAACTGCCGCTGCTCCTCCTCCCTAGCCCCGCCCGCCCCCGTGTAGAGTTTGTAAACAAAGAGGTGCGGCTCCTCTGCTCGAGTCTGTAGTGCACTGCATTCGACCTGCGCTAACGTTAGCTACCTAGCTATCGTTACTGTTTAAACAAAATTACCCAGTCAACTATTCACGTTTAGTAGGCATTGTCTAACGGTATTTAGCCGGCTAGCTACCGATAGCTCCTGATATCAACAAATGATCCAGAAAGTCTAGTAGTTCATGTTCATACCTCAGTTAGCTTGCGTTAGCTGACGTTCGTTTACTGTTCAAAACGAAATGTCCCATTGAACTAAAGTTCTGTCTTAACGTCATCTAGCCGGCTAGCAGTAGCTACAGATAGCTCTTGATATCAATGTCTTATAACATTGATTTAATGCGTATTCGAGCTGAGGGCTTGCTGAATGTGAAACGACCAAAGCACTTAACGTTACCAATGGGGTCCCGCTGCAGCGCCGGAGAATCCTTTTGAGCTGGGCTACTAGAGTACACACAGACAGTGGAGCTGTTTGCAGATAGTGAGCATTTTGACTTGTTGCGTGGTGGCGATGTCTCGCAGTCGCAGATAATACAAGTACAAGTCTAATTATATAATATATATATTTATAAAAAAAAAAAAAAAAAAAAAATTTATATAAAATAATTTTTAATTTCTTTTTAATCAAAAACAATCGGTATCGGATCGGTATCGGCCGATATGGATCACGACGATCGGTGATCGGTATCGGTGGCAAAAAACGTGATCGGGGCATCCCTATCGGTAACGTTAGGAGGAGTTCATAACATCAACAAGCAGTGGAAAAGCGGCAATAGTCCCGGTTGGAGTTAGTAAAACACAGTTGTATGTTAGCCTTCTTGGATGTTGAATAAACGCCTATCATTGTCTTTAAACACCCCGCCTCTCAGACTCCCATTTTCTCCTCTGCTAGCTAGTAGCTACGATAACATTGCATTGGCTGTATTAGCTAGCGGGCTACCATAGTTCAACATGCCTTGTGTTGTACAAACTGCTAACGCTATGGCAAGATGTGTGTAGGCCTATGTAATGTTAATGGCTATGTTTTTAAAGTCGTAATGAAGATTGATTTATATTGTGCTTGCCATTTTTACACAAACTGACTAGCACCTGGCTGCAGTGCTGCCTGCAGCCAGCGCTCACCTCTCCCGGCTCCGTGCCAAATGAATTTAAATGTTTTTATTTATTTGTGCATCATCTGAACCAGGGGAGGAAATTAGGCCACTTTACTCGCCAATTGCGAGTATTTTTTACGTTTGGCGAGTAATTCATGAAGAGCACTCGCCAGTCTGGCGAGTACTAGTAATTACAAAACAAAACAAAAGAATCATTCTGCAATCTGCTGATTCGCTCACTGGCACAAACCGAACTCTGACTCCCCCCTTGATTCCTCCCATTTGCGCCACATAATAATCAGACCATAACCAATGAACATCATCGTTGTACAGATGCGCTCTAAGCTCCTCCAATGAACACTCATTTTCTAGAAGATGCCGCCCATCTAGGGGAAGTGGACAGACCACTGCGCGCAGACCTACAAACTCCTGCCACTGGCAGCCGGCTTGACAACGTAGACAAACTTACAAAAACACATCAGTGGATGAAAATAATTGCATGTAGAGTCGTCGCTTTCGGATATCAGTGCGGTCTGACATGGGGGCGAACAACAGCACGCGACGCGTCTCCTTCGAGTCGGATGAGAATGACAAGTCAACCAGCATTAGCCGGCTAGCTACCTAGCATGTAACAAGCTACCATAACGCGCGTTCAACATAGTGGACTATACTGAGCGGCTTTGCTTAAATGCAGCCGAGTGACATTTTATTATCACCGGGTTTCCCCCAATATCACCACTCGCCCATATGCCCTTCACAACGGTGATGTTGTCATACTTGGCATTCAGAATACACTTGCTGAACCCCTAGCGTTGTCGATTCGGTTCCAATGTATTGTCATCTTACAGCACAAGTACAGTACAACCAGAATACACTTGGCATACAACCAGAGTGCAAATGTAACAAGTCAAGTTCAAGTTGTTTTATTTAGCTATTACATTACAGTGAAATGCTTGGTTCTTTCACTGCCCAACTCAGTCCAACCTAAACCAACCCAGTATTGATTGATTGATTGATTGAAAACTTTATTAACAGATTGCAGAATGGGTACAATACAGTACAGCTCAATACACACAATTGTTAAGGGGATGCAGACCAGAGAAGGACTTTCGTCTTGTTTACATCAGGGTCCCCCATTTCAGTCCTGTTTGCTTAATGCCTTGTCCACTTCCTCCACACTCCAATATGCCCTTCAACCCTGCTCCTGTCAAACCTGCTCTTTCCATTCCCTCCATCATGTCCCCCTTTCTGATGAATATTTCCTGCACTTAAGAGTCAGACACACATTCCTAGTAGTTGAGCTGTGATGAATGAATGAATGAAAACTTTATTTAACAGATTGCAGAATGGGTACAGTACAGTACGGCTCAATACATGCAATTGTTAAGGGGATGCAGACCAGAGAAAGACTTTCGTCTTGTTTACATCAGGGTCCCCCATTTTCAATTCATATTCAATTCATCATTCAGTATAACCTAGACCAGCCCAACCCAGCATCTTTCACTGCCCAGTTCAGCCCAACCCAACCCAGTCCAGAATAGTTCCCTCTTTCATGTTAATATGTGATTTAATGATGTAATATTTTGAAGAGTAGAGACAGTGTGATTAATTTACTATGATTGAAAATCAATTTAGACGAAGACGTACAAAGAAGTAATTATCACAATTAGCGATTTTTTTTGTCTGGTAAAAAATCAGTTTGGCTGGTAAAAAAAATCAGATACTCGCCAGTTGGCTGGTAAGCCAAAAAGTTAGTTTCCTCCCCTGATCTGAACCGTACGATACACAGACGCCTCGAACCGTGGGGGTCGTACCATACGGTACACGGTTCGAATGCGTATCGTTCCACCCCTAGTAGTAGATTATCGCAATGTTCTAGGCATGTAGCTTGGTCCTGTTCCATTTAGTGCTTTGTATAAGGAGGAGGACCTTGAAATAAATTCTAAATGTTACCGGAGGCCAGTGTAGGTTCTAGCTAATACAGGACTGATGTGGTCTCTCCTCTTGGTTCTAGTTAGTAGCCTAGCTGCCGAGTTTTGAATGAGTTGGGGTTGTTCTGTGTTTTTTTTTTGGGAGGCCAGTGAGGAGTGCATTACAATAGTCATGTTAAAAAATAAAAATAAAAATGTAAAGAGAATTTGCGATTTTTTTAGCGATTTGCGAATTGTGCTTGGGAACGAAACATGAGATTGTAGTGTGTACGCAGATCAGAGGGGGGAGAGGGAGGGGGGGGGGGGGTTCGCTCTCGAGGGGGGAGCGGAGCACCCGTTCCTAATGAGAAGACGCCCTGAGTGAGAGGGGGAGAGCGTATTAATTGAGTGAAAATTGTATTAACAGATTGTAGAATGGGTACAATACAGTACGGCTCAATACACACAATTGTTAAGGGGATGCAGACCAGAGAAAGACTTTCGTCTTGTTTACATCAGGGTCCCCCATTTTCAATTCATAACATTTATGACATACGTGACATACAGATATACAGTACTGTAATAAAAACGTAGGTTTTACCATGAGCAGGAGCAACTGCTTATTAGCAGGGGAAGCTTCTGTTTTTGTCAAAGCCCTTCAATGATCACAGGCACAACCAGGGTACAAAAGATAACAAGGTTTATTGATTAAAATGCATAATTCATGAGGCCGACGCTAATATTCCCTCCAGGGATGACGGGGTTAACAGACCCGGAGAATAGCGGGTTACAGCAAGGCTTCCCTTATAGGTAAATCCCTTCACCTCTTCAGAGCACACCATATATCACAGCACACTTATATAACAACCTCCACGAGAGGCATTGCACATCCAATTATTATTATATATATAGTTATTAGTAGTGCTGTCAGGCAATACAAAAAATGTATCTAATTAATTACAGGATTTGTAATTAATTAAACTAATTAATCGCATTTTAACACATTGAGTGCCACGCCCCTTCCGGGAAGTGACCTGGCCTTGCCGTCCATTAACCCCATGCAAACGTAGTTGTAGTTTGTAGAGCTAAACCTATATTTTATAGTATAGCTATGGGTCTAATAACGCTGTCGAGTGTCAGTGAGTTGCTTCCAGTCAACGTGCAAAAAACAGATTATTTTTTCATCCGTACATTTCCGTTTTATACTGTTTTGAATATGAATATAGTTTGGGTGCTTCTGAGTAATTCCAGGAAAAAGACTTGAAAACAGCGTTTTTGTGTAATTCAATAAACACATTGTCATTTTTCGCCTGATTATCGAATCTTCCTGAAAATCAATGCTAGATCATCATTATTATCCTTCCTCGTGCAAGCATGCAATGTGATTTAGACCGGTGCGCCCCCCCCCCTCCCCTCCTGCACCCAACGGAAAACAGCCACACACATAAAAAACAGATAGCTTCAATCGGGGTAGAAATAAATATCAGATCAATGATCAAATTTATATATTCTGTGTTCTTACCTTGTATCTGATGTAATGCAAAAAAAATATTCCAATTATCTGATCGCCATTCCAGTCATCCATGTCTCCGACGTTGTTTGGCATTGCAACATGAACAGGCGGGCGGGGTCAGTTGTCCAAACCATCCCTACAAGCGTGTGTTTTTCCGGAGTGTTTAGGACCCGCCCCCATGCCGCAGCTCGGTAGAGGAAAGAAACGAACCCGTTCCTAACGGGGTGCAATAATGGCCGAAGGCGTTAGAATGCGGTATAAGACCGTCTGCCAGCTCAGACACACTCAGAACAGTATGCACAAGGTGCCCCGCTGAATTATGAATAGCAAATAAAAAATACCGTGAGAAAAACGTAGATCTACGTTTCCGGCACTCAACAATTGGGCGACAGAAACGTAGTTCTATGTTTTCGGGCAATCAAATGGTTAAACACAGTGTGTGTGTGCATTTGTGTGTGTGGGGTAGGGCTGGGTGATAAAACGATAACGACAACTATAGCGATAAATTATTTCCTCGAAATAAACATGAAACGTGGTCGCAAAGTTTCGATATATCGATTTTCCAAGCTTGGATATGAGCACACGCACAACCAATCAGTGAAGGAGATGGCCGACAGCGAAGGAGACCCGCTACCTCTGCCTCTGGGTAGTAAACAAGGCTGGCTAGGATAATTAGCTTGCACGCCGCTATTTTATAGTTTACGTGCCGAGTGGGTGTGTGGCGTGAATTCTGAGGCCACGGTTAGAGTAGTGTGGCGTATGCGGTGGACGTTATTGCAATGTATTGGGACGGAACGGAGTATTTTATGGCGATAGTTAGTACATTGTCATGGGATACACTGCTTGCTCTGGCTAACTGCTAACGTGCGCGGACTGATGACGACATCAACTCGAGACATTCGCAGCAGCAAGTCTATTAATAGCCCGTCCATCGGTGCCGGGCATAAGAAGTTAATTAAACTTGACAAAAATGATTGCCCCCTACTGGTCGGTCTAGGGAGCCCTGAGGTCTATCACATGCTTCCTCCGACACATGCGGAGACAGACAGTGGCTCTCTTTTCACCTGACAGCGCAGACTCTCATTGGTGAAGTGTAACGCGTGGGAGGTCACGCTGCCTTCACCACTTCAGGTCTTTTTCTGTGCAGGCGCCCAGACCTGACCTGTAGGAGTCGCTGTCCACAACGCCAGATTACCACCCATCAACTTCCCTCCCGCTAACGCAGCCAAACGAGTTAGTATGACGGCTGGCCCAAGCCGGAGGCCTGAGTCTCTCGCATTGGTGACGAGCACAATCTCTGCTGCGCCACCCAGCCGCCCCACCTTAGAAATAATTTAGGTTTAATAAGAGCTTCCCGGAGGTAGGGCTGGGCGGTATGGTCTAGGGATGCACGATAATTATCGGGCCGATATCAGCAATTATGACGTCATCCCGATAAACCCGATAACGTTATTAATAGCTCCGATAATATATAATACATTTTTTGGTTAAAAGAAATCCGGTGTGGGTGGATTTGGATGAAGGGCGCTTGTTTTTATTATAGCCTCCTCCCGTTTTGCCAGTACTGTGGTATGACTGACAGCGTGTGGTTTAGGAACAGGGAGTTTTTCACAAATCCAGCGCTCCCTTTCTTGGCTGTGTCGTAGTCACGTTACATTCGGAGACAGACAGTCGATCTGCCAATTACGTCCCTCCGCTTGCACCCACCTCTTCTTCTTACCACCAATCAGAAGCTCTCGTTCGTTTATTTACCTCCGGATTGTCGGCCATTATTCTACTCGGAGCTATAACGTTAGCTGCTCCCCGCCAGCCACATTGACAAGTACCAGCGCTTATACATTACTGGCAAATGTCTTGTTGCACTTGTGACAACGAGCGTTGTCAGCATCGACTTTAGTAAAATAGACCCAGACTTTTTTTGAGGAATTTAAACGTTGCAAACTAATCTTGTTGGCCGTTTTCTATTTCTCCTCCCTCGGTCTCTCTCTGCCTGCGCGAGCGGGCTGTGCTCTTACACTCACTCACTCACACTCACACTCACACACACACACACACACACACACACACACACACACACACACACACACACACACACACACACACACACACACACACACACACACACACACACACACACACACACACACACACACACACACACACACACACACACACACACACACACACACACACACACACACACACACACACACACACACACACACACACACACACACACACACACACACACACACACACACACACACACACACACACACACACACACACACACACACACACACACACACACACACACACACACACACACACACACACACACACACACACACACACACACACACACACACACACACACACACACACACACACACACACACACACACACACACACACACACACACACACACACACACACACACACACACACACACACACACACACACACACACACACACACACACACACACACACACACACACACACACACACACACACACACACACACACACACACACACACACACACACACACACACACACACACACACACACACACACACACACGCGCGGGTGCTGTCGAGAGCAGAGCTGTCTGTACTCGGCAGTGTGTGAGTGTGTGTAAGAGCACAGCCCGCTCACGCAGGCAGAGAGAGACCGAGGGAGGAGAGATAGAAAACGGCCAACAAGATTAGTTTGCGACAAGATTATTTCTCGAGTACCGATAGCAGTACCGATGACGTCGGAGCTTATAAATACTAAAAAAAAAAAAAAAAAAAAACATTTTTTATTAAAAACATATATATATATACATTAAAAAAAAATTATAATACAATAAATATCGGTTATCGGTATCAGGAGTCAAAAAATCAATATCGTGCATCCCTAGTATGGTCTAGAATGTATATCATGACATGGTATAATTTGAAGCAGACTGTAACGGTATATAGCACGGTATATTCATTTATCTTAAAATGTCTATATAAATGCTTCTAAAGGGGTAAAACACTGGTATGGCAGCTATTACTGTACTCTTGTATTACTATGACATATTTCACATAGTACAGTAGTATTTTAAGAACATTTATTGTGCAAAACTGCAATAGAAAAATGCAAAACCTTTTCTCAAGTTACCTTTTCTCAAGTGTCTGCAGGCAGATAAGGTAATTAATATTTTGACGCTGTTGAAACGTAAATAATAAAATGATTCTGTTACAGCTGCTGAGCTATATACTATAGCTAATGTCCATCAATATCTTCCTTTTGAATGAAATAGGTTCAAGAATCGAATCAGGATTGTTAGCAGAGGGAGAGAGAGAGAGAGAGAGAGAGAGAGGGATGGACGGACTCACTCAGCCCCCCCTTCCCTCACTATTGGATGCCTCTGAGCGTTCCCAGGGATAGGTTTAGTTAGAGTTAGCAGCTAACATTATTTAAGGTTTTAGCACGACATGGGCATTCCAGAATGGCGACGATGCAAAACATGTTAGACCATTGGACCCGTCGCAGAGTTTACATTACACATAGAAACTGCGAGACTCACGAGAGAAGTTGTCAAACGCAGGGCTAAAGAGCTAGTTTGCTTCTAGAATTGAAGGTCCGCTCTGCTCTGTGTCTCTTATTAAATGACAATTGCGCATTGACACGCTCACTACGCAAAGCCATTACTCGCACAGTGTGCTCCTAAATGATTTTTCCAGTTGGCACATATCTATTTTTAGGGGCAAATGCGAGTGAAATAGTCGCACTGTAGAGCCCTGTTGGTGTGGTTACGTCATTGCTACTTTAGAGCTGCTCTACCGGTCACAAGGTATTGTCAAAATCCATACCGTAGCGCAAATTCATACCGGCGTACTTTCTATACCGTCCACCCCTACCCGGAGGGTAATAAAGCCTGACTGATTAGGGCAGGGGTGGCCAACCAGTCAGAGACTAAGAGCCACAAAAATTACGGTGGTACCACAAAGAGCCACAACATATATAACCAGTGTTTCTCAACCTTTTTTTCAGTCCCTTCATGTGTTTATAGGTCCCACCCTCTGGCCTCTGATGTTGCTAATGTCTTTTTTATTTGGGCTTCACAGGGGTAACATCTTAAGCCAGAGTGGTCCGGTACTGGACCGCCAATGACATCAGGCCATAAATCCATCTCTACAGAATGTATGAATTAATGTTGCGTTTTCTTTTCAAATGTAGCCAAGAGTAAAGACCATAACCCTGTCAAAACAGCAGTCAAAGTGTATATTTTCAGCATTACGTTTGTTTACCAATGATTGTAACTGTTATTAGTGAAATATATGATTATAGAAATCTCAGGGCATTGAGTCGGAAACCGGCGCATATTGACGGGAGGAAGTGGCGCAGCCAAAAGTGAGTAGTCTTTTGAAGGAAGAGACCTAGGGCTTTTGATTGACTTTCGAATTTAGAAAAACTACCCTACCCAGCTCAGGCCAGCCCCTGTCAATCATCTGACTTCTGGATAAACTTTTTTATTTATCTGGATTATCTCCCACAAACCTGAACGTTATTGCCATATTGTTAGTTGCTTTACCTTTCTGTGAACGTCTAGCAAAAACGGCGTTGCAATCTGATGAAAACCTTTGGAGAAATTTACATTATAAAAAACGAACTGTACTTTTTGAATCACACCTGGTGATACTAAATCCAGATTGAATTCTGCCATTGGAAAGGGGAGATTTGGCCCGATCATAGATGTGCGACTTGGCCATAATAAGGTCATTTATAGGCCTGATATTCTATAATCATATTTAAAATTGCATGTGTCCAGATGGCAGAATTCAGTACTGTATATACAAAACCTTCTGTTTAATCATCTTCCCTTTATTAATTTGCTTCGATTTTTCAGGTCTGGCCAATTTTTGCATGGTGTTATTCACAGTCAAAGATAAAAAAAAAATATATATATATATATATATATATATATATATATATATATATATAATTGAATTGATATTCTCCTTTGGTTCATTACAATTTACTCAAGCCTAGTAACATACACAATATTTCGGACACTGGGAATACATTCCCTGAGATCCATAGATGTCCGTAGAATCAGATACCAAGAACATGCAAATGAACCATTTAAAAAAATAAAAGTATGTAAATGTGTATTCTATGTCTTATGGAATGAATGACAAAAAAAAATAATAATCAGGGATGTCCGATATTATCGGCCTACTGATATTATCGGCCGATATTGGCATTAAAATGTGATATCGGAAAATATCGGTATCTGTTTTAAATTATTATTTGTTTACATGTATTTAACCTTTATTTACCTAGGCAAGCAAGTAAGAACAAATTCTGATTTAATTTATTGTCAAAAGTATGCATACTTTTAATGATGTGTTAATTCCACAACAAGAGATATGTAATGTTAATTACCTGAAATAATTTTGTTTTTGGGGGGGGGGAAACCCTGCATATATCTGTATCCGTTGATATCGGTATCGGAAATTAAGAGTTGGACAATATCGGTATATCGGTATCGGTAAAAAAGCCAATATCGAGCATCCCTATATTATATTATATTAAAAAAAAATGTAATGGAGGGAGGAGCCACACATTGGTGGGCAACTCGCGAGCCGCGGGTTGGCCACACCTGGATTAGGGTCTAGGAGGTCATTCTGTATGAGACAATCAGTAAGTTGGTTTGATATGGCATGTTCAAGTGATTTAGAAAGGAAGGAGAGAAGAGAGACAGGACGATAGTTGTCTATGACGGTGAGGTTCAAGGTTGTTGTTTTTTGTGGTGTGACTCTGATTGGTTTTAGGGAGGTGGGGACCACCCCCGAGTTGAGGGAAGAGTTGATGGTTGCAGTTAGGAATGGGAGGATGTCTGGTGCTATGGTCTGGAGGAGAGCGTAATGGGTCCAGCTGGCCCATGTAGTGGGACGGTTCGACGTTACCAGTGTCAAGGCCTCGGTATCTGTAATAGGAGAGAAAGATGACAGAGTAAAGGATGAGGTGAGGATGAGGTTGAATTCACAGAGCAGTGGAGGGATAACATTGTTTATGTCCATTACCTTTGTACCAGGGTAGCAGCAGGTCTCGGCATTAGGGACAGTGACATACCTGACCATAGAGGACCCTACCACAAGCACAGAGGGGGCGGGTTGGAACACAAGGTCTGGTGTTGAGGCCTCTCCTTGAGAAGCATCAGGTGGGGCAGTCACAGGAGTAGCAGGCGGGGCAGCCGTAGAAGCAGCAGGTGGGGCAGTTGAGGAAGCAGTAGGCAGGGAACCTGCAGGGGGAGCAGACAAGACAGAGATCTGGGAAGAGGGGTGTTCACTTACCGGCTCCAGCCCCAAGGTGCTAAACATGTTGGAGGGCTGTAGGACCTTCTTCGAGGGTGGTGGGGCACGGCAGGAACCCCTCTACCTTCTTACAGCAGACCAGCCCTCTAACTGCGGAGTCCAGTGCTGCCAGCCCATGGTAGATTGTCTTTATCCTCATCAGTAGAGTCATGGGAGGTGGCGATGATGGATGGTGCAGGCTCAGGGCTGTACGCTAAGCTTTTTCACTAGGGGCACACTTGCCCCTAAATGAGAAATTTAGGGGCAAAAAAAATTTTTTAGGGGCAAATTTTTAAATAACAGTTTTACCATTATTTATATCGATTGTTTTTGATTTAAAAAAATACATTTTCTTTTTTTTTGAATACTTGTAGTTGTATTATCTGCGAGACATCGCCACCACGCAACAAGTCAAAATGCTCGCTATATGCAACCAGCTCCACTGTCTGTGTGTACTCGAGTAGCCTCCAGCTACGGCCAGGATTCTCCGGAGCTGCAGCTGGGCCCTATACTGTAGCCTCCAGCTACGGCCAGGATTCTCCGGCGCTGCAGCTGGACCCTATTGACTATATTCAGCGTGCCCTCAGCTCGAATACGCATCGACTCAGTGTTATAAGACATTGATATCAGGAGCTATCTGAACTATTTAGTTTAATGGGACGTTTCGTTTTGAACAGTTAGGGTTGGGTACCGTTCACATTTGAACCAGTACCTGGGGATCAATAATGGTATACGACGACAGGGCTTGAGACTAACACCGTCCCGTCGTCCCGAGGGAAATAAAATATGTATTTGGGATGAAGAAAAATCCTCCACGGGGCCGGGACACAGTCGGGACGAAGAGGATTTATTTTCCCCCACTTGGAAAATGTCAACTGCGCCGACTGTCAGTGCGCATATCACTGTCAAACGGTGCGTGTCTTCCGAGTGCTCGCTTTAGTTGACAGTGGCACGAGACCACTGCACGAGACCCGCGGAAATATCAGAATGTTTAATAGAATGTTTAATAAAAGTTCTCGTGGTTCCAGCCATCCTCTAGCCATCCTCTCAGTCAAGGGAGCACTCTCAAACATGCTGCACTATTTGAAGTGTATAACGTTAAACAGAGCAGAAGAAGATGGAATAACAGACACAGACTGACCAACAGGGAACTGCATCCAACCCTAGTACAAAGGCAGGTCTGCGGTGGTGGCTACTGCCACTGCTGGCTCAATGTTCTCGACGGTCACATTTTCATTCGACGGCTCACTAGGAGGTGGAACGCGTCGAAAATATGAAGCAATACTAACTTTACTTTTCTTCATAGGCATAGCTAAATCAGACAGTCAGCCAGTCTATCAGAGTGCTCAATCGATTTTCCCCACTCTCATACCTGAGTGCTCAGCTCGCGTGAGTGGCGTCATCACACGGCTTGGATAATTTAGGAGTGAAATGCGAATGCAAGGCTTGAAATCCCTACTCGCAAGCCCGCCCCCAAATATTATTTACCAATCGCAACGGCCAATTAAAGGGGCAATTTGCGACGAGCTCGTCGCACTGTACAGCCCTGAGGCTGATGAATTGAGCTGACCAGATTGTCCAAGAGCCTTTATCCTCTTTGATCTGGTAGAGAGTTGAGATTCTTCCCTCCAGCTCTAGCCCTTCGGAGCTAAACCAATCAGAGAGGGTCTTCGCTGTACAATCAGAGAGCGTCTTCGCAAACTGCGGCTACGAAAAAAAATCACGCTGACTAGGCAAACCTAGCCATGAGCCATTTAGCCGCAAAGCTAATACAGGCTAGGTTAGTTAGCTAGCCTAGCCACAGTACTAGCCACAGTACAAAGAGCAGGCTGGGCGGGGGGTCAAACCAATACAATCGACAATAACAAGCAACCAATCCGATATCCAAATACTCAAAACCAAAGTAAAAATATAGTAAAATAATATAAAATACCAGACACCAAGCACAAGGACACAAACAACAACCAGACCGGATATGTCCTTAATTGTCAATGTTGGGCAGTAACATGCTACAATAATATTACCTTTCCCAGTACAGAGAGTAGTATAATGCATTACCACCTCAATTTAAGCCTCTAATAATCCTCTTGGGGAAATCCATTCTCTGCATTTTGACCCATCCTAACTATTTAGGAGCAGTAGGCAGCCATACATTGTGGCGCCCGGGGACCAACTCCGGTTGTAAAGCCAGTACCTTGGTCAAGGGCAGACCTGGGCATTGTACGGCCCGCGGGCCGGATGATTCTGACCGGCCCACGAAAGATTACATGATAATAATTTTTTTTTTTTTTTTTTTTGTTTTTTTTTTTCATGTCAACGTTCACACGCACAATATACGCTTAACTAGGATTTGACTTGATTCAACAACAAAGCAGTCGGGGCAAGCTGAAAACGGTCGAAAGTGTGGTTATTTGAAGTTTGGATTTCTTTTTTCACAACTGAGGTAGATACTGGTAGATACAAATTTTAGAGACTAAAGTACAGAAAAAAGGTACCGTTGGGTACCGGTATCGATTCACAGGTACCGGTACCGTATCGGTTCAAATGTGAACTGTACCCATCCCTACTGAACACACAACTGCAGGGCAAGGGCATTTTTGCTCATGAAATGCATAGCCATGTGAAAGCCTTCATGACAAAGTTGCAATTAATTTCAAGGCAACTAGGCAGCAACAATCTCAAACACATGAAAACCCTGAAAGAAGTCAAACCATCAGCTGATCACCGGCACAGGTACTCATCCATGTTGGGAGCACTGCATGATGAATTTTCAGGGCGTTTTCAAGATTTCAAAAAGGTTGAGGATGAAATGCAGCTGGTTTCCTCTCCCTTTACCTGCAGTGTTGATAGTGCACCCACTGATGTTCAGCTTGAACTCATTGACCTGCAGTCTGATTCACTACTGAAAGAGCACTTTAAGTCAGCATCACTGCTAGAGTTCTACTCTGCTCTCAAGGAGGAGAACTTTCCAAACATGAGGAGACATGCTAAGAAGATGTTGGTTCTCTTTGGATCCACCTATATGTGAACAGACATTCTCAGTCATGACGTTTACCAAATCCAGGTACAGATCCTCTCTCACTGATGAACATCTGGCAGCTGTGCTTCGCATCTCCACCTCAGACATGCAACCTGACTTTGATGGACTTGTTAAAGCTCAACAGAGACTGTATTTATCACACTGAATGAAAAAAAAATGTGGAAATATAACAAGTGAAATGGGACACTTGATATTTTTTTTTCTTTTTTTTGCACAGTTCTGAAAACATTAAATGTTTAATATAGGCATGTAAAGTAAAAAAGGCTACTGGGACACTTTTCTTTACACAGTTCAGTGACATGTCTTGTTTATGTTGGCTATAAGATGATGTGATGTCTTTAGAAAGCTAAGAAAATCCTTGTTTCAATAGTATATGAAACTCGAAATAATAACTTTATTTGTATAGCACTTTTTCATACATGCCCTTTGTTATTAATGTTTCACATTTTGTTTATCATTTTGGAAATAAATTCTATTTGAATAAATGATATTTTTGAAAGCTAACCTCACCTTTTAATTGCCAAATAATAACATACACTCTTACCAGGGGTCAAAACAATGCCATTACTGCTTTTTATATAGAAATAAAATGTATATTATGCATAATTGAGTTTGGAATTTTGGCCCGGCCCTCCAACATATTTTCAGTTGCTCATTCGGCCCCCCGGGAAAAATAATTGCCCACCCCTGGTCAAGGGCAATGGCAGGAGTATACTGTTTACCTAGCATGTATGTCTGTATGGTGTGGGAGGAAACCGGAGTACCTGGAGGAAACCCACACAAACACGGGGAGAACATGCAAACTCCACACAGAAAGGCCCCTGCTGGGGTTTGAACCCAGGACCTTCTTGCTGTGAGGCAACAGTGCTAACCACTGAGCCACCGTGCCATGCTGATATAAATATTATTATTTCAATAATAATATTGCAGTTACTCTATTCTATCCAAAGTGTGCTCAAGGCTTAGGTGCACATTGTAAGAAAATCTAAAGTGGGGACTTTCTCTAAAAGGATGAAACAGTGCTGATGCGTCTTCTATATACAGCCTTATGTAATACAGATTCCAAAACTTTGGCCAATATCTCCTCAAGCGGAATCAGATCCATTCTGGGGGGAAAGCTGGGAACATTTCCCTTCTCAACCATGCACTGCTCTGATGTTATTGGAGGATGATGCTTTATGACAACTTGGTAATGGATCAGACCACCTGTAGTCGATGCCGATCCATCAAATAGTGATGGAGATAATGGGCATCCCCATCTGTGCATCCCTATATATTGGTTCAACGTAGGGCTGTCTTAAATGCTTCGAAGCTTCGTTCGATGGGCATGGGATTCGAATATGAAAATAACATTCGATTATTAAAAGAATAATAATAATAAATAATATGATTTTTTTTGCTAAATCAACTCTGCCTCTCTTTGTTAACGACAACAAGCAATGCTGTTTGTTATTTAAGACAAGGTCGGACTCGTTACTGACATTTGTGTTCATTGTGCTGCTTTTATAAAGCCTCAAATGACGGCTTACAATATTTCATGAAAGCAAAGTGTTTAGTTTGTCTAAGATTTAAAAAAAAAGATTTACAGCACTGACAAAGTTGAACAAAGTGCTGTACAAGTCCCACAACATAAAAAAAAATATTCTAAAAAATATATATAATAATACTTTTTATTTTAATCTCAAAGCTTCGAATTAAAATCGAATCTCGGCCCCGAAGTTTAGAATTCCAAAAAAAAAATTGAAGGTCAGCCCTAGTTCAACATGTTACATAACTGTTAAGGCCTAAAACAAATGGTTTGGTTCCGGTTGCCGAGCGACCCTGCCGATTTAGGTGCGACCCAATTTATTTTATGAGTTCATTTTTCTTTTTTTCTTTTTTCTTTTAATTTTTTTTTTACAATAAAGTTTCATAAAAATCTTAGTCAAACCTTTAATATTATGGATATTAAACATGCTGGCAGAGTACATGCATCCATGTTGTTGTGAACATTTTAATTAAATAAAGAAATTCCCTATCCATAGTCGCCGTGGGATTTTTTTTTAATAAATTCCCTACCTACCCATAGCCTTAACTGACAACCAACAGGAACCAAACAATATATTTTTTTATGCCTACAAGTGTAGTGCGAAATAGGGACCTGTCCCTTTTTGTTATTTTCAAAAGCAATGGTTTTGAATTATTTATTTTAATAAAATTATTTTATGCCCTTCTTTCTAGACTCCCTTGCATTACAGCAGTTTATCTGTGAAGAGAGGGTTCCCCCTGAGCAGCAGGAGAGGAGTCACAGTGTCGGCCAGGAGGAGCCAGAGCTCCTACAGATTAAAGAGGAACAGGAGGAACTCTGGACCAGTCAGGAGGGAGAGCAGCTTCAAGGTCTGGAGGAGGCTGATGTCATAAAGTTGACTCGTGTCTCTGTAAAGAATGAACATGATGAAGATAAACCTCAGTCCTCATGGTTTAACCAAACCCAGGACCCAGAGTCCCTACAGATTAAAGAGGAACAGGAGGAACTATTTCAAGATCTAGAGGGGGCTGATGGTTCCAAGATGACCTTACATCCTGTGAAATATGAAAATAATGGGAATACTCTGTCCTTACAGCTCAGCCAAACCCAGGACCCAGAAGTCCTACAGATTAAAGGTGAACTACACCAAGGGCTGGAAGAAGCTGATCACTCTGAGATCACAGAACACCCAGTTAAATGTGAAGATGGTCAAGATAACACTCAGCCCTTCCAGCTTCTTCAAACCCAGAGGGAGAAAAACAGAGAAGCTCATTCTTTACCCAGCACCTCAACTAAACGTATGAAAACAGAACCTGATAGAGAGGGCTGTGGAGTATCAGAACCAGCCAGTTACCTAAATCCAGCTGGTGATTTGGAACCAACTATAAATAATGAGCTTCTCTCTTCACACTGTTCTGGAACTGAGACTGATGACAGTGATGATTGGAAGGAGAGTGAAGGACCTCAGTCAGGTTTATTGACTCTGAAACCAAAGAAGATACAGAAAATAAAAGGTTTATCGAACGTCAGGCCTGGGTTCAGTAAGAAGAGAGATATGAAGAGATGCACAAATAATCATACTGGAGAGAAACCATTCATTTGTTCAATTTGTGGGAAAGGGTTCACTTGGAAATCAAATCTTAAGAAACACACTACAACTCATACTGGAGAAAAGCCATTTACTTGTTCAGTTTGTGAGAAAGTGTTCAGTTGGAAGGGAGCTCTGAACACGCACATGAGAATTCATACTGGAGAGAACCCATTTACTTGTTCAGTTTGTGGGAATGGGTTCAGGAGGAAGGATTATCTGAACATACACATGAGAACTCATACTGGAGAGAAAGCATTTACTTGTTCAGTTTGTGGGAATGGGTTCAGTAGGAAGCATTATCTGAAGAGACACACTGCAACTCATACTGGAGAGAAACCACTTAATTGTTCAATTTGTGGGAAAGGGTTCAGTTGGAAGGGAGATCTGAAGACACACATGAGAATTCATCCCGGAGAGAAACCATTTAGTTGTGCAGTTTGTGGGAAAGGGTTCAATTGGAAATCAAATCTTAAGAAACACACTACAACTCATACTGGAGAAAGGCCATTTAGTTGTTCAGTTTGTGAGAAAGTGTTCAGTTGGAAGAGAGATCTGAACACTCACATCATAACTCATACTGGAGAAAAACCATTTACTTGTTCAGTTTGTGGGAAAGGGTTCAGTAGGAAGGATTGTCTGAAGAGACACACTGCAACTCATACTGGAGAGAAACCACTTAGTTGTTCAGTTTGTGGGAATGGGTTTAGTCAGAAGGGAAGTCTGAAGGCACACATGATAACTCATACAGGAGAGAAACCATTTAGTTGTGCAGTTTGTGGGAATGGGTTCAGTAGGAAGGATTATCTGAAGAGACACACTGCAACTCATACTGGAGAGAGACCACTTAGTTGTTCAATTTGTGGGAAAGGGTTCAGTTGGAAGGATAATCTGAACATACACATGAGAACTCATACTGGAGAGAAACCATTTACTTGTTCAGTTTGTGGGAAAGGGTTCAGTAGGAAGGATTGTCTGAAGAGACACACTGCAACTCATACTGGAGAGAAACCACAACTCAGTTTGTGAGAAAGTATTCAGTTGGAAGAGAGATCTGAAGACACACATGAGAACTCATACTGGAGAGAAAACATTTGTGGGAAAGGGTTCAGTAGGAAGGATTGTCTGAAGAGACACACTGCAACTCATACTGGAGAGAAACCACAACTCAGTTTGTGAGAAAGTATTCAGTTGGAAGAGAGATCTGAAGACACACATGAGAACTCATACTGGAGAGAAACCATTTAGTTTTTCAGTTTGTGGGAATGGGTTTAGTCAGAAGGGAAGTCTGAAGGCACACATGATAACTCATACAGGAGAGAAACGATTTAGTTGTGCAGTTTGTGGGAATGGGTTCAGTAGGAAGGATTATTTAAGCATTACATAACGCGCAGGAGTAATAATAATAATAATAATACTTCGTTTTATATAGCGCCTTTCAGAGGACCCAAGGTCGCTTTACATAAGGGGGGGGGGGGGGGGGAGATAACAAGTCAACAAACATAGTGGACAGACACAACACATACATATAAAGTGAGAAAGTTAGGGGTTGAAGGCCAGGTTGAAGAGGTGGGTTTTGAGCAGTTTTTTAAATGAGTCCAGAGTTGGGGTGGTGCGGAGTTCTGCGGGTGAAAATTAGACCATGCCTAGGGGTGGTCGTTAGGCCCGAGGCGCAGCCGATGGTCGTTAGACCCCCCTAGGCATGGTCTAATTTTCACAACCCACGACTACAAGTGGTGTAATGCTTTTATACAACTGGCACATTCATCCAACCTTATTGCTATACAATAAACACACATTAATTGAAGATTTATTGAAAAAGCCATCCGCCAGAACAAGTAGTTCCCAAAAAAAAAAGAGAAGTTGCCTCCATGTGGAAGCAGCTCGGAAGTGCATCCAACTGTTCTCAGTAGGACATCCAACAAACTAACACATCCAACTGTCTCTCAACTAAGACATCCAACAAACTAACACATCCAAATGTCTCTCAACTAAGACATCCAACAAACTAACACATCCAACTGTCTCTCAACTAGGCATCCAACAAACTAACACATCCAACTTTTCTTTAGTCTTTAACCTACTTTCTATAGAACTTCATTCTTAGATGCTTCTATAGAAAGTAGGTAAAACAAATTAAAAAAAGTTTTCTTTGCCCTATAGGAAAAAAATTTTTGTAAACCTACTTTCTATAGAAGCAGCTGCAGGGAGGTGCGCTGTTTTAAGTGAGCGTGGGTTATTGAATTGATTGATTGATTGCTAATTTTATTACTGTCCGCCTTGTTTCCAACTGGTTAAGTTTAGGCCTTCTTTCGTATTTGGTTAAGGTTAGAGTTTGGAATCAGGGCTGGTGGTCTATCGCCCTGCTAAAGACAAACTCTAACCTTAACCAACTTCGAAAGAGGGCCTAAACTTAACCAGTTGGAAACAAGGCGGACAGTAATAAAATTAGCAATCAATCAATCAATTCAATAGTCCACGCTCACTTAAAACAGCGCACCTCCCAGCTGCTTCTATAGAAAGAAATCATTTTTTTTATTGCAATTAATCAATCAATCAATTCACACACTTTTAATTTTGTTCCACAATGACTCATGACCCATCAATTACATCATCCAACATTGTTTAAGCAACTAAGACATTCGCTGTGACAATCGTTTTCCATTTAGTCATTATGATGCTATCAACATATCCATTCGTAAAGATTATTGTCCGCCATCTTGTTTTTTTCTAAAGAGTCGCACGGCGGAGTGATAGTAATTCGGTTGTGGGCGGATCCTGGGACCAAGAGCGTGGGATTATGAAAAATAACTACGTGTAAATTGACTGTTTCACACAAATTGACGGCACACATAAGAACTCATACTGTAGAGAAACCATTTAGTTGTTCAGTTTGTGAGAAAAGTAAACCCTATGTTCTACTAAGCAGTATACTCCAGAGGAACTCTCATGTGCTATGCTTTATGTCGCTCTATGCCACTGTGGGTCACAGAATGATTAAGAGAGCCAGATAATTTTTGCTAGTATCTGGACTATCAAAACAAGAGAATCTGGAAGTTGGTTTTGTGTATTAAGTAGAGCTGGGCATAGATAATTTTTTTTAATCTAGATTAATCTATATGCAATCCTGGAATTAATCTAGATTAAAATATCAAAATAATGTTCAATAAGATGTACTTGTGTTTAATAAATCGTTTTATTCACACAAATAAATAATATTATCAGTACAGAACAGTACCGCATTTCAAACTTTCAAAGAGAGAGAGAGAGAGAGAGAGAGAATAGCATAGCCTCTGAGTTTGTGCAGTTCTCCCTTCATCTCTCAGACAGCAGCAACAGAGACACCAAGTGGTGACAGAAGGGAACAGCAGCAGACTGAACAGTACAACTGAGGTTAACTGAATGAAAAAAAAATATGCCGCTGAAGTGCTCTTGAGCTAGGCACTTAACCCCCAACTGCTCCAGTGGAGTTACTCAGTGTCGTTTTATTCACACAAATAAATAATATTATCAGTACAGAACAGTACCGCATTTCAAACTTTCAAAGAGAGAGAGAGAGAGAGAGAGAATAGCCTCTGAGTTTGTGCAGTTCTCCCTTCATCTCTCAGACAGCAGCAACAGAGACACCAAGTGGTGACAGAAGGGAACAGCAGCAGACTGAACAGTACAACTGAGGTTAACTGAATGAAAAAAAAATATGCCGCTGAAGTGCTCTTGAGCAAGGCACTTAACCCCCAACTGCTCCAGTGGAGTTACTCAGTGTCAGACTGTGGTTGTACTGGGCAGCTCCCAGGTGTGATTGGAACTGTGTGACTGAAGCAGGGCGTAGCTGAAAAAGAGCATCTGTGCTCAGCGAACCTACCCTGGGTAAATAAAGGTTAAACAAAAACAAAACAAATGGCTTGACTCAATCAGTCTCTATTTCTCCTTCTTCCACCAGTCACTAAGGCAGACCAGCTTGTTCACATTGTCTGGTGACAAACTAGCTCTCCTCTTCTGCACAATATGGCCCGATAAAGAGAACATAGTCTCTCGCATGGGACAGTTGAGGCAGGGCTTCCCAAGTACTTCAGGGCAATGTGGGCCAGCGTACTGTAGACGGCAGTGTGGTCTGACCACCACTTCAGTGGACACTGATCCAAGCTGGCACTTGGCTCTACCTTGTACCTCTCCACAGGATTGGGCACTGGTGAGTTGTCATCCGACTCAGAGTCTGATCCCATCAGCGCTGTTTTCTTTTTAGGTGGCTCAGGGTTCTCCTCCCTCGGCGGCTGCAGAGCAGGTTCTTCTGCCTTCACCAACTCACTCAGTGTTGCCCACACTGGCCCCCTCTCTGCTTTGGGCAGGCATTTGAGGTCCTTAAAGCGTGGATCCACAGCAGTAGCTACCTTTGATGAACAAAAATAAATAATAATTAATTGATGATGAAAAAAATAAAAATTAAAGTAACTTTGCAAATCCAACCACCATATTTCTTCATGACTCATTCATCTATCCATTGATCAATCTACTGGCTTAACAGTCTATAATGGTCAGACAATACAGTTATTTTCTAGTCAGTCTCACTAGAGCTGCCGCGATTACCGCATTACCGCGGTATCGCTGTTACATCACGGCCACCGCAGAGTAGGCTGAATACCGCGTCACAGCTGTTTTTTATAATAATAATAATAAATTACCCTCCTCTCGTTGGGCTTGCGGCTCTGCAGATATACCCTACTCCTCCATCGAGGTTCCAAGCGACCCTATTGGGTACCAGAAAAGTCACGTGAAACATTGCAGACCACTGATTGGTCAGAAGAGAGACGCGTCACACGTTTTTTACGTCCTGAATGTCAGCTCATCACAACACGGCTAATAACGTTAGCTTTAACTCTCCGCCGGAGTGGACTACCATCGCTCTTCAGGAGTACTAAACGAGACATAATGATTTTACTGTCTGCAACGAATGTTATAATAAAAGCCCTTCGTTCTATACACTTGTCTGATTGAAAACTTTATTAACAGACCGCAGAATGGGACAACTCAGCACGCTCTGAGCAAAGAAAGGAACTGAGATATGAATAGAGTATTGCTTGCCTTGATATGGTCCGGTAAATACGCTGATGTTATTGAACGTATAACTATATAATGTTAATGTCACCAAATGAATGCCTTTATTATAAAGTAGTAACTTTATAGTAATAATAATAAGAAAGGGTCGGGGGGGTTAGGGGTAACCACCCCTGCCCGCGACACCGAGTGAACTGCGCACGACCAGAGGGGAAACTTCGAATCCGTGTTTCACTTTCAATAACTAATGCGTGCTTGCCGAATCCCAAACAATATTCATGCTGCAAAGTCATCCTCTAAAGATAGACATTTAGACTAGAGGCAGGCTATATGCTATAAAGAGTAGACTACTACTAAAAAAAAAATGCATTCAAACTTTTTTTTTTTAATTTTTTGTGTGCGTGCAGTAATAACCGCGGCGGTAGGAAATATTTTGCAAATGTGTGCGGTAAGGAAAACATCAATACCGCGGCAGCTCTAAGTCTCACATACCTTCAGCCATTCCAGGTTACTTTTCTCCCTCCGCTGGTTGAGGTCCTGGGTGAAGGCATTCTTGAATCGCACAATGTAGGCAGGATCCTCATCCGAGATCTTCATTGCGTGCTCAAGGTGGCGCAGGGCAGGTAGAACCACAGAGCAGGATACATACTTGTCCCCACCAAGGAGCTCAGTGATGTACCTACACACACAAAATATGGCCAATTAATTTTACTCAGATTACACTCTTTTTTTAAAGTTCTGAAACACACACAGACACACACACACACACTTTAACTAAGATTACACTTTTATAAGTTCTGATTCTGAATCATTTATAGTATTTAAGGGCATGCATTTCTTAATTAAATACAAAGTGACTTTTAAAAGAAGTTGTATGCCAATTTAAGAACACGCTATCTTTGTAGACCATACCTGCATGGCTCCAGCAGTTTCTCCAGCTTTGCCAGCTTCTCATATTCAGCATCTGTTGGGAGGACCAGCTTGTGTTTATGCTGGGCCAGCGTTGCGTGCACTGGGACTCTGTTGCGCCTCAAACGATTGATCATCGCAAGGGTGGAATTCCAACGTGTTGGAACATCTTGCACGAGTGACTCTGGCTCTTGTTCACAGGATGCTTGCTGGACATTTAGCTCATCTGTGTTGGCCGGACTGTGTTTGAAATGTCCGACCACTTTTAGACACTTGGCCAGGACACCATCAAAACCACTATCCCGAAGGGACATTACAATGGCCCTCTGTATAAGGTGCGCAATGCAGGGCATGTGCTCGAATGGCAGTATCCTCCCTGCTGCTATCATGTTGGGAGCGCTGTCTGTCCCAATGGTGGTGATTTTGTCGGCTATCTCCCACTGATTAGCGACGTCCAGAAACTGCCTGGCACACGCCTCTGCAAAGTGGCGCTCCTCTGTTTTAATCACACCTACAGACAAAGTAGATCAGAATAAGTTTGCTAGTAAAAAATTTACACCATATACAAGAAAAACAATCCACAGTTTAAACATGGACAAATTAAATGATAATAATAATAAAGAATAAAAATAAAATAAAATATCTCACTATTCAGATCACATTTGACTTTCATACTGACAATTTTTAAAATGTATATTACATCCCTTAAGCTCGCTATGGAGAATTCCAAACCTTTACACCAATAACTGAAGGACACATCTGTTTAAGTTTATTAATTTTATTTAATACTACATGCTGCGGTGGGTTGGTTTCAGGTTGGAATGAATATTCAGCCAGTTGGATGGTTATATGCTATGGTTGGATGGCTGGGTATCCAGCCTGAATGAATGAATGAATGAATGAAAATGTTATTAACAGATTGCAGAATGGGTACAATACAGTACAGCTCAATACACACAATTGTTAAGGGGATGCAGACCAGAGAAAGACGTTTGTCTTGTTTACATCAGGGTCCCCCCTGAAACCAACTTAACCGTGGTCAATTAAATAAATTAATAACATAAACGTACCCAAGGCGAACGAGTGAAGTTCCCAGCTGGCATCGATGAAGTGTGCAGTAACGCCTAGGTAGTTATCGTTGCTGACCGATGTCCAATGGTCCCCAGTCAGTGCTACACACGACGCCGCGGCCAACTTCTTTTCCTTCACAACTTTCTCTGTGGCGTGTTGGTCATGAATTCTCCTCATGATAGTTCGCCTCGCAGGTAGCTTGTAACACGGGTCGCCTGTCGCCGCCCGGAGAAGAAGCTCGAGTCCATCATCTTCAACCACGCTGATAGGCCGGCAATTGATGGCAATCCACTGGGCTAGGAGGTTCGGTAGCTTGGCTGATAAAGCTGTGCTGATGGGCTTGCCTTGGTTGCACTCAAACAGTGTAGTTTGACGAGGAGCACTTTTCCCCGGTGCAGCTGTGCTTGGTCCGGCGGCACCTTCCTTGATAACATCAATTTGATGCTTTTTGCTCAGGTGGTATTTGAGACTCGAGGAACTCCTACAGTACGTCATTTGCGCTTTGCACAAAGTGCAAATCACCTTCGTCTTGTCGAGGTTTCCATCTGGAAGCTTTTTGAAAATAAAATACCCCTGAAGCAAACTGTGCTTAACGTTACCATAGATATCTCTATGAACATTTCTGCTCACAGCGTCCGCCATTGTCATGCAGCTCAGCTGATGTTTATATGGTAATGAGCTTCACGCATGCCCCGCTCACGTGTTCACGAACTTCACGCCCCTCCCCCTCCCCCCCCACACACACACACACAGAGTAGTTCGACCAGGTTGGTATACATCCGCTAAT
The DNA here is from genome assembly GCF_963971535.1 of Notolepis coatsorum. Classification (NCBI taxonomy): domain Eukaryota; kingdom Metazoa; phylum Chordata; class Actinopteri; order Aulopiformes; family Paralepididae; genus Notolepis; species Notolepis coatsorum. The sequence continues at coordinate 148,252,747 of NC_140171.1, read as the reverse complement.
GTCCCAGACGAGACCCAACGTTGAGAAAAATGTTAACGGCGTCAATTATATTATCGCGCAACACTAGTCTTGCGATAACGCAGCACGTTAACGCCGTTAACGGCCCAACTCTAGTATTAAGCAATGCAAAAAAAAGGAAGAATAAGGCATCCTCTAAATCAGAGGAAGGAGAATGGAGAGGTTTGCTCTTTACATTCTGCAAATGCTGCATTTAGGTGGAGAGGTCCACCATCTAGTACATTATGTAAACAAACTGTTCACAGCATCAGAACTCATGTATAACTTGTATTTTCTGCTGTTATTATATGTATTATGCTTTTAAAGCTGCAGAAGGAAGAAAGCCGATATGCTGTATGGAAGCTAAGTGGGTAACTGTGTTTCATATCTACCACCTTGTTATTGATCAGAGTTTCAATGGCTCTGTCATGCATGAAGGATCATTGAAAACCCCTGTGTCATCTTAGACACATACTGTATAATTCTGGATCCTTGTTCATTAATATCTACCTAATGATATCTACCCGATGTCTCAGCAATAGCATCTTGCCAATAGTGAACAGCTGATATTATTGAGACTTATTTATTGTGACTGATTTTCCGTTATATTCGTTCATATAAAATACTACGTTTCTTTTTAGGATGTAATCAATAAATTATCTTTGATTATATGCTTTTCTTGACTCTTTCATTATGAGCCATTGTGGGCTGTATCTCAAAAGGTGACTAGACCACGTACCGCGATGAGGTGGAGCAACTGTCAGCCCTGTGCAAAATCAACAACCTGCAGCTGAACAAGCTAAAAACCCAGGAGATGATCACAGGAGGAAGAAGACCGACATACAGCCCCTGTACATCAAGGGGGGATGCGTGGAGAGAGTCTCAGTCATCAGATTCCTGGGCGTCCACCTGGAGGATGACCTGACCTGGAGAACCAACACCACAGTGATCGTGAAGAAGCCACAACAGAGACTCTACTTCCTGAGAATACTCAGAAACTACCACCTCAGACAAGACCTGCTTGTGTCCTTTTACCGCTGCTCCGTGGAAAGCATCCTCACGTACTGTATCAACGTGTGGTTCCTCAACTGCACAGCAGCAGAGAGAAGAGCGTTCCAGAGGGTCGTCAACTCGGCCCAGAAAATCATTGGATGCCCTCTCCCCTCCCTGGAAGAACGTTACAACTCCCGCTGTCTTAAGAAGGCAGTCAAAATACTCAAGGACCCACACCACCCTGGCAACAAACACCTCATACGGCTGCGCTCGGGCAGGCGTTTCAGTGTCATGCCCACCCGGACTAATGGACTCAAGTTCAGTTTCTACCCCAGGGCCATAAGTGCACTAAACTCGGCTATGATTTAAAGAAAAACAATCCCCTCTGAACCCCCCCCTGTACAATACAAGAAACTACGGGGCAACACACACGCACTCACAACACCAAGGGAATAGTGCCATTTCTTTTATATCCCCTCTATTTATGTCTTACTCTTCTTTTTATTATTTTAGGACTATTATTTTTAGAATTGTTGTTATTATTTAGGACTGTGTTGACTGTGAAATTTCATAAAGATCCATTCAGAAATGAGTGATTAGGAGTGATTTTGGTAAACTGTGTACAAAGAAAAACTCAGTTTTCTCATAGACTTCAATTCATTCGGCTGTTTTGCTCTTCCTGTTTTTGTGTTTTTTTGTGTTTTTTATTTAGATCCCCATGTGGGGTATCATTGGAAAGCCACACTCATTGGTTACAACGATCCACAATAATTTTCTATATCTGATCTAGATTGACGGAACTACTGCAGCCTGAGTCGGGAGTGGTATTTTGCACAATACCGGCATGTAACTCGAGAACCGCTGAACGGATTTTGCCTATCGACAGGCAACAAATAAGCCTTCAATTCGATATATATATATTGTATTACAAAATATGCACACCCGAGCCACTAGGGGTCGCCAAAGTGCCGGTTGCAAAGAATCCAAAAAACTTCCCATATGAGGGACGTTGCAGCTTTATTAAGCCTGTCCACAACTCCACAGTCCACAAACATTTCCTTTTGTAAAACAACACATAAATGAAAGGTGAACAGATTACAGCCAGCGCTGTATTGCAATGGGGGTAGATGCCGGTGTTTGTAGTGCTAAAACTATATTAAATATTATAGCTATGGATCTAATAACAACGGCGATTGTCAGTGAGTTTCTTCTGGTCAACATGCAAAAAACAATTTTTTCATCCATACATTTCCGTTTTATACTTTGGTGAATATGAGTATAGTTTTAGAGTGATTCTGTGTCATCCTGGGAAACGACGCGAAACAGCGTTTTACTGCATTTCATTATAAATCGTGCCATTTCTCGCCTGGATCAATGATCAATCTGAAATCAACGCTAGATTATCGGTATTATGTTTCATCATGCATGCACGAAAGGGGGTGGGGGGGTCGTTTTTATATGCTTCGATCGCCACCAACGGCATACATTACACATTACAGACACACGCTGCGATCGCAGGAAAAAATATATCGGATCGACGCAAGATTGATAACCTATAGTCCTTACCTTGTATATGATGTACTGCAAAAAGAATAATACAGTTATCTAATCACCATTCCAAATACTGATCACGGTTGTGTGTCCATCGTTGTCCAGCATTGCAGATGAACGGGGGGGGGGCGGGGAACCTCGTCGAGGCAACTGTGGTGACCGCTTGTCTTGCTGGAGTGTTTAGACCCTGCCTGCACGCTGCAGCTCGGCCCAGAAAACAAACCACATCGTTTCAAATGGAGTGCAATAGCGGCCGTTAGGCGGCGGTATCGGACCGTTGCGGTCTCAGACAGATTGCCACACAGTCCTACAGCATAGCAGGATGAATTATGAATGGAAATAGCGAATAAAAGAAATAACGATCCAGAAATGTGTTAACACATTAACGGCACTCAACGGTCGGGGAGTGAGGTTCCACCACTGATTTTGCCCCATTGAAGATCAAAACCAGAGCAAAACAAGTATTACAGCCAAACCGTATTGTGTAGGTTCATAATCTTCGATGGAGGTATATATTATTTAATATACAACCAATAAAGGTATACCTAAATGTTTTAACCTAATCTTTGAGAGAATGTGTTTTATATTGTAATCTTTACCCATTACCATGGTAACTGGTTTTACTGTCGATTTTTTATATGTCAAGCTCTAGCGTTTCATATTATGTAGGGATAGTTTCTAGCAGGCTTAGAAAAAAACATCACAGATCACTCAGAAAAACACATACTTCGTCAGGTACACCCATCTCTACATATTTTGCAGCTAACTGACTCTTACCTTTTGTAAAGGCTGGGAATTTAAACTCTGCACACGACATGCTGACACTTTCCTGTATGTCAACCTGTATCAGCTAAGACAAAATGTCCCCTGGCAACAAATTGTCAAGAGAACCACTGTTCTGTGTTATATGTTTGTCACTTGTATGGCCACTCCACCCTTTTGTTAGGAAACAAATAGATCCCGCATTGTGTGACTGCTTGTTGCTGGAAAACATTTGGGCGTGTGCTTTCAGATTGTCCAAAGGCCTCCACATCTGGCCATTCAATCGAACGTCTCAGGTTTGCAAAATTAACAGTTCCGTAGAGGTGTCATGCTTCCCTCCCAGAGGAGCTTAACACCTTCTGCACACCCCACGCACGTGTATGTGTCTTCTGTCTGTTGTAGCGGTGTCTACTTATAGTGCCTTTAATATTTTTCCAGTTGGGCGCCAGACAGGGCCAAAACCTGCCAATGCAAAAATTACTTTTTTAATTGGTTAATTTGGCCTATAGCTCCGGCATAAGACTGTACCACATAAAGGTAGACAAATAACTTAATTAATAGTAGACCTAGACTAATTAGCAAGCTAAATCATAGGTTAGTTTGCAAAAATGTATATCAATCAATATTACCTTTTCATAAATTCAAAATCAAAATGTCCATGTATTGGATTCAGTTCAAATCATAAGCAAACATTTCACAAAACAAACTATTCATTTTCAGTCCAGCATGTGTATTAAATTTTCATAAACCAGTCAGGTCACTCAATTCAGTTTAGTCCATGATCATGTGTATGCGTTTATCAATAGTTCAGACACTCAATAGTTTGTGATGAACGCAACGCAAATGAGCGAATGAATGATCCAAAAATAGAATGTCTCAAAAGAAAATGTGTGTGTGTGATGCGAGTGCAAGGGGGAGAGAGGGGCGTTTGGGCTTGGGGCGTTTGGGTTAGGGCTGGAGAGGACCGTGAGGGGTAGGCTATGCGCTACCACACGTAGGAAGCTTGGAGAGGGGAATTGTGTTGGAGACGCTTGCGTCACAGCCTCGGAACAGGGGCAAACAAACACAGTGCAGCGTGTAGCCTACCGCACCGAAGTTCGCGCTGGGTGAAGATGATCAGGTAGATGTCCGGACTAATACACGTTTGTCATCCCGTGCCAGGTAAGGTTTACTTGCACGTTTTCAACATTATCTAATACGGTTCACTTTCTCAATGTTCTCTATATTGGCTGCACATCTTCCTTCATTGAAACATCCAAACTCGCCGCTCTCACTTCCGCGTCACGTCTCTCTCTCCTATCCGCTATCAGAGCCCTTATGAGCGCATCAGTAATTGACAGCCATAAAGGGACAGGTGCACTTTTACCGGGCAGGTTAAAGCCGCTCTGTTACACCCCCCCCCCCCCCCCCCCCCCCCCCATTGTGAAAGACCACCTTTGGTGGTGTACATCTGTAACAGCAATTTTTCCTTTCCAATGTCCTACTTTCTCTTGCCCGTTACTTCACAGGTATGATAGGGAGTGATCTTACGCAGTATACAGCAATGATGGATGTCCAGTAGTGATTCCAGGTTTAGGGGTGTTTATTGCTGAAGTTCAATTTATTGCCAGTGTGGGTTCTGTAGGAATTATATGGTATTCTATATTTATTTTGTATTTCTTTCTGCTTCTGGTTGCTGAGCTGCTGAGCTTCTGGTACTGAGCTACTGGTAAGAACGGTGTGCTCCTCACTACCTGTGTCCCAGTTGATTACTGCACCTGTGACCCTCTAAATACCTAACCAGTGCTGTCAAATCTAAAACCCGCCACTAGGTGTCCAATAATAATATTACAACTAATAAATAATATGCCACCATCATAATGACTCCTACACACCGGCCCCTAATTGTCTCAAGTGTAATGACAATTAATACTAAAATCATATCCAAGGAGCCATATTCAAAATTTACAATTTTCATTTTTTTTTTTTTTTTTTTTTTACAATTTCTGAAGAAAATACATAAAATAAAAAATCTTCTTCAAACTTAGGTACTAAAAGCCTGTTCCTGTAGGCATGTTGTACGTGCTGAAAGCCTGTTCCTATAGGCATGTTGTGCATGTTGAAAGCCTGTGCCTGTAGGCATATTGTACATGTTGAAAGCCTGTTCCTGTAGGCGTTACTCCGCTTCTTTACACTTCAGTCTCTTGGAGCAGACATATCTTGGATATTGGTCTGGTCCTCTGATCCATCTTTTGCAGCTTAAGAAGCGGTCTGCAGTTGATGCTGAATCTGCAGGATTGTATTTGTGCTCACATATCTCCATTGTGATACGTCAGTAGCATCCCTTACAAAAGAGATCCTGTTTGCTACAAATGTTTGAAAACGTTTAGCTTCATTGTTTATGTACTTAAGCACTGTAGTGCTATCCGTCCAGAAAATGGATTTGTCCATCTTCTTTTGTACTTGTGCTTTCCTTCTTTCCTCTATCAGACCCCTCTGTGTTGATCAGATTGTCTTCTACTGGTTCATCATCCACAGAATCCCTTATCTCATACATAGCTTCCTCTTCTTCCTCCGTTTAGCTTCCTCTTCTTCCTCCATTTTGGATGCTTCCTTAGTTTCCTTGCTCTTACTTGTTGGTTTCTCCTCTTTTCCAGACATTCTATCATATGTCTTTGTGGTGGTGTTCTTCTTTCCCCTCTCAGGGTGTTCCGTGGTTGGCTGGTCATCAACACAATCTACCACCTGAGAAGAAGCTTCTTCTTCCTGTTTTTTGACACTCTCGTCATCTTTATTGGCCGTTCTGTCTTCCTTTCGAGGAATTCCTTCTCCTTTTCCTGACTCAGAATCTCTGACAGGAGTGTCACTCTTTGTTGGTAGTTTGTCATCTTTTTTAGAAGTGTTATCATCCTTCTCAAATGTTCTGTCTTTCTTTCCTCTCTCAGACTCTTCATCAGTGGTCAGATAAACATATATAGGCTTATCCTCCACAGAATCTACAATCTGATATGAATCACACACTTCTTCTAATACTTCTATTTTGGTTCAGCTCTTTCTCTTGTCCTTGTGCTTCATCCTTTCCTTCTTAATGTCTCTGTGTTTTGTGTCAGAGGAGTCCTTGTGGTTGCATTTCCACTTCTCCTCAGGCTCCTTCTCGGCTTTCTTTTTTCCGTCCGTCACTACTCCTTTCTTCTTTGTCTTCTTGGGCTTGATGTTCCCTTCATCATCCTGTTTCCTTCTCTTGACCTTCTTCTTGTGGTTTTCAGTCTTGATTTTCTTAGGTTTGAAAGGTAAGTTTAGACCGTAATGTCCAGCTTTAATTCTTGCAGAGTGGTTTACAATATCAAGGAATTTTACCTCTTCTCTTGACATTTCCTCCGTTTCTTTACTGGCTCTTTCACTGGAATCCTGATTGTACTGTTTGGCAAGTAACTTCTCTGTGTTTAGAATAGATATTCTATTGACAGCAGCAGCAGGGCAGCCATTCTCATCCCTGATGTTGTTGTCTCCTCTTAAGGGACCATAGATGACCCACCCCAATAGGGTCCTCGCAGCATATGGTCCATTTGCCTGGCTATTGACCACCTCCCAGGGTTCCAGTACCTTTGAGGCTTTTGTGCCGATGAGGAGGTCAATGCTAGAGTCTATTTCAGGTATTGTGATATGGTTCAAATATGGCCATGGTGACAAGTCCTGTTGTTTTGGAATATTGTGTTGTGAAACTGGCATGGTTTTATGAGTGAACACATCAGGCAGTTGAATGAAGTTGTTTGTGTCCATCCTAGCTATTTCCAGACCGATAATATGGTAGCTGGTCTCAGGCTTCACTTGGTTCATGGTACGGAGAAGAATATTCGTTTTTTTGTCCAGGAATGTTTAGCCTTCTCATTAAGCTTTCAGTGTAGAATGTAGATGTGCTTCCATGATCCAAGAATGCATACGTTTCCAATACTGTGTCCCCCTTGTGGCTCTTTACCTGTACTGGTACTACGGAGAAGAGGGAGGGTTCATCACCGGCCACAATATAACCACGGGTGTGAGGTGAGACGACAGCATTGTCTCCTAATGATTCCTGTGCCATTTGTTCAATGTGGAGTATATCGGGATGTTTTTGTTTACCACACGTTAAACGACTTTTGCAGTCTCTGCTTAAGTGTCCTCTTCTCAAACAGCCAAAACAGACTCTCTTTTCCCTTAAGAAGTCTATCTTCTCTCTGTGTTTTTTCTTCCTCATCTGTGGACAACGCTCCAATGTGTGATCACTTTTATTACAGAACAGACAAGAATTATGAGAACTGATGAATACATTTCTTTGCACTCTATTTGACTCCACTTCTGCTTCCATGGGTGTTACTGTTGTTGCAAAACTGCTTCTTGGGCTTGACCTTTCTCTTGGTTTAATGATGGTTGAGGTTTTGACAGTTGAATTCTGTTTAGCATCCTGGATGTTTCCAAAAAGTGGGTCAGACAGTATTTTCAACTGTCTCTCTATGTAATTGACCAGGTCTGAGAAAATAGCACAATGTCCAAGCTCCTGTAGCTCACATGCCCTGTTCCTCTATCTTTCTCTGATCTTGTATGGTAGTTTCATAAGGATGGTCCTCATTGTAACAATAGGATTGTTCTATTTAAGTGCTGTTGCACGTAGGACGCTTTTAGAGGTGACACTGAGGGTTCGCTTAGGGTGGAACCAAGCTTATGTTGTAACCATAACAACTGTGAATAAAGTACAAGTAAGCAAGTCTGCTTTAACCCTTCATTGTGTACAGTCGGGACACGGACAGAACGCATTGAAACATGGTGACAGCTGGGTACAGATCGGGAAAGTAATTCGCGCGGTAGCGGGAGAAGTAAAGAGTTGAGCTAGCGAGCTGTCAGTGGCGAGCTGTCAGTGGCGAGCTGTCAGTGGCTAACACGGACTTCGGGGAGAAAACTCTTACTAGCTATCGGCAATGGAAGGGCTAAATGCGCTGAGACCTCCTGGTCTACTACTTTTGGACTCCAGCAACTTGGCGAAGGCATGGAAAAGTTGGAAGGAGGAGTTCACATTGTATACAGACCTTACCATGCCCGACGCCGAAGAGACAACAAAAGTCAAGCTATTTAAATATCTCGTCGGAGAAAAGGGCAGAGAACTATGGACAACTCTGCCGAGTCCGTCGGCGAAGACAACAGTGACGACTATTATCAAGCAATTTGACGAGTACTGCAATCCAAAGGTAAATGAAACAGTGGAAAGATACAGATTCTTTATCAGGAACCAAGGATTGGATGAAAACGTGGACAGCTATGTAACAGACTTAAGAATGCTTGCTAGTAGTTGCAACTTTGAGGACATTAGAGATTCCTTGATCAGAGATCGAATTGTATGTGGTACAAATAGCTCAGAACTGAGAGAGAGACTGCTCAGGGAGGATAGGCTGACTCTGGAAACATGCCTAAAAATATGTAGAGCGTATGAGCTGTCAAGGTCTAATAGCAGGACACTGCAACAAGGGCAGGCAGTGGAAGAGGTACATGCGCTAAAACAGTCAGAAGAGTGGAAAAAAGACAGCGAGGTTGACTGCATGTTTTGTGGGAAAACACATGAGAGGAACAAGAAGAAATGCCCAGCTTTTGGGAAAAAGTGTAAAAAGTGTGGGAGAGAAAATCACTTTGCGGCTAAATGCAAGTCAAAACAGGAGAGCAGCAAGAAAACTAGGAAAGTGCATGCAGTAGCAGAACAGCACAGTGATAGTGATTCTTATGAGGAAGACCTCTGCTGCATAACAGAAGTAAATAGAGAGGATGAAAATGTTAATCAGGTAAAAGACGGCCACAGGCAGGGCCAACAGCTTTTTGCAGGGATGATGTTGGGGGAAACGCTAGTTAACTTCCAAATAGACTGTGGGGCCACCTGTAATGTCATCCCTATACATTTGTTAAACCCTGACACACAGCTAGAACACACTGAGAAAGTGCTGGTGATGTACAATAAGACTAGGGTGATTCCTCTGGGTACATGTAAGGTTAGGATCAGAAACCCCAGAAACAACAAGCGTTACAGGCTAGAGTTTCAGGTGGTAGACCAGAGTAGCAGAATCCCTTTACTGGGCAGGAAAGACAGTGAGGCTATGAAGTTGATAAAGGTACAGTACGAAAATATCCTAGCTATAGACAGCATAGTGAGGAAAGAGCAGAGTCCAGTGACAGGGGGAGAAAGTGACAGTCACATGACAAGGGACAGAATAAATGCTGAGTTTGGGGATGTGTTCACCGGAGATGGATGCATGGAGGGGGAGTATAAAATAGAGATAGATGACAGAGTGCCGCCAGTGAAACTGCCAAAGCGCAGAGTGCCTGTAGCGATGATCATACCGATACAGGAGGAACTCAAGGATCTGGAGAGAAGAGGGATTATCACACCAGTGGAACGCAGCACTGACTGGATCAGCAGCATGATCTCATTAAGGAAGCCGAATGGGAAACTAAGGCTGTGCATAGACCCAAAACCTCTGAATCGGGCACTAAAGAGAAGTCACTATCCACTCCCGACTATAGATGACATCCTGCCGGAGATGTCAACGGCAAAAGTATTCACAGTCTGCGACGTGAAGCACGGTTTCTGGCACGTCAAGCTAGAAGAGGAGTCAAGCTACCTGACCACATTCGCCACTCCATTTGGTCGCTACCGTTGGCTCCGGATGCCGATGGGAATAAGCCCAGCACCGGAGGTGTTCCAAAGAAAGCTCATGCAGGCCCTAGAGGGCCTACCAGGAGTCTACGTCATAGCAGATGATATGTTAATCACAGGGGAAGGAGCAACGCAGGAGGAGGCAGAAAAGGACCACGACAAGAAACTCCGAGGCTTTCTAACCAGATGCAGGGAGCGCAACATCAAGCTGAACGCGGATAAGTTCAAGCTTCGACAAAAAGAGGTGCCCTACATAGGTCATCTGCTCACGGCTAAGGGGCTGAGAATTGACCCGGAGAAAGTACGGGCGGTCAGAGAGATGCCGAAGCCAACAGATGTAAAAGGAGTACAAAGACTGGTTGGGATGGTCAACTACCTGGCGAAGTTCTTTGACCACCTGTCAGATGACTGCGAGATTCTTAGACAACTCACACGGAAGGAAAACATGTGGGAATGGGCAGATGTCCAAGAGGAAGCGTTTCAAAGGCTGAAAGACAAGATAGCCAAAGCACCAGTCCTACAGTATTACAACAGAGAAGAGGAGTTGACGCTACAATGTGATGCGTCCGACACAGGACTGGGGGCCGCCCTGACACAGAAAGGTAAGCTTGTAGCATTTAGTAGTAGGGCGCTCACGCCAACTGAAAAGGGCTATGCCCAAATAGAGAAAGAGTGTTTAGCCATAGTGTTTGGTATGGAAAAGTTCCATCAATATACATATGGTAGACCGGTGACCGTGCAAAGCGACCACAAGCCTCTAGAAAATATCCACTGCAAGCCACTGCTTAGTGCACCGAAGAGATTACAAAGGATGCTACTCAGACTGCAGCACTATGATATTAGTGTGACATATGTGCCAGGAAGGGATATGTTGCTTGCAGACACGTTGAGTAGAGCATACTTACCAGAGAGCACTAAGGGAGACAGTGAGACAGAGGTAGAGACGGTAAACATGGTTAGCTATTTACCCATCTCAGCAGAGAGGCTGAGCGCTATCAGAGCTGCAACAAAGGATGACCTAAAGTTACAGAGTGTGGCAAATAGAATACTGTCAGGGTGGCCCAAGAGGAAAAGAGACTTGCCAAGTGACATCAGGCACTACTATTCGTTCCAGGAGGAAATGAGTTTCCAGGACGGCATCGTTTTCCGAGGAGAAAGAGCCGTGATACCAGATGCACTCAGGGGTGACATCACGTACAGGATCCACTCCTCGCATCTGGGAGTAGAAGGATGTCTGAGGCGAGCGAGGGAGTGTGTATACTGGCAGGGGATGAACGAGGAGCTAAAGACCTTCATCGCTAAATGTGGTATATGCAGGTCAGTGGACCCAAGGCAACAGAGGGAGACACTACACCCACATGACATGGCCAGCAGACCCTGGGCCAAGGTAGGGACAGACCTTTTCTCGTTCCATAACAAAGACTACCTGATCACTGTAGACTACTTCTCTAACTTTTGGGAGGTTGACTATCTGTCTGACACTAAGAGCAACACAGTAATCAGAAAACTCAAGGCCCACTTTGCCAGGCAAGGGATACCTGATGTCGTTATGTCTGATAACGGGCCACAGTATGCATCACAAGAGTTTCAACACTTCAGTCAGAAGTGGGGGTTTGAACACAGGACATCTTCGCCGGGATACCCACAGAGTAACGGGAAGGCGGAGTCGGCGGTAAAGACAGCCAAGGGCCTGATGCTGAAGGCTGCAGCGGCGAGAGAGCATCCGTACCTGGCTATGTTGGACCATCGTAACACGCCGAGCCAGGGCCTCAACACAAGTCCAGCACAGAGACTCCTAAGCAGGAGGACCAGAACCCTGCTTCCTACAAAAGACACTCTGCTGGAGCCAGAGGTAACGGACAATGACCAGGGACTGAAACGCAACAGACAGAGACAGGAAAAATACTACAATCGCACAGCAAAGGACATGGACACTCTGAAAAGAGGAGACAGTGTGAGAGTACAGCCTGGTGACACACACAGGACTTGGAGAGTGGCAAAGGTGATCCAACCAGTGAGCCACAGATCATATGAGGTGGAGTTAGAGTCGGGAGGTGTTCTGAGAAGAAATCGTCGCCACCTCAGACACGATCACGCCACTATAGACACACCAAGTACAATCACACCTGCGTCACCAGTGACTGAGAAGGCCGGCCCGCCAGTCAACCCGGTAGGGAGCCAAGGTACGGTCACTACCAGGTCTGGTCGACAGGTTGTCAGGCCTCAATACCTGAAGGACTATACTTCGTGATTAGAGAATGGACTGGAGAGAGAAAAAAATAAAAATAAAAAAAGAGTGAAATGGGTTATGTGTGCACAGTCATGTTTTGAGCGGTTGAGTGGGGAGGGGTACTAATGAGCCATTTACACAGTGTTGTTGTTTGGATCTGGTGTAAGTAAGTAAGTAGAACACAGGTTAAGTAGCTGTAAGTTAAATATCGAGATTGTGTATATATCTGTACTTGGAAAAAGAAAAAGAAAGATGTAACAATAGGATTGTTCTATTTAAGTGCTGTTGCACGTAGGACGCTTTTAGAGGTGACACCGAGGGTTCGCTTAGGGTGGAACCAAGCTTATGTTGTAACCATAACAACTGTGAATAAAGTACAAGTAAGCAAGTCTGCTTTAACCCTTCATTGTGTACAGTCGGGACACGGACAGAACGCATTGAAACACTCATGTTTGACACAACATTCATCTCCTCCATATAGGCTAGATTTTCCATTGCATTCATTTGCAACAGCCTCTGAGGAAGAGAGAGAATGCCTGCAATTCTTTCACATCCTCCTGCTTGATTGCTGCCCAAGCAAAGGCCTTTTCCATGTATGCTGTTTCAATTTTGTGCTCATTCCCAAAATGCTCTTTGAGTAGATGTCTTGCCCTCTGATAGCCCTGTGATGGAGGCAGATGTTGGCAGCTGTGGACCATGTTTTTTTATGTCCTCTTGTATATTGCTCTAGGAAGTGTAAGCAGTCACTGTCATCATCAGTTCTTTTCTCCACTCCTCCCTCAAATGCACTGATAAAACCTTCATATTTTAATGGATCACCATCATACACAGGAATGTCTCTTGGTGGTAGAGTGGAATACAGATGTTGCTTAACCAGCAAAGCAGTTATGTCATTCCGTCTTTGTAGCACATTGCAAATATCACCGGCAGGGGGTGTAGTATGAATGACATGACCTTGTGGTTCCTTTTCCAAATTAACCTGTATATTTTCAGTTTGAACATGTTGGCTGGGGAGAGAATATTGCATTGGAGGAGTCATAGAATGAGCTTTGGCAGGTTTTTCACAAATAGGCTGTTTAGGCCTCACAACCTGTGGTGGGGAGGGAGGCTTTGTTTCCCTTAGCAAAGCAGTTATGTCATTCTGTCTTTGTAGCACATTGCAAATATCACCGGCAGGAGGTGTAGTATAAATGACATAACCTTGAACATCTTTTTCCAAATTAATCTGTATATTTTCAGTTTGAATATGTTGGCTGGGGAGAGAATATTGCGTAAGAGGAGTCATAGAATGAGCTTTGGCAGGTTTATCACAAATAGGCTGTTTAGGCCTCACAACCTGTGGCAGGGAGGGAGGCTTTGTTTCCCTTTGGGCAGCAGCAGCTCCTTTTGGCCAGTCTGAGCTCCTCCCACTTGACACTCTTGAACTGTTCCTTGATCCCATTGTTTCCAGTACATGGGCCTTTGCATTTGCTGCTGCCAGCTGTGTTTCCATTTCCAGTTTCTCTTTTTCTCTTCTCAGTTGTTCCTGTTGCATTCTGAGTTGTTCTTGTTGTACCTCTTTTTCTCTTCTCAGTTGCATTCTGAGTTCTTGTTGCATTCTGAGTTGTCTTGTTGTGCCTCATCTTCTCTTCTCAGTTGTTCCTGTTGCATTCTGAGTTGTTCTTGTTGTGCCTTATCTTCTCTTCTCAGTTGTTCCTGTTGCATTCTGATTTGTTCTTGTTGTGCCTCCAGTTTATGTTTTTTGTCTAAGGCAGGAACATTTTCCATTAGGGCAGCCTTTTCGGCCAGAGCTATAATATGAGCAGATGTTTTTTGATGCAATGGATTTGTTTGTGGATCTTGATTTTGAAGTATTTGATACACTGCCATGAGGTCCAATATCATCAGAATTTACATCACTCAGTCTTTCACCTTCAGTAGTGACATGTTTTTTTTTTCAACAGTGACATTTATTTGCTGTTCAACTTCTGATAGCCATAGATGTACATTCTGTATAAAACCTTGTAGAATGTCAATTTTTGGTTGAAACCATTCGTTTTGCCTTTCAATTTCCTCTTCATGTAATGGTAAAATCATCAATGATGAATGACTTTCCTTGGCTTCATCACACAGAGTGGTTCATTCATTCAAATGGCGTTTTACTGCATTTGCATTTTCATTTGACTTCATGAGCCCTTTCAATGCATCTCTTGATTTAGCAGCCCTTTTGACACACAAGCCTCTTGTCTTCTGACAGTTTTCAACCAACATTTCCAAGCCTTTGGCTGTATACTTGCAAACTCGTTTTTCCCTTTCAGGATCCTGTCCAACATTGCCATCTTGTGGCTGAGCATCACTATTGCCACCAGACATGTTCATTCACAGATTTCCAACAGCTTAATTCACAACTCACCCAGTAGAGCTGTGCAGGTGTTTCCAATCACCTCAATCAGCCGCCACGTTGGCTGTGAAACAATCTGTCCTTCTGAAGCCTTTGATGTCCTAGTTTCACTCATGGCTGTAGAGCGTCATTCTTACTTGAATGTAACGGCAATTTTTCCTTTCCAATGTCCTGCTTTCTCTTGCCCGTTACTTCAGAGGTATGATAGGGAGTGATCTTACGCAGTAGACACAGCAATGATGGATATCCAGTCGTGATTCCAGGTTTAGGGGTGTTTATTGCTTAAGTTGCAGTTGTACATTCAATTTATTGCCAGTGTGGGTTCTGTAGGAATGATATGGTATTCTATATTTATTTGGTATTTCTTTCTGCTTCTGGTTGCTGAGCTGCTGAGCTTCTGGTACTGAGCTACTGGTAAGAACGGTGTGCTCCTCACTACCTGTGTCCCAGTTGATTACTGCACCTGTGACCCTCTAAATACCTAACCAGTGCTGTCAAATCTAAAACCCGCCACCAGGTGTCCAATAATAATATTACAAATAATAAATAATATGCCACCATCATAATGGCTCCTACAACATCAGTTACTCAAATCCTAGGAACTTGTCTTCCGAGCTATCCTCATTCAGTATTTTCTTCTTTTCCTGTTCGTCCAAATCCTTGGCCGTAGGGTAGAAGGGTTTGAGGTTACAGACATGTACTGTGCTCACATCTTCACCAGTTTCCTCTCGTACAACTTGGTAGTTGACGGGACCAGTTTGGGTTACTACGCGATAGGGTCCTTTCCACTTGCTGGCCAGCTTGGCAACAAAGTTCTCGCCTACACTGGACTGTGGAAAGTTCCTTACCCACACCCTTGCTTGGGACTTGAAACTGACATCCCTCCTGTTCTTGTTGTAGTTCTGTAGCTGTCTCACACAAGCCTTCCTGCTACTTTCCTCGGCTTTGGCATGGAGAGTCTTCAGCTGATGAACCACATCATATGCTTGAGCATCAGGAGGAAGAGTCTTGCCTCTCAGGACCTTATCCATTGGACTGTTCAGTTTCCTTCCAAGCTGCAACTCCGCAGGGGTAATTCCTGTGGTTTCCTGAACTGCCGAATTCAAGGCAAATCTGAACTCCGGTAAGTACTGGTCCCACTTCCTGTGGTTGTCTTCCACGTAGGAGGAGATCATACACTTCAGAGCTGACCGGGAGAAGTGGAAATGCTCTGTGAAGGCCTTATGTGCCACTAGGCAGGAAGTGGATAGGTGACAACAACAGAGTGCAATTCACCCGTTCCGTCATGTTCGTCTGTGGGTGATAGGCTGTCGTAAGTTTGGGTGTCACTGTCCATTTCTCGCAGAGTTCCTTGAATAAAGATGACACAAACTGGGATCATCTGTCCGACAGTATAAAATCTGGCACACCCCATCTCGTAAAGATTTCTTTCTTCAGGATGCGAGCGATGGTCTGTGAGTTTGCTTGTCGCATGGGGAAGAATTCCACCCATTTTGTGAAATAGTCCACTAGGACAAGAAGATACTCATTCTGTCCTGAACTGCATGGAAGGGGTCGCATTATATCCACTCCTAGCAACTAATTTGGTCCCCTTACTGAGTGTTGCTGAATCCTTCCTGCAGGCTTCTTCTTGTCGGACTTCAGGCTCTGACACTTCACACAGCATTTAACATGTGCCTTGACATCGGTCCACATTCCTGGCCAGAATGCCACTTCCTGAAGCCTCTTGTAGGTTTTGAAGATACCCCCATGTCCACATAGCAGGTTCTCATGGTAAGCCTGGAGGACTTGCGGAATCAGGGTTGCAGGGACATAGACCCGATAATGAAACTGTCCATCTTGTCCATGAGTTTTTTGGTACACCTTATCTTCCAGGTCCTTTTCCACAGAACTTACTTCCTCTGCCAGAGCCTTAAAGATGGTCTCAATCTTGGCATCTTTGTGTTGTTCCTCCCATACCTCTGCAAGGGATATCGGAAGCGTTCCAGAATCCTTCTGGCTGGAATACAGGTTGCATCCTGGAAAGCGCATCTGGAGCAACATTCAGTTTTCCTTTTCGATATTCAATGATGAAGTCGAATCGCTGAAGTCGCAGAGCCCACCTGATCAAATGACTTGTGGTCTTCTTGGATCTCAGGACCCACTGTAAGGCAGAGTGATCAGTGATGACAGTGAAAAGTTGTGGTTCCAGATAGTGCTGCCATTTCTCCAGAGCCCAAATGATTGCAAGGCACTCTTTCTCTGTTGCAGAATAGTTGCTTTCTGCTCTGTTTAATGTCCGACTTGCATACGTCAGCACCTCTTCAGTACCACCTTCCTTCTTCTGTGTCAGTATGGCTCCAAGACCGGAATCACTTGCATCAGTATATACAAGAAAAGGATGATCTGGGTTGGGATGACCCAAGATAGGAGGAGACGACAAACATTCCTTCAGTTTGTTGAATGCATTCTGGCACTCAGGACTCCATATGAATGGTTGTCCTTTCTTTTTTAGATCATTGATTGGCTCAGCAATCTTGGAGAATCCTGGAACAAATCTTTGGTACCATCCGGCAAACCCCAGGAACCACTGAACTTCTTTGAGATTATTTGGAACTGGATAAGTTCGGATGGCCTCAACCTTGTCAGGATCTGCACAAACTCCTTTGGCACTGACGATGTGTCCAATAAACTTTATTTCCTGGAGGCAGAACTTAGACTTCTTCAGGTTGATGGTCAGATTTGCTTGTGCAAGCCTCTCTATGACTTGCTGTAGATGCTGGAAATGTTCGGTCACAGACGTAGAATAAATAATGATATCGTCGAGGTAGATGAGACAGATACGAGTACGGAGATCTCTCAAGACAGTCTCCATTAGTCTTTGGAATGTTACAGGAGCATTTTTCAGTCGGAAAGGCATTACGTTGAAGTGGTACAATCCACGAGATGTTATGAATGCAGTTTTTGACTTGCTCTCTGGATCCATGGGCACTTGCCAATAGCCGCTGTTGAGATCAATCGTAGAGAAGATCACTGATCCAGATAGTGATTCAAGGATCTCGTTGATGTTGGGTAGCGGATACTCATCAGTTTCGGTCACAGCATTGACCCGTCTGAAGTCCACATAAAAGCGGTGACCTCCATCCTTCTTTGGAGCCAGCACCACTGGGGAGGCCCACCCTGAGTATGATGGTTCGATGATCCCTGCACTTAGCATATCTTTCAGTTGTTCCTCCACAATGGCTTGCTTTCCTGGAGACATCCTGTAAGGCCTTTGTTTGATTGGCACATTGGTGGTGGGGTATATCTTGTGAAGTAGAACATCAGTTCTCCTGCCTCATTTGTGCACACTTTGGGGTTAGACTCAATAATTCCTCTTAACTGCTCCTTTTCATCATCTTGCAGTTGAGCTTGTGCGACAGCATTGTGGATATAATCCTTTGCATCCAGGTGTTCTGGTTTCAGCGTCAACACAGGAGGAGGAAGAGCACTTATAAGGCATAATTTCCTTGTGTAGTGTCGTTTCTCCTTCCTAGGACCATTAGCACTACCTGGCTGAAATGGAAATACTTCTGCAGGGTTAGACTTGAAACTCTTGGTGATGACTGACATTGTAGATAATGTGGTTGGAGCAGTGGTTGTGGTTGTTACTGGTTGGTACAGTACTTCTTGAGCTGGCCGTTGCCAGCGGAGAAACTGTACTGAATGCTGAAGGTTGTGTGAAAATAGGGCCTGTAGGCAATCCCTGATAGTTTGAGGGATGAAACAGTGATGCGGTAGGAATGTTAGTGCGTTTTAGATCGAGAGCATCTAGTTTCATTTCCATGGAGAGAAATTGCTATCTGATTGCTCCTTCATCTTTACTCTCATCTCCTCCAGTTGGGCGTTTACCCGAGTCAACTGTGCAATACAGTAGTCCACTCCTTTGGATAACCTATCCACTCCTTCCTGTGTGGATTGTTTCACCTCTTTGATTTCCCTCTGAACTTCTTCTTGGGATTGTTCCACCATGAATAACGGTTTGATTGGTGCATGTGCAGCATTAGCGCCATTAGACATTGTGAAATCAGTGGGTGGAATGTGCTTTATGTAAGGTTATAAACCAAAATCAATTATTTAGAGCAGCAATGCTTCAAACCTTCACAATATCAATTTATTTTCACTTTTCACAAAGTTGTCAACTGCACCTTTAACCAAAGTAGCGTAATGCACCTTTAAAGAAAGTAGCATAATGCACCTTTAAACAAAATAGTATAATGCACCTTTAAACAAAATAGTGTAATGCACCTTTAAACAAAATAGTTTAATGCACCTTTAAACAAAATAGCATAATGCACCTTTAAACAAAAATAGTGTAATGCACCTTTAAACAAAATAGTAAAGTACATTTCTTTTTTAACACAGTACCTTTAAACCTTGGTTCAGCTAGGCCCATAGGCGGTGGGTGAGCTGGACATTAGGGTAGGCTGTAGATGGGATGGGACTCGCGCGTAGCGCACACAATTTCTCCTTTTAATTTTTTGCTTGCACGCAAACGGGGCTGTCCAGGTTCTGATTTCATACAATACACACACCCACTAGGCTACTACAGCGAGCCCCACTCATTTCATATAGTGCAAATTAATTGTTCAAATGAAGGCATCCAATATGATTAACCATTGTCTTACCTTAATGCAACAAAATTAAAATGCGACATTTCGCGCATCAATGATCTTTTCTGCTTTAAAGGGGCTATGTACTGCTATTCCTAGCACTATTTGGGCAACTTTACACAATTCCTGTGAGTCTATGTAACACATCTGTAAGGTTTATTCCAAAAATAATCATTGTTTTATATTTCTAATCAAGTACTCAAAACCAGCATTTTTCTGCCTCAAGATTTCAAGCTGTTATTGGCTTGGCTCCACCCATACTAGCAGAATGCTTTGAGTGACAGCCACCCACCAAATAGCTCCGCCCATCTCCCCGTCCTTCCTTCCAGGTGAACACTTTATACTACTAATACAACATGGCTGTACCGTATATTTCGGATCCAGAGAGCGACCCAGACTATGTTTGGGAAGAAGAAGTTGAGTTGCAACAGCGAGGCTTGCAAATCGTTTCCGAGTGGTAAGTTTATGTTGTAATGTTAGTATAATGACTTGCCGAAAAGAGCGAGTAATGTTAGTACTTACTTCTGACCAGCTTGCTTCGATAGCTTGCTATAAGTAACGTTACCTTGTTTACCTCTGACTAGTTGTGTTTGTATTGAGCAGTTTTTAATTATGACTAGCTTGCTTCAATAGTTTGCTATAACGTTACTTTATAAAGAGCAGCATATCGTTATATGCAACAGTTCTGTACGTGCGACCAGACCTTTGGTAGTACTGCATATTTGACCTAATGTCCCCCCGCAATTATAAAGAAAAGTTATTTGGGAACATGCATCCACTGTATGTCAATTGTAATAATGAATTGAAAATGGGGGACCCTGATGTAAACAAGACGAAAGTATTTTCCTGGTCTCCATCCTAGCATCCTATAGCAGTTGTGTTGGTATTGAGCAGTACTGTATTGTAATGACTAGCTTCAGTAGCTTGCTTCAATAGTTTGCTATAACGTTACTTTATAAAGAGCAGCATACCGTTATATGCAACAGTTCTGTACGTGCGACCAGACCTTTGGTAGTACTGCACATTTGACCTAATGTCCCCCCGCAATTATAAAGAAAAGTTATTTGGGAACATGCATCCACTGTATGTCAATTGTAATAATGAATTGAAAATGGGGGACCCTGATGTAAACAAGACGAAAGTATTTTCCTGGTCTCCATCCTAGCATCCTATAGCAGTTGTGTTGGTATTGAGCAGTACTGTATTGTAGCCATTTTGATCATTGATAGATTGATTTCCTTCACCCTCAAATCAATCTACTAGGTGTAAGTGTGGAAATTGTGAAAGGATGCCAACCGAGGCGGAGAATGTGTGCTGCATGGAGGTTCCTCAGGTACAGTAGTAATGTCACACAACCTTGCATCTCGGGGACCGGCGTTAGCAACCGGGAGCTATGGCTAGCTAGTTAGCACCAGCCGGGGACCGGCGTTGGCTCTCGGGAGCGATGGCACCAGCCGGGGACCGGCGTTAGCTCTCGGGAGCGATGGCTAGCTAGTTGGCACCTAGCCATCGCTCCCGAGAGCTAACGCCGGTCCCCGGCTGGTGCTAACTAGCTAGCCATCGCTCCCGGTTGCTAACGCCGGTCCCCGGCTGGTGCTAACTAGCTAGCCATCGCTCCCGGTTGCTAACGCCGGTCCCCTTGCTGGTGGTAACACTAGCCATCGCTCCCGGTTGCTAACACCGGTCCCCGGCTGGTGCTAACTAGCTAGCCATCGCTCCCGGTTGCTAACGCCAGTCCCCGGCTGGTGGTAACGCTAGCCATCGCTCCCGGTTGCTAACACCGGTCCCCGGCTGGTGCTAACTAGCTAGCCATCGCTCCCGAGAGCTAACGCCGGTCCCCGGCTGGTGCTAACTAGCTAGCCATCGCTCCCAAGAGCTAACGCCGGAACCGCATCAGGCTTCAGCTGATAAGTTCGGCATCCACGGGAAAAGCGTGCAAAGACGCATTAGTAGCTTTACAGCCAAGAACAGAACATGTTCTGCGGGGTTTGCTCATCGTGGAAGATATGCAAGTGACTGCACTCCTGTTTCTAGGTAGTAGGTACCTCTCTATTCTAGGTAGAATGGGGGCGGGCATTAGCTCCAACCACAGAGCCAATCGCATCACTGTGCGCTACCCAGAGCCCGAATGACGTGACTCAGGCCTTCAAATCAAAATGGCCTGATTTACTGGAGGAGGAAAGGGGCTGGGCTGAATCTGAGCAATCCGCCAATATGGTATTTAGACACTAAAACACATTGATACGAACTCCTATTACTATAATACAATGCTAGAGACTGAAAAATGACATTTAAGTTTGTCTGTGAGATCACTTTCAATGTGAAGCGGACTCAGAGTTCACTGTCTCTCCTGGCGCATATTGTTGTTCTTCTTAGCCAGTTTCGGATGCACCTCATTGGGAAAGACCGTTCACAAGTTGCGGTGCCGACGGCAATGAAGGAAACGTTTTCCGTAATTTGGATCTCATCATGCTTTGAAAACAATGTACATATTAGCTCTAAAAAGTTTCCATGATTTGATTAACTCTGACTCAGTCTCATCATGCCCTCGTAGAGCAAGCCCTTGGCCTCAGGTGATCCGGTGTTATGCCCAGGCGGCATGTAACTTGGAATGGAGTTCCAGGTCTTGGCAGCTCTCACAGAGAGGGCTGATTTGCTAAATGTACTTGTCCTTAATGGAACAGCCAAGTCACCAGGTACAACAGTTCTGGTGAACCTGGAGGTGAAAAAATTGGAAAGTGGGGGTGGGGCTAGACCATGGAGGAATTTGAAGACCAGACTGGCATCGGTTAGTTTGATGATGCGGCGTGATTGGTTACTGCCTGCAGTCTGGAATGTTAAACGGCCACCACACCTACTGCCATTGACACCTTGGTTGGCCGATCCTTGCGTATTGTCACCACCGGGCTGCAGCAGCCCACACACACAATATCGTAGCCTAGGCTGCCTATAATAATGCGCAAACTGGGGCTGCCGGTTTGGGTAGGCATAGCCTAGCCTGGCCTTATATACCCGCCGCCTATGCCTAGGCCCCACGTTGGGCGCCATTTTATGTAGCGTTGTCTATAGTGCCTTTAATATTTTTCCAGTTGGCCGCCAGACAGGGCCAAAACCTGCCAATGCAAATCAAATTACTTTTTTAATTGGTTAATTAGGCCTATAGCTCTGGCATAAGACTGTACCACATAAAGGTAGACAAATAACTTGATTAATAGTAGGCCTAGACTAATTAGCAAGCTAAATCATAGGTTAGTTTGCAAAAATGTATCAATCAATATTACCTTTTCATAAATTCATAAATCACTCAAGAGTCATGCTCAATTCAAAATCAAAATGTCCATGTATTGGATTCAATTCAAATCATAAGCAAACATTTCACAAAACAAATAATAAATGTTCAGTCCAGCATGTGTATTACATTTCCCTAAACCAGTCAGGTCACTCAATTCAGTTCAGTCCGTGATCATGTGTATGCGTTTGTCAATAGTTCAGACACTCAATAGTTCCCGCACGATATGAATTGAAAATGGGGGACCCTGATGGAAACAAGACAAACGTCTTTCTCAGGTCTGCATCCCCTTAACAATTGTGTGTATTGAGCCGTACTGTATTGTACCCATTCTGCAATCTGTTAAATAAAGTTTTCATTCATTCATTCATTCATTCATTCATTCATTCATTCATTCATTCATTCATTCATTCATTCATTCATTCATTCATTCATTCATTCATTCATTCATTCATACATTCGTGATGAACGCAACGCAAATGAGCGAATGAATGACTCAAAAATAGAATGTCTCAAAAGAAAATAATGTGTGTGTGTGATGCGAGTGCAAGGGGGAGAGAGGGGCGTTTGGGCTTGGGGCGTTTGGGTTAGGGCTGGAGAGGACCGTGAGGGGTAGGCTCAAGTTTCAAGTTTCAAGTTTCTTTATTAGTTGTCATACAGAAGTACAGAATACTTTTATACAAAATGCTTCTTTCTGTTACGCTCCAGAGACTGTGCTAGACAAAAATAGATAAGTATAAAATAAAATAAGTATAGCAAGTAAAAAATAGAAGTCACGTACGTAGACACAAGTGTTCAGTATGTACAAACATATGTACAATGTTCAATGCAGAGTAGAAGTAACTGAGTTACCATACAATATACTATACAATATACTAATATACAATATACTATATAGTGCAAAGCAGAAATGGGATGAGGTACAATTTAGGTACAATTTACAGTAAGGTGTAATGAGGTATGGAAATTCTTTACCAATAAATATAAAGTGTGTTTAGGTGTTCTAAAGTGTGTAAAGTGGGTGCTGCAGTGAGTTGTTTGTTTAAAGTGAGTGTGTGCGTGTGGATGTGTGTGCTGTGAGTGCATTTGATGGTTGTTACATAGTGTTATTGTTCGTTGAGCATCCTGATGGCCTGAGGATAGAAGCTTCTTCTGAGTCTTTCTGTGCTTGCCATGAGACTCCGGTATCGCTTGCCTGACCGCAGCAGTTCAAAGAGGCAGTTGTTTGGGTGGCTGGAGTCTTTGATAATTCTTTTAGCCTTACCCATGCACCGCTTGTTGTAAATGTTCTGGAGAGTGGGAAGCCCCCCTCCAATTGTGCGTTCGGCTGAACGGGCCACTCTCTGTAGTCTGCTACGGTCTTGTGCTGTGCTATTCCCAAACCAGAAGGTGATATTGCCAGTCAGGATGCTCTCTATTGTGCATGAGTAGAAGTTCTTAAGGATCTTCTGACTGACTTGGAACTTCCTTAGGCGCCTGAGGAAGTAGAGGCGTTTCCGTGCCTTCTTCACAACACTGTCAATGTGTGTGGTCCATGTCAAGTCCTCGGATATGTGGACTCCGAGGCTATGTGCTACCACCCGTAGGAAGCTTGGAGAGGGGAATTGCGTTGGAGTCGGAGACGCTTGCGTCACAGCCTCGGAACAGGGGCAACAAACACAGTGCAGTGTGTAGCCTACCGCACCGAAGTTCGCGTTGGTTGAAGATGATCAGATAGATGTCCGGACTAATCCACGTTTGTCATCCTGTGCCAGATAAGGTTTACTTGCACGTTTTCAACATTATCTAATACGGTTCACTTTCTCACTGTTCTCTATATCGGCTGCACGTCTTTCTTCATTGAAACATCCAAACTCGCCGCTTTCACTTCCGCGTCACGTCTCTCTATCTCCTATCCGCTATCAGAGCCCATATGAGCGCATCAGTAATTGACAACCATAAAGGGACAGGCACACTTTTACCAGGCAGGTTAAAGCCGCTCTGTTACACTGTATGTGTCTTCTCTCTCCCTGTGTGTATTATTATATCCCTCCCTCTGTCTCTTCTCTCTCTGCACTTAAAACACATATTGTTTCATTTCAAATCCATTCTGGTGGTGTGTAGAGCCAAAATAATGAAAATTACGTTGATGTCCAAATATTTATGGTCCTGACTGTATGTCTCCCATGTCCGGCAGATCAGACCATTATCTTTATCTGCTATGCCCCCTGCATTTCCATAAGGGGATTCCTAAATAGCTTACCATAAAAACATCCCATTGACCGTAACTCATTATTTTACACTTACTGCGCTTCGAGTGCCCTCAGTTAAATGCTTAAAGTAATACTATATAGGTTAATTAAACCAGAGCTAGAAAGAGCTATACAAAAACGGACTAAATACTCTCACCTGCCTCAGTCCAATGTAGTCCCCCCCCCCCCACCCAACCACCTCCAATGTACAGTTTCTTCCCCCTCAAATGTATATACTCTTTTTAGACTCTTTTTGTACAATTTTTTTTGTATATTTGTAGATCTGGTATGTCATAAATGTCTAGATGTAACAGTACTGTCTGTTAAATGTATATACTCTCTTTTCTGGACTCTTTTTGTATCACAAACAGTACTGTATTTGCAAATCTCGTATGTCATAAATGTATAGATGTAGCAGTACTGTCTATCTGTATGTCGTGTATGTCATATATGTTATGATGAATTGAAAATGGGGGACCCTGATGTAAACAAGACGAAAGTCTTTCTCTGGTCTGCATCCCCTTAACAATTGTATGTATTGAGCTGTACTGTACTGTACCCATTCTGCAATCTGTTAATAAAGTTTTCAATCAATCAATCAATCAAGTCTATCATTTGAGGGGGAAGAAACTGTACATTGGAGGTGGTTGTGTAGGTGGGGAAAACTGTACATTGGAGGTGGTTGGGTGGGGGGGGGGGGCTACATTGTAGGCAGGTGAGAGTATAAGAGTCCGTTTTTTTCTAGCTCTTTCTAGCTCTGGTTTAATTAACCTATATAGTATGAATGAATGAAAACTTTATTTAACAGATTGCAGAATGGGTACAATACAGTACGGCTCAATACACACAATTGTTAAGGGGATGCAGACCAGAGAAAGACGTTGTCTTGTTTACATCAGGGTCCCCCATTTTCAATTCATAGCGACATTTATGACATACACAACATACATGACATTTATGGAAAAATGGTTGCACAACCTATTTACTCTTAAAATGAAGATAACAGTGTATACTTTTTTATATAACCCCAAGCATACCCCACATTTAGCATAAAACGCCTGACAATTGCATACCCAAAGTAATTAGCGATTTATTATACTTTATACTTATAGCACACAGTTTGTTGCATTAATGGGATTATAAAGCAACAAAAAGAAAAATTTTGACTTTTTAATTGCTGTTTTTACCTGTTATAACAAAGGAAAACCTCAAACTCTTATGAAGAGGAGACAAAACACTGTTGTCTGTAGACCGACTTTGAAATAAAACCCTGAACTATTCAGGTATATTTGAGTCCTTCCCTTATTTGTGGAACATTTATAAAATAAAAAGTAGTCTACTTTGAAAAAAGACTACCATGTGTAGACCTACTTTGAAATAAAACACAGACAAGGAGAAAAAACACTGGCATCTGTAGACCTACTTTGAAATAAAACCCTGAACTATGCAGCTCTATTAGAGTCCTTCCCTTATTTGTGGAAAATCTATAAAATAAAAATAAAGATATTTTGTTGTTCGCAAATTTCGCACCACATATCACTAAGGTAAGCCTTTTGTTGACTAAATATCTTAGTTGATGAAATATTTTTTCATTTCAGTGTCACAGTATGATATCGATCTCCAAAATAAGAGAAAAAAGAAAAAAGGGCCAGGGAGCCGCAGCTGATTGGCTAAAGAGCCGCATGCGGCCTCGAGGCCGCAGGTTGCCGACCCCTGGCATGGGGACATACATGACATACAGGTATTTAATACTGTTACATTTGTGACATATACGATATGCAAATACAGTACTGTTACCTATAGATCCTGACAGTATTCTGTACTTCTGTATGACAACTATTAAAGAAACTTGACAGAGAGTATATACATATGATGGGGAGGAGACTGTACATTAGGAGGGGGTGGGTGGGTAGGAGAGAAATATACATATGGTGGGGAGAGAATATATACATACGGTGGGGAGGAGACTGTACATTAGGAGGGGGTGGGTGGGAGAGAAATATACATACGGTGGGGAGAGAATATATGTGCGGTGGGGAGGAGACCGTCTATTAGGAGGGGGTGGGGGGGTTTGGACATTTACGGTGGCCAGTTTCGAATTGCAGCCTCCCGTAGGTGCTCTTTAAGAGCGGTTTTGAATGTGGGTAGGGATTCACATTCCTTTACAGCTTTGGGTAGGGCGTTCCACATTGATGTGGCATAATTGCAAAACGTGTTTAGTCCCTTGTTTGAGCCGAATCTGGGTTTAACATGATTTGTTGAGCTTCCTCTGGTGTTGTGGTCGTGGTATTCACTGACCTTTGGGAAGTATTTTGACATGTACATGGGTACCTTAGTCGTATAGTGTATCTTGTAGACCAGGCCCATTGCAAGTTGCTGTACTCTGTCGTCTACTCTAAGCCATCCTAGGTTTTACTTATATACTTATTACTTTAAGCATTCATTATTCTTTGTTGAAAAATAACCAAAGATGTCTTTCAGTGAAAATATACCTATTTAGCTATTTTGGACATTAGAAAATGTAAGTACCTATTTCGCTATTTTGGACATTAGGTCCTATTTTCCGTATGTTACTTTATGTTTCTAGTATAATGTTACTTTGTTTCTCGCATGCGCAGTAGTGCACCGCACAGTACAGGCCCCGGTGCATCTATTCTTATCCTAACGCATGTTTGCTTCCGCGTTCGCGTTTTGCGCTCTGATTGGCCACTGACGTACGCTAGTTGGCACAAGTGTAAATCATGGATTAGTCACTCGGTTTTAACATCTGACTTAGCTCACCTCGTTAGTCTGCTTGCTGTGGATCCTATGGTCACAAGTTCAAATCACTCTTGGTTAAATTTTTTATTTTTTTTTACGTTTAATTAATTAATCCACTCTGGTATGTATATGTATGTATTGTGCTGTATAATGACAATACATTTTAATCGAATCTCATTTTGAAATCGCTACGCTGCCTATGGACACGACAGTGGCAGACAGCTTCGGAGGTGATTGCATTGCACCATGGTGATCCACTCAACAGGTAGCGATTTCAAAATCAGATTCGATTAAAATGTATTGTCATTATACAGCACAATACATACATACATACACACCATCCAACCAGAGTGGATAAATTAATTAAATGTAAAACACTAGCATACGTCAGTGGCCAATCAGAGCGCAAAACGCGAACGCGGAAGCAAACATGTGTTAGGATAAGAATAGACACGCCCCGGTCCCGTGAACACTTTGGGCAACGCTCATGTACTTCCGCGTTTCTCTGATTGGCCAATGATCGGTCAGCCCTCTTTCCCCCTACGCCGGTAACGCGTGCATGCGCATTTTCTTTTTGACGGCACTCAAACGCCAAGCGAGGTTAATCGCGGAAATGTAATGTTATGTTCGGCTGCTTAGAATACATATTTATCAAAACAACATATTTATCAAAACAACTACCAGATTCACTCATAATCAGGGAGCGAAATTAACTTTTTGACTCACCGGCCAGTGGCGGGTAGATGGGAAGAATCTACCCGCCAAGCATATTTCTTACCCGCCAACTTTTTTTTGATAACATTTTTTTTTATTATTATTTTATATAGATTTTTTTTTAATAAAATATATATATTATATAATCATACTTGTGATTGTGTTATCTGCGAGACATCGCCACCTCGCTGTCTGCAAACAGCTCCACTGTCTGTGTGTATACTCGAGTGGCCTCCAGCTCCAGCAAGGATTCTCCGGGGGTGCAGCTGGACCCTAAACGCTACATTCAGCATGCAAAAGAATTCTCCGGCGCTGCACCTGGACCCTAGTCAGCAGCCCTCACTCATGCGATGTAAACCAGGGACTCGAATACGCATGTTGTTGTTGTAGGACATTGATGCCAAGAGCTATCTGTAGCTACTGCTGGATGGCGTTGGGACAACGCCTCAGTGAACTATTTAGTTTACTGCGACATTTCGTAGTGACTAGTTACCTAGCCAACGGAGGTATTATGCACTGGACTATTGCTGGAGGATTTGTTGATGTCGGGAGCTATCCGTAGCTTGCCGGCTGGATAACGTTACACAATGCCTTGTGTATTAAACTAAGTGAATAGTTGACTGGGTCATTTTGTAACGGTAGCTAACGTTATCTCACGAAGGTCCCACACTGACTAGACTAACGTCACGGTGAGGCAATAGCCTCTGTTTACATGCAGGCATACAGGGGTAGGAGCAGCAGTGCTAACTAAAGTCACGGTGACTCGGAGGCAATAGCCTCTGTTTACATGCAGGCATACAGAAACAGGTGGGGAGGCCTATAACTGTTCCGCAACTGTAAATTACTTCCGGGGTAGGCCTGATTGGCCCCGACAGGCACGTGACGCGCAACTTTCTCTGCCGCGGAGCGGAGCGGCAGAGCTTGCGGAATTATGTGACCGCCCTAATCCGCCATGATTTTCATTCGGCGCTTCAGCTCACCTGGCAGAGCAGCGGTCCTGCGGTCCTGCGGTCCGTTGTTGACGAGTTCGAATCCCATCAAATTTTCTTTTTTAGCGTGATTTTTTTTTTAACGTGTATTCTTTCGCCGGTTAAGGTTAGGCATGGTTAAGGTTAAGGTTAAGGTTAGGCATTGTTTCGGAGTTGGTTAAGGTTAGAACGGTTAAGTTTAGGCGCTGTTAAGGAGCTGGTTAAGGTTAGAGTTTGTCTTAGAGAATGGCAATATTCTTTCTATGGTTAAGGTTAGGCATGGTTAAGGTTATGGTTAAGGTTAGGCATTGTTTCGGAGTTGGTTAAGGTTAGAACGGTTAAGTTTAGGCGCTGTTAAGGAGCTGGTTAAGGTTAGAGTTTGTGTTAGAGAATGGCAATAGACAGCCTATTTCCGCGCGACAGCTCTCAGCAGCCTCGTTGCGCGTCCTGAGTTTGCC
Organism: Notolepis coatsorum; assembly: GCF_963971535.1. NCBI lineage: Eukaryota > Metazoa > Chordata > Actinopteri > Aulopiformes > Paralepididae > Notolepis > Notolepis coatsorum. The sequence goes on along the minus strand of NC_140171.1, from coordinate 148,223,131 downwards.
GCGTCACGTGCCTGTCGGGGCCAATCAGGCCTACCCCGGAAGTAACTTACAGTTGCGGAACGGGTACAGGCGGTGGGGAGGGGGTAGCAGTGCGCGGTGCGCGCTTCATGTCTGCTGAGACAGCGAGTGAGAACTCCGCTAAAGAATTGGATACCATGATTTTCGGTTTTCACATGACTATTTGATTGCCCGTCACACGGCGCTCAGACGTCTCAGTGGGAGGCGCCAAACGTAAAAACTGAGCGCAAATGGCGGGTGGCGCTCTAGTTTCGGTCCCTGCTCATAATGTTATTTCGCGTGACAACACAGCCCAGTGACAACACAGCCCAGCTATCAGAAACTGTACATTGTAACGTTATATAACGCAACATTATATAATGTTATTTTGCGTTTTATTCATAACGTTATTTCGCGTGACAACACAGCCCAGCTGTCAGAAGCTGTACATTGAGGGGGTGCGAATCACTGTTTACACTCCCCACAACTGTACATTGTAACATTATATAACGCAACGTTATATAATGTTATTTCGCGTTTTATTCATAACGTTATTTCGCGTGACAACACAGCCCAGCTGTCAGAAACTGTACATTGAGGAGGTTTGAATCACTGTACATTGAGGGGGTGCGAATCACTGTTTACACTGTCTATATGAATTGAAAATGGGGGACCCTGCTGTAAACAAGACAAACGTCTTTCTCAGGTCTGCATTCCCTTAACAATTGTGTGTATTGAGCCGTACTGTATTGTACCCATTCTGCAATCTGTTAAATAAAGTTTTTCATTCATTCATTCATTCATTCATTCATTCATTCATTCATTCACACTCCCGCCTTACTGTACCATGTTCTACATATAGAACCTCATCTCATGTACCGGTTTGAATCAAAGCCCTATCGAACGTATGCAAGCTCTACTGTCTTTAACTATAAGCGTTTACACTCCCCACTTACTGTAGAACGCAAGCTCTACTGTCTTTAACTATAAGCGTTTACACTCCCCACTTACTGTAGAACATGGTACATGAGTATATAGTATATAGGGATGTTGCACTTGAGCACCACAGGTTTCACAACGCAATTATTGTTATTATTATTTACAAGACTGGGCAGCGCATGCGAAACACTGCAGACCACTGATTGGTCAGAAGAGAGACGCGTCACTCGTTGGAGGCTCTCCACAAAAATGTTTCCGGCGTAGGGAACGAGCGTAGAGCGGCTGGTATTCACGAAGGAGAGCACTGGCCAATCAGAGAAACGCGGAAGTACATGTCCGTTGCCCAAAGTGTTCACGCGCCCCGGTCTGCGGCACTGCAGATTTACCCTACTCGCCCCAGTGGAAATGACGTCAATGCATGCGCTGTTTGTGCAGCTACAGCTTCACTTCATTCTCTATGGCTAATGGAATAATACTAATTTATAATTATCAGAACGTATCTATAATGTAGATCGTGTAAAAAACGGACTAACTGCAGCTGCAGAAGAGATATTTGAAGTATTGGATGGACTAAGGAGGAGTCTGAACTAGGAACAGATTGGTCACCACCGTAAATACTGAATGTCCAGATGCCTAAAAGTGAGATGAAGAAACACAAAGCAGGTTTGTTAAATTAAACTTAAAGGCTCCTTGGGACATGAGTCTTAAATCACTGATCAGTAGGATATTAGGCCGCCTGCTTTATCAGTGTTGTTTGGGTTAGCTAGCAGTTAGCTTTGAGCTCTCAGTGCTGCTGTTAGCTCTGTGTGCAATGTCCCGGTTAGCCTCTGAGCTAACACTAGCAACGTTAGCTTATCTGTGTGCTAATAAGCTATGACTAGCCTCTGTGCTTATTTTAGCATTGTTAGCATATCTATTTTCTGGAGAGGTCTGGTGAGTTTTGGGGTGAAATGGACATCTCTCTGGTATTGAGCAGGCCGTGTCGGTGTTGATGCACAATACACTTGGTGGGTGTTTATCTGGGGTGGAAGGTGTATAAACGATCCTTAATATTGGGGACTGGAACACGGATCTGCTACGTAAGGAAGCACCCGTTTTGATTGATTGATTGAAAACTTTATTAACAAATTGCAGAATGGGTACAATACAGTACAGCTCAATACACACAATTGTTAAGGCGATGCAGACCAGAGAAAGACTTTCGTCTTGTTTACATCAGGGTCCCCCATTTTCAATTAATCAGGACATAATGACATACATGACATACAGATAGACAGTACTGCTTACATCTATACATTTATGACATACCAGATTTGCAAATACAGTACTGTTTTGATACAAAAAGAGTCCAGAAAAGGGAGTATATACATTTGACGTAAAAACTGTACATTGGAGGAGGTTGGGAGGGGGGGGGGGGGGGGGGGTTGGGTAGGTGGGGTGGGGGGGAAACACTGTACAAACAAGCAAAACTGTACATTGGAATATTGACAACCATACTAGATAAATTACTGTACATTGAGGAGGTTTGAATCACTGTACATTGAGGGGGTGCGAATCACTGTTTACACTGTCTATATGAATTGAAAATGGGGGACCCTGCTGTAAACAAGACAAACGTCTTTCTCAGGTCTGCATTCCCTTAACAATTGTGTGTATTGAGCCGTACTGTATTGTACCCATTCTGCAATCTGTTAAATAAAGTTTTTCATTCATTCATTCATTCATTCATTCATTCATTCATTCACACTCCCGCCTTACTGTACCATGTTCTACATATAGAACCTCATCTCATGTACCGGTTTGAATCAAAGCCCTATCGAACGTATGCAAGCTCTACTGTCTTTAACTATAAGCGTTTACACTCCCCACTTACTGTAGAACGCAAGCTCTACTGTCTTTAACTATAAGCGTTTACACTCCCCACTTACTGTAGAACATGGTACATGAGTATATAGTATATAGGGATGTTGCACTTGAGCACCACAGGTTTCACAACGCAATTATTGTTATTATTATTTACAAGACTGGGCAGCGCATGCGAAACACTGCAGACCACTGATTGGTCAGAAGAGAGACGCGTCACTCGTTGGAGGCTCTCCACAAAAATGTTTCCGGCGTAGGGAACGAGCGTAGAGCGGCTGGTATTCACGAAGGAGAGCACTGGCCAATCAGAGAAACGCGGAAGTACATGTCCGTTGCCCAAAGTGTTCACGCGCCCCGGTCTGCGGCACTGCAGATTTACCCTACTCGCCCCAGTGGAAATGACGTCAATGCATGCGCTGTTTGTGCAGCTACAGCTTCACTTCATTCTCTATGGCTAATGGAATAATACTAATTTATAATTATCAGAACGTATCTATAATGTAGATCGTGTAAAAAACGGACTAACTGCAGCTGCAGAAGAGATATTTGAAGTATTGGATGGACTAAGGAGGAGTCTGAACTAGGAACAGATTGGTCACCACCGTAAATACTGAATGTCCAGATGCCTAAAAGTGAGATGAAGAAACACAAAGCAGGTTTGTTAAATTAAACTTAAAGGCTCCTTGGGACATGAGTCTTAAATCACTGATCAGTAGGATATTAGGCCGCCTGCTTTATCAGTGTTGTTTGGGTTAGCTAGCAGTTAGCTTTGAGCTCTCAGTGCTGCTGTTAGCTCTGTGTGCAATGTCCCGGTTAGCCTCTGAGCTAACACTAGCAACGTTAGCTTATCTGTGTGCTAATAAGCTATGACTAGCCTCTGTGCTTATTTTAGCATTGTTAGCATATCTATTTTCTGGAGAGGTCTGGTGAGTTTTGGGGTGAAATGGACATCTCTCTGGTATTGAGCAGGCCGTGTCGGTGTTGATGCACAATACACTTGGTGGGTGTTTATCTGGGGTGGAAGGTGTATAAACGATCCTTAATATTGGGGACTGGAACACGGATCTGCTACGTAAGGAAGCACCCGTTTTGATTGATTGATTGAAAACTTTATTAACAAATTGCAGAATGGGTACAATACAGTACAGCTCAATACACACAATTGTTAAGGCGATGCAGACCAGAGAAAGACTTTCGTCTTGTTTACATCAGGGTCCCCCATTTTCAATTAATCAGGACATAATGACATACATGACATACAGATAGACAGTACTGCTTACATCTATACATTTATGACATACCAGATTTGCAAATACAGTACTGTTTTGATACAAAAAGAGTCCAGAAAAGGGAGTATATACATTTGACGTAAAAACTGTACATTGGAGGAGGTTGGGAGGGGGGGGGGGGGGGGGGGGTTGGGTAGGTGGGGTGGGGGGGAAACACTGTACAAACAAGCAAAACTGTACATTGGAATATTGACAACCATACTAGATAAATTACTGTACATTGGAGGGGGTTGGGTTAGGACATTTACAGGGGCCAGTTTCGAATTGCAGTCTCCCGTAGGCAGGGAGCGAAATTAACTTTTTGACTCACCGGCCAGTGGCGGGTAGATGGGAAGAGTCTACCCGCCAAGCATATTTCTTACCTGCCAAATTTTTTTTGATTAAAAAAAATATATATATATTTTATATAAATTTTTTTTTTAAATAAAATATATATTATATAATCATACTTGTAGTTGTATTATCTGCGAGACATCGCCACCACGCAATAAGTCAAAATGCTTGCTATCTGCAAACAGCTCCACTGTCTGTGTGTATACTTGAGTAGTCTCCAGCTCCAGCAAGGATTCTCCGGCCCTGCAGCTAGACCCTATATTCAGCTAGACCCTACATTCAGCATGCAAGGATTCTCCGGCGATGCAGCTGGACCTATTTATAACGTTACCGTTCTTTTGTCAAATCACATTCAACATGCCCTCAGCTAGAATACGCATTCAATCAATGTTATAAGACATTGATATCAGGAGCTATCTGTAGCTACTGCTAGCCCGGTAGATAACGTTAAGACAATTTAGTTTACTGGGACATATGGATCAACGTGAGCTAGCTAAGCTAGCTAACGAGGGACCGGAGGTATTATGCACTCGAGTAGACTATTGCTGGAGCATTTGTTGATATCAGCAGCTATCAGTATCTAGCTAGCTAGATAGGTATATATGGATGAAAAGGCATGTGTCTGATAGGGATATATTATTAAAATATTGTATAATTTTGTATTTTTATATTGTATTATGAATTTGATTAGGGTTTTTATTGTTGTTTTAATTGTCTGTATGACATGTAAATGTTATGAGTGTATAAGGGTTTTTATTGTTGTTTTAATTGTCTGTATGACATGTAAATGTTGTGAGTGTAAGTATACGTCTGTAACTGTATTTTATGTGTTATGGACCCCAGGAAGAATAGCCCCAGCAGCACTGCTGTGGCTAATGGGGATCCAAATAAAAATAAAATAAAATAAAATAGCCAGCTAGATACCGTTAGACAATGCCTCGTCATGTATTAAACTAAAAGTGAATAGTTGACTGGGTCATTGTTTAAACAGTAACGTTAGCTCTTGGAGGTCCGATATAGACTAGAGCAGATGAAGTAAACAAGCCAGATAGCTTCCGATTGGTCATTTGCTTTTTTTCTCATGAAACCAGTCACGTCACTCTACTGTGATTGGACCTAGTGCGATGTGGGACTTGTAGTTTTTTAACGATCTCGCGGCGGAGAAAAAAAAGACGAGCGGCTATAATCTGTACTCGCACAAGAGTATCGTTATGGAGTTATGAACTACACGCCACACGGCGGGCAGCCCTCTAAGTGTCATGCGCCAAAGGTAAAAACAGCGGGCGGCGGGCTTTAGTTTCGGTCCCTGCCCGTAGGTGTTCTTTGAGAGTGGTTTTGAAAGTGGGTAGTGATTCACATTCCTTTACAGCTTTGGGTAGGGCGTTCCACATTGATGTGGCATAATTGCGAAACGTGTTTAGTCCCTTGTTTGAGCTGAATCTGGGTTTGACATGATTTGTGGAGCCCCCTCTGGTGTTGTGATCGTGATATTCACTGACCTTTGGGAAGTATTTTGACATGTACATGGGTACCTTGGTCGTGTAGTGTATCTTGTAGACCAGGCCCATTGCAAGTTGCTGTACTCTGTCGTCTACTCTAAGCCATCCTAGGTAGTCAAAGTGGGCAGGTGTGAGGTGGGTTCTAGGAGTAAGGTCAAGTAGTAGTCTAACCAGTTTGTTTTGTGATGTTTGTAATCTTGTTTTTAGCGCCTTTGAGGTGCTTTGGTACCATGAGGTGCAAGCATAGTCGTAGTACCCTTGAATGAGTGCTCCTGCCAGAGTCTTCAGGGTATTCTTGTTTACCAGAGAGGAGATCCGGTACAAGAATCTAGTTTGTTGGTTGACTTTTTTTGATTACCTTGGATGCCATTTTGTAACAGATTTGCCTCTAGGATGGAACCTAGGCCTAACAAAATTAATTGTTTGGTTCCTGACGGTTGTCACTTGGAAACGAGAGTGGTTTGGCCTTACCAACGATGTCTTTGCTAACATACCAAATACACCGGATGTTGTTTTTGTTGACACCAGCCACAGGGAGGTGCTGGTCATAGAAGTATGCTGTACCTTTGATCTGTACATGGACCAGGCCTTCCGGGACAAGTGAAACCAGAGCAGTTTTGTGTCCAGTGTCCCCCTGTACGTTCTTTCATGTCTCTGGAAAGTAATCCACTCGCAATCTGACATTGGTCGCACGTATTGCTCGAAGTCTACACAAACATCTCCAGCCGGTGTTGGGCTCGGGTCGCAGACGTTCAGATGTTGTTTGTAGACTCGCCCGCTGTTCAGGGCTTGTTTAAAGGCCAATCTTAGTGTGGTAACGAGTAGGGCTGGGCGATATGACGATATTATATAAATATCGGGTACAGTTCATTAACGATACACTTTTTAAACGTATCGTGGATATCGTGATGTTTTGCCCAAGAGGCTTGTGTCGCGTCAATCTGGTCCACACGTTGACACTTTTGAACAGCGCCGCCCCACACACACACTACTGCATCAAAAGTTACTACTTATGATAACAAAGGCATTCGTTTTGTGGCATTAACGTTATATAGTTACACTTTCAATAACATCAGCGTATTTACATAGCAACGACCGAGGTCGACCTAGATATAGCAAGCATTAGTCGTTCATATCTCAGCCCGTGCTGACTCAGTTGTGCCCATTCTGCGGTCTGTTAATAAAGTTTTCAATCAGACAGATGTATGGAAAGGCTTTTATTATAACATCCGTTGCAGTAAAATCATTATGCCTCCAGTCGTTTAGTCCTTCTGCGGAGCTAAAAGCTAAACGTCGGCCGCGGCGAGCTACCGCTGCCATTGTTATTGTCATTGAGCTCTCCAATGGCGGAAGTAAAAAATGAATACGCGCTTGCCGATTGGTGCTAAGAACAGCAGGGCGGGTGCAAGCGATGTGACGTAATTGGCAGACGCGACTGTCAATCAAAATGATTCTGTTTGCCGACTGAATTAATGAGAACGTTATTAACAGATTGCAGCATGGGTACAATACAGTACAGCTCAATACAACAACAGTCAACAGCGGACTGGAGGATGCAGACCAGAGAAAGACTTTCGTCTTGTTTACATCAGGGTCCCCCATTTTCAATTCATCATATTTCATATCTAAATCATATAATATCTCATTGCTAAATATATGCAATATATAATCTAATAATCCAATAATATAAATCTAATATATAATATAAAAATGCTAAATGCATGGGTATTTTATTTTGTCTTTAATGTTAGCTTGCAAACTCAAATACTGTCTTGGTAAGCCTCATAATGAATTTTGGGGAAAAAAAGAAAAACATCGTGATGCGTATCGTGTATCGCCGAAAGGTCAGAAAATATCGTGATATCATATTTAGGCCATATCGCCCAGCCCTAGTAACGAGGCACATGTTCATCAAAAGCGTCCAGTGCCTATTATGTCCCAACTGCAATAACGGTGGCAGTTACAACGGGTGTATGTGAGCTTAGTAGTGTTGTCACGATACTGGAATTTTGACTTCGATACGATACCTTGAAAAGTATCGATACTTTCGATACTTTCAATACCAAAAAAAAAAAAATTATAATAATTTTTTTTCTATTATAATTTTTTATTTTTTTTTAACAAATTTTGCTTTTGTTGCTGGTTGATTCTCCTCAGCTTCTCTCTGGTACTATACGAGAAGATAAATACACTTTTAAAACCCTTTGTTTATCTTTAGATCAGAGAGAGAGAGAGAGAGAGAGAAAGAGAGAGTGGCTGCTGGAGATTTTAGGTCTACTGAGCGCACCTTCCTAGTTATGACGAGAGAGAGAGAGAGAGAGAGAGAGAGAGAGAGAGAGATGAATATATAATAGAATGAGAGATTGAGAAAGAGCATTTATTAACGTTACGCGTGTACTGGTGTAGGATGGGCTCCGCTCGACCGAACGTTGGCAACGGGGTAGTTGTGTCGAGTTCATGCGTGTACTGGTGTAGGATGGGCTCGGCTTGACGTTACTCCGTTTCCATGAAGTAATAGGTGGCCAGCTAGCTAGCATTAAGCTAACGGAGGAACGACAGCTAACGTTAGCTAATAATAGCGTTGTTTACAAACTGAAGACAGGGCTGCCTGCCCGGCTGTGAGGGGGAGGAGGAAGAGAGAGAGAGAGAGAGAGAGATTTCTCCGGAGCTATGCTCGGAGCATTTATTAACGTTACATAGCATAGCATAGCTCCGGAGAAATCTCTCTCTCTCTTCCCCCTCCCCCTCACAGCCGGGCAGGCAGCCCTGTCTTCAGTTTGTAAACAACGCTATTATTAGCTAACGTTAGCTGTCGTTCCTCCGTTAGCTTAATGCTAGCTAGCTGGCCACCTATTACTTCATGGAAACGGAGTAACGTCAAGCCGAGCCCACTACACCAGTACACGCATGAACTCGACACAACTACCCCGTTTCCAACGAGGAGGCTGCAGCAGCTTGTGTCTGTTGCTCTGAGCGAGGAGGCGGAAGGGCAAGGCTCTGGCAGCGCGTCTGTCTGTCAACAACTTGCGGGAGCAAGCCAGCTGGTACCGATACTGCAGAAAGTATCGGTACTTCGGGAAATGAGTATTGAAGCCGTTTTAAATATTCAGTATCGATATGTATCGATACTTCGATATTTTTGACAACACTAGAGCTTAGATGTAAAAAATTACGAACACGCACACGCACACACACACAGGGAGAATGCCTGCCCCCCCCCTTCCCCAGTCCCCTCTGCTGTTCTCTCTGTCTTTGCACTCGCACGAATGCTCCCAATTATATTTTGATGTCGCACAGATACCATTTCAGTCGCATATACGACCAATTCGGTCGCAATTTCGAGCCCTGGCTTCAGAACATCCCACTTCACTGACACATGCCTTCTCTTTTTGACCGACCACATTAAACAAGAGGTGGATGCGGGCAAATACTGCGGCATGGTCATGCTGGACCTCCAGAAGGCTTTCAACACTGTCAATCACTCCATTCTGATTGACAAGCTAAAAGCAATTGGTTTTGATAGTTTATCAGTGAGCTGGATGCAATCCTACCTGGAGGGGAGAGAACAGATGGTAGAGGTAAACGGAACTCTACCCCCCCTCCCAGTGAGCTGTGGTGTTGAAGCATAATAATAATAATAATAATAATAATAATAATAATAATAATAATAATAATAATAATAATAATAATAATAATAATAATAATAATAATAATAATAATAATAATAATAATAATAATAATAATAATAAACTTTATTTGAATAGCACCTTTCATACAGAAACTGCAGCTCAAAGTGTTTCACAACAGAAAAAAGACAGGCATACAATGAGCACATAAAGTGCAGACATATAAAATCACAGTTTCTTACATTAGGATCTAACATCCCAACAGGCCACCTTGTTTATGGTTTGATTCAGTTTTAAATAGACAATAATAAAAAGAGTAAGATAAAATAGACGAGTAAAATAGTGCAATAGTGCAGTGCAATAAAATTGTAGAATAGAATATACAAAAATATATATATTTTACAGTGCAATCAAATAGTTCTGGATTACTGTTCAACAGTTCAAAGTCATCTTTACCTTCTCTGTTTGGTCTCCACAGTTTAAAACTTAACAGTCTTCCCTCCTGTTTTATACCCACTTTGACCCTTTGAACCTCCCACCCAGGGCAAACCTCCCTCTCAGGGTGCAGTTCCCTCTCTCAGGGTGCAGTTCTAGGCCTGGGTCCTACACAGTTTTAAAGCCTGACAGTCTCTTGTTTGATACCCACACAGTAGGTCAAGCAGTAGTCTGACCAGTTTGTTTTGTGATGTCTGTAATCTTGTTTTTATGCCTTTGAGGTGCTTTGGTACCATGAGGTGCAAGCATAGTCGTAGTACCCTTGAATGAGTGCTCCTGTTAGAGTCTTCAGGGTATTCTTGTTTACCAGAGAGGAGATCCGGTACAAGAATCTTGTTCGTTGGTTGACTTTTTTTTATTACATTGGTTGCCGTTTTGTCACAGGAAAGATTTGCCTCTAGGATGGATCCTAGGTATGTAATTTCATCTTTCCTTGTGCCAATATTGTCACCCACTGTAACAGAGAAGCCATGATTGGCCTTGCTGAGTTTGTTATTTGATCGAAAGAGAATGGACTCTGTTTTACCCAGGTGTAATGATAGTTTGTTATCAGCAAGCCAGGTGCAGATTCTGCCGAGTTTAGACCTGAGAGCTTTTTCAACCTGCAACTTGTTCCTGTCAGAGACCAGCAGGGCTGAGTCGTCCATCGAACAGGAACAAGTTGCAGTCACAAGCTGATGACATGTCATTTGCATAAATTAGGAACAGTAACTGTCCTAGTAGGCAGGGAGCGAAATTAACTTTTTGACTCACCGGCCAGTGGCGGGTAGATGGGAAGAGTCTACACGCCAAGCATATTTCTTACCTGCCAATTTTTTTTTTAAATAAAATATATATTATATAATCATACTTGTAGTTGTATTATCTGCGAGACATCGCCACCACGCAATAAGTCAAAATGCTTGCTATCTGCAAACAGCTCCACTGTCTGTGTGTATACTTGAGTAGCCTCCAGCTCCAGCAAGGATTCTCCGGCCCTGCAGCTAGACCCTATATTCAGCTAGACCCTACATTCAGCATGCAAGGATTCTCCGGCGATGCAGATGGACCCTATTTATAACGTTACGGTTATTTTGTCAAATCACATTCAACATGCCCTCAGCTAGAATACGCATTCAATCAATGTTATAAGACATTGATATCAGGAGCTATCTGTAGCTACTGCTAGCCCGGTAGATAACGTTAAGATAATTTAGTTTACTGGGACAGATCGATTTAACGTGAGCTAGCTAACGCGAGCTAGCTAACGAGGGAACGGAGGTATTATGCAGCTCATGGAGGTCCGATCTAGACTAGAGCAGACTGCTACCATTCTGAGAGCTTAACGTTAGCACTAGAGCTGCGGGCGGGGTGCTACCATTCTGAGAGCTTAACGTTAGCACTAGAGCTGCGGGCGAGCTGCTACCATTCTGAGAGCTTAACGTTAGCAGTGGCACTAGAGCTGCGGGCCGCTCTGTGTTGATACGAGCAGAAGCCAATAGTATCGCCCGGCTGGGCGGATATGACTCGTTGCCACGTTTTTTTTCAAAATAAGAATATCATACGAACCGAATGCTGCTAACTGCCGGAGCCATCGATATTATGACTCTAGCTGCGCTTGGGCCGGAAATGAGACCCGCACAGATTTTCAAAATAAGAGTATCGTTATGAACTACACGTCCACACGCCACACGGCGGGTAGGGCTCTCAGTGGCAAGCGTCAAAGGTAAAAACTGAGCACCCCTGGCGGGCGGCAGGCTTTAATTTCGCCCCCTGCTAGTAGGGCTGGGCGATATGGCCTCTAAATGATATCGCAATATTTTTTGGCCATATCACGATACACGATATATATCGTGATATTTTGACATTTCCTCTAAAGCACTTAAAATGCTTGATTTAACCCTTTGATGCATACAGTCACGCCAATATGATCATTATAATAAGTCCCTGCAACATATGTTTGCATTATTAAACCATGAAGATGCTTTAAAAAATAATTTAATGAAAATGTACTAAGAGTAGTCTACTGACACACTATTAAAAATAGGGATGCCCCGATCGATCGGCCACCGATCGTTATCGGCCGATACTCAGTATAAATATGCAATCTGTGAATTCCGATAATGAGTCATATTCGCCGATAGCGGAAACCGATCAAGCGAAGCTCTCACTCGCTGTCTGTCTCAGACACACACGACCTGCAAACTGCCGCTGCTCCTCCTCCCTAGCCCCGCCCGCCCCCGTGTAGAGTTTGTAAACAAAGAGGACTGAGAGGCGGCTCCTCTGCTCGAGTCTGTAGTGCATTCGACCTGCGCTAACGTTAGCTACCTAGCTATCGTTACTGTTTAAACAAAATTACCCAGTCAACTATTCACGTTTAGTAGGCATTGTCTAACGGTATTTAGCCGGCTAGCTACCGATAGCTCCTGATATCAACAAATGATCCAGAAAGTCTAGTAGTCCATGTTCATACCTCCGTTAGCTTGCATTAGCTTGCGTTAGCTGACGTTAGTTTACTGTTCAAAACGAAATGTCCCATTGAACTAAAGTTCTGTCTTAACGTCATCTAGCCGGCTAGCAGTAGCTACAGATAGCTCTTGATATCAATGTCTTATAACATTGATTTAATGCGTATTCGAGCTGAGGGCTTGCTGAATGTGAAATGACCAAAGCACTTAACGTTACCAATAGGGTCCCGCTGCAGCGCCGGAGAATCCTTTTTGGAGCTGGAGGCTACTAGAGTACACACAGACAGTGGAGCTGTTTGCAGATAGCGAGCATTTTGACTTAAACGTGGTGGCGATGTCTCGCAGATAATACAAGTACAAGTCTAATTATATAATATATATATTTTATAATAAAAAAAAAAACGTTTTATATAAAATAATTTTTTATTTCTTTTTAATCAAACAATCGGTATCGGATCGGTATCGGCCGATATGGCTCACGACGATCGGTGATCGGTATCGGTGGCAAAAAACGTGATCGGGGCATCCCTAATTAAAAAGATTTATTTACATCTAAGACTATTTATATAAAAACTCTTGGGTGCCTAAGACTTTTGCACAGTACTGTGTTTTCTATCCACTTTAGCCAAACACACACATATATATATATATATATATATATTAGTGCTGTCAAACGATTAAAATATTTAACTCGATTAATCGCATGATTGTCCATAGTTAACCCGCGATTAATCGCAAATTAATCGCATTTTTTTTTTTTACCTTAAACAGATCTTTTTCAAGTTCCAAGTTTTAATACTCTTATCAACATGCGAGTCAACAAATGCTTGCTTTATGCAGCCATTTAACACAAAAGGATGACCCTCATGCATTGCAAATTTGCATCAAATTCAAAACAGAGTGATGCACAAAATAACTTAAAAGAAAATAATAATTTAAAACAATGAATAAAGTGTGCATGAAATAATAGGGGAAAGAAAACGTTAGGAACTTGTTACATTCACACACACAAGGGCTGATTAATCACACACCCCCCTCTCTCCCTCACACACACACACTCTCCCAACTCTCTTTCTCTCTTGCCCCTTCCTCATCTCTCTCACCCCCCTCTCTCTCTATATCTCACACACACACACACACACACACACACACACACACACACACACACACACACACACACACACACACACACACACACACACACACACACACACACACACACACACTTCAGAAACAAACATAGTATCAATGAGAGCATCAATAATACACCTGAGTGAAGTCTAGTAAAACATTTTTTTTTTAGTTAAAAAAATTTGTGACATTAATAGAATCGGGAGTTAACGCGTTAATATCGCGTTAACTTTGACAGCCTTAAATCCCTTAATATATATATATATATATATATATATACACACTGTGAGAAAATAACAATCACACACAAAGGGATAATGGCTTATAGCAGACTTAATGATTTTAGAATATTTCAGATAATGAAATTAAATGTTTATATCAACAACTATCCAGTTAGTATTTATACTGTAACGTTTGGCTACTTTAAATCATTGAATGTAGAGAGAGAGCGAGAACGTGCGAGAGAGCCAGCCCCCCCCCCCCCCCCCCCCCCCCCCTGGGTTTTGTACGTTTGCGTTTTGAGCATCTAAGCTGCCGTAGGTGATGGGGCTGTCTTAAATACTTCGAAGCTTCGAAGCTTCGTTCGATGGCACAAGCTTCGAACATAAAAAAATCGAAGTTTAAAAAATATATATAAATAAATATTAATAAAAAAAAAAAAATGTGCCTCCCAAATCTTGCGCCTCCATTCCAATGAAAAGAAAGTAAGCTGCGCCTTCCCGCCTCCATTCCAATGAAACGAAAGTAAGCGGCACCTCGACTCCACCTCTCTACAACAAGCACTTGGAGATTATCTGTGTTGAAAACAACAAGGACATGTGCAGCAGACATGTCGACGAAGAAGCGAAGCAATGCCGTTTGTTATTTAAGACTATGTCGGACAGATTTGTGTTCATTGTGCTGCTTTTTTAAAGTGTCCCGACCCATATACAAATATGTCTTAATAAAACGTGTTTAATTAAGTCGAATTCTGCCTTTGTCTCTATTAACTTACATTAAATTACAGCGGCACGGTGGTGTAGTGGTTAACACTGTCGCCTCACAGCAAGAAGGTCCAGGGTTCGATTCCCGCTTGGGGACCAGGTTTCCATGATGCCAGGTACCCAGGTGGGATATCTCCCAGGCCTTTCTGTGTGGAGTTTGCATGTTCTCCCCGTGCTCGCAAGGGTTCCCCCTCCGATAAGATAAACCCAATGGAAAAACATGCACAACAACAGATCGCTAACGCTGTGGCGTCCTTGACGAAGACGGACAGGAGCACTTGGATTGGTCCCCTGGCGCGGCTCACGTTGACGCCTGTCTGCTCCCGGCTGCCCTTGAGGGGGAAGGAGGACGGGATGGGTTAATCGCAGAGATGAATCGCATCGGCGATCCTACAGAGACAATGCATGCGTGTGTGTTCCGGTGTGTGTGTGTGTGTGTTGAGGATAATTGCATGCCAATTAAAGACCTCTGAGCAGGTCCTGCATTATTATTATTATATTATTATTATTATTATTATTATTATTATTATTATTATTATTATTATTATTATTATTATTATTATTATTATTATATATTATTATAACTACATATAAATATTTATATAATTGTTTGCTTGATAGACGAAGGTTGCAACATAATTATGTAATGTCATGTCGCCCCACTGCACCCAGGCAGCGCAGCCGAGTGAAACCTTGTTGGCTGCGTCAGTCACGAAAGGGGCTACTTAATTAATTAATCCAATCCACTTTATTTATAGAGCACATTTAAAAACAACAACGTTTACCAAAGTGCTGTACAAGTCCCACAACATAAGATTAAAAAAAACGTATATATACTTTCTTTAATGAATATAACTCATCAGTTTTGTCAACAAGAACCTTGGTGTTGTCCTCGACGACCAGTTGAACTTCTCTGCTCACATCGCAGCGACAACCAGAACCTGCAGATTCCTCCTGAGCAACGTCACAAGGATCCGCCCCTTCCTGACAAAAGAAGCCACCCAACTCCTCGTCAAATCAACAGTCATCTCCCGCCTCAACTACTGCAATGCACTGCTAGCTGGCCTCCCGGCCACTGCCACCAAGCCTCTTCAACTCATTCAAAACGCAGCGGCCCGCCTGATCTCAAACCTACAGAAGCCGGCCCATGTCACCCCACTTCTTAGGGACCTGCACTGGCTCCCCATTGCTGCACGAATCCGCTTCAAGGCCCTCAACCTAGCATACCGTGCGGCAAAGGGAACTGCTCCCGCCTACCTCCGGTCAATGGTCTCCAACTACACACCCTCAAGACCCCTACGCTCTGCATCTTCTGGCCGCCTCAGACCTACTCCTATCCGAGCTCCGGGAGGGTCATCAAGGAAGCTGCCTATTCTCAGTCCTTGCCCCTCAATGGTGGAATGAACTACCTACCCCAGTTAGAACAGCCGAAACCCGTCCAATCTTTCGCCGTCGACTAAAGACGCACTTCTTCAACCATTATCTGAAATAAAAAATAAAATAAAAAATATATCTAACCCTAACTAACCTTACTGTCATGCACTTGTCCTAATAAAGTAACCTACACTGTAGCACTCAACACTTTGATGAACATTGTTACTCAGCTGATAAGAGTTGTGCCCTTCCTGATGACTTGTCGTACAGAACTTGTAAGTCGTTTTGGATAAAAGCGTCAGCTAAATGACTAAATGTAAATGTAAATGTAAATGTAAATAATCCAATAAGGGCACGGTTGGTACGAAAGTGATGGTGACGTCTTATAGTATAATATTATATTAGTGTAGCCTAAACTTTACCTGCAACTGTGAAGAAAAACCCCATTGGTTAAACAGATTGAATAGACATATATACAATACATTTTTTATTTTAAATCTTTTTTATCAAATGTTGATTTAGAATTCGAATGTCAACATTATGATCGAAGCTTCGAAGCATTCGGTACAGCCCTACTTGTGGAACACCACAGCTCACTGGGAGGGGGGGGGGTAGTGTACCGTTTACCTCCACCATCTGTTCTCTCCCCTCCAGGTAGGATTGCATCCAGCTCACTGATGAACACTATCAAAGCCAATTGCTTTTAGCTTGTCAATCAGAATGGAGTGATTCACAGTGTCAAAAGCCTTTTAGAGGTACAGCATGACCATGCCGATGTATTTGGCCGCGTCCACCTCTTGTTTGATGTGATCGTTTAAATAGAGAAGGCATGTGTCAATGGAGTGGGATGTTCTGAAGCCAGATTGGAAATCGTAGATCATTTTCTTTTCCACAAGGTACTTTTTGACCTGTTCGTAGACTATTTTTTCCATAACTTTCGAGATGGAGGTAAGAATAGAAACAGGGCGGTAGTTGCTTGGCTCTAATTTGCTGCCTTTTTTGTGCAGGGGGGTCACTCTCGCAATTTTGAAGTCTTCGGGGACATGTCCCTGTTTTATGGAGAGGTTTATTATGTGCGTGATGACTGCGGTGATGGTGGCTGCTGAGCCTCTGAGGAATTTGGACGGGATATTGTCATGGCCAGTGGCCTTGTTAGGTTGGCGGGCGCTCATTTTTTTGAGTACCTCATCTGTTGTTACCATTTCAAGTTTGAAGTCGTCTTTGCGGACCCCTAGGTTTTTGTAGAAGGCTATGATGTGTTCTACCCCCAAATGCCCTGAGTGGGAGGGCAGTTTATTAACCAGTGTTGTGGCTATGTTTGTAAAGAAAATTTTGATAATTGGCCACCTCCAGCTTGTCTGTGTTTTCTGTCTTTATGTTGATGTTTGAAAATCTGTTTTTTTGTTTTTTATTGCAGAGTTGGTTGTTGAGTAATTTTCAAAGTTCACAGGGTTTGTTTTTGTTTTCCTCAGTTTTGTCATTGATGACATTTTCTTTGCGGTTTTGATCATGGTGTTTACATTGTTTCTTAGTCTGTTTCTTTGATTTTTTTGTTCAACCACGTGGGTTTGGAGATCACTGTTTGAGCTTTTGGCAAACTTTGACTGAAGTTCCGGCATTATTTGTCTCTTGTTTTCATAGCGGTCAGTATTTCTGAGTGAATGAATGAATGAATGAAAACTTTATTTAAGAGATTGCAGAATGGGTACAATACAGTACGGCTCAATACATACAATTGTTAAGGGGATGCAGACCTGAGAAAGACGTTTGTCTTGTTTCCATCAGGGTCCCCCATTTTCAATTCATATAGAGTGCATCCATGGCTCAGCGCGATTTTTAACTCTGGTGGTTCTTAGGGGGGCTATGTTGTTTAGTATTGTTGAGAATTTGTTTTTGATACCAAGCCATGTTTCTTAAACTAGTGTACCACTGAGCTCATCTGACCATGCTGGAAGAGTGTCTGTTTCGCTTACTCTGCCTATTCTCCTGGACCTTAATTCATGGTTCGGTGCGCTGCCAGGGCTTGACATTAACTTTGACAATTTCTTTGACGGACAAGTGGCTTAGATATTTTACTTGTCCGAAAGCTAAACTTACTTGTCCGAAATGTAGCCTACGTGTGAAAATAAAGGCCCGCTCCCCATCAGCACCAGCTCATCTTCCTCATCTCCCCTCTCTCTTGACGACCAGGGGTTAAACCCTGGTCTACGCCTATAGTTGTTATTACGGTATAGTTGTTATTGCCATAAAAAACACCATTCAAATTATTAGGAAATAAATAATTGTATTTTATTTGAAATAATAATTAATTTTAACAATAGGCACATTAGATCAACAACAAGCTTTAGAACCTTAGAAATCATTTAAGTTTAATAAGAGCTTCCCGGAGGTAGGGCTGGGCGGTATGGTCTAAAATGTATATCACGGTATAATTTGAAGCATAGACGGTAACGGTATATAGCACGGTATATTCATTTATCTTAAAATGTCTATATAAATGCTTCTGAAGGGGTAAAACACTGGTATGGCAGCTATTACTGTACTCTTGTATTACTAGGACATATTTCACATAGTAGAGAGGTATTTTAAGAACATTTATTGTGCAAAACTGCAATAGAAAAATGCAAAACCTTTTCTCAAGTTACCTTTTCTCAAGTGTCTGCAGGCAGATAAGGTAATTAATATGTTGGCGCTGTTGAAACTTAATAATAAAATGATTCTGTTACAGCTGCTGAGATATACTATAGCTAATGTCCATCAATATCTTCCTTTTGAATGAAATAGGTTCAAGAATCGAATCAGGATTGTTAGCAGAGGGAGAGAGGGAGAGAGGGAGGGAGACGGGGACGGATGGACGGACTGACTCAGCCCCCCCTTCCCTCACTATTGGATGCCTCTGAGCGTTCCCAGGGATAGGTTTAGTTAGCGTTAGCAGCTAACATTATTTAAGGTTTTAGCACGACGTGGGCATTCCAGAATGGCGACGATGCAAAGCATGTCAGTTAGACCATTGGACCCGTCGCAGAGTTTACATTACACATAGAAACTGCGTGACTCGCGAGAGAAGTTGTCACAGCTGTCAAACGCAGGACTGAAGAGCTAGTTTGCTTCTAGAATTGAAGCTCTGCTCTGTGTCTCTTATGAAATGACAATTGCGCATTGACACGCCCACTACGCAAAGCCATTACTCGCACAGTCTGCTCCTAAATGATTTTTGATCTATTGATGATCTATTTTTAGGGGCAAATGCTTGCACTGTAGAGCCCTGGTGTGGTTACGTCATTGCTACTTTAGAGCTGCTCTACCGGTCACAAGGTATTGTCAAAATCCATACCGTAGCGCAAATTCATACCGGCGTACTTTCTATACCGTTTATACCGTCCACCCCTACCCCGAGGGTAATAAAGGAAAGTTGTAAGTTCTCAATGGCCATTTTATACAGAGTCAGCAATACAATACACAACAGTATCGTATGCATACAGATGGGCTTGACAACCATACAGTGAAGACACAATATCATTCATATAAATAGTGAAGAGGACAGGACCTAGAATTGAACCTTGTGGCACACCTTTAGTTATTGATAACAATTTTGATTGGGCATAACTCGACTTTACATACTGAAAGTGTCTCCCTGATAGATACTCTTGGAACCAATCACATGCATTTCTATCCAAACCAATAGTAGCTCATCCTTTTAAGAGTAAATGGTGATCGACTGCACCATGCACTGCTCCCCCCATGTTAGTTTTGATAATAGAACAATACCTTTGTAGTTATGTTACCTTTGACCTGGAAATAATGTCTCGGGCGAGCAAGAAACATGATTTACGCATACCGCAGAAAAAGCTTGATAACTTGCGTTCTAGGAAAACTGGATTTGAGTGAAATGGAATGGAACGAATGAAGGTATGTAGAAACAAACTCTTTTTTACATGTTGGACTACAAATAGTGTCTGTCAAATGAGCCATACTATTGTCTCCATAGCTATAATATAGAATATACAATAGCTCCGCAAAGATCGTGAAATATTGTGGAAAAAAAGCTGGCGCCAGGCAGTGCAGATGGGGAAAGAGGGTTGCAGTCAATGAGTTAAGGGGAATTCACTTACATTTACATTTAGTCATTTAGCTGACGCTTTTATCCAAAGCGACTTACAAGTTTTGTTCAATAAGTCAGCAGGAAGGGTACAACTCAGCTGATTAACAATGTTCAAAGTGTTCAAACTTGAGTGCTGCAGTGTTGAGTGTATAGTAGTAGAGACATGTTAGTATAATAGGAAGAGTGCATGACAGTAGAGGACAGTAAGAAGGTTATTATAATTATTTTGTTCATTATAATTATTTTTCTTCATTTCAGATATTGATTGAAGAAGTGTCTTTAGTCAACGGCGAAAGATTGGTCGGGTTTTGGCTGTCCTAATTGGTCGGCAGTTTGTTCCACCATTGTGGAGCAAGGCCTAAAAAACATTGTTTGGTTCCTGTTGGTTGTCAGTTAAGGCCATGCCCATGGGTAGGTAGGGTAGGGCATTTTAATTTTTTTTTCACGTCAACTATGTATAGGGAATTTCTTTATTTAATTAAAATGTTCACGATAACATGGATGCATGTTTAATATCCATAATACTAAAGGTTTGACTAAGATTTTTATGAAACTGTATTGGAAAAAAAACAGAACATTCTTTTAGGTTGCACCTAAATCGGCAGCGTTGGTCGGCAACCGGAACCAAACCATAAATTTTTTTAGGCCCAAGGACCGAGAATAGGCGGCTTCCCTTTTCTGTGCGATATGCCAGGTTGAGGACCTTGAAGCGTATTTGTGCAGCGATGGGGAGCCAGTGCAGGTCCCTAAGAAGTGCGGTGAGATGGACTGACTTTGGTAGGTTGGAGATCAGGCAGGCGGTGGTCGGTAGATCAGCAAGCAGTGCATTGCAGTAGTCAAGGCGAGAGATGACTGTTGATTGAACCAGGAGATGGGTGGCTTCTTTTGTCAGGAACAGGCGTATCCTTCTGACGTTGCTCAGGAGGGATCTGCAGGTTCTGGTTGTTGCGGTGATGTGAGCGGAGAAGTTCAGCCGGTCGTCAAGGACAACACCAAGGTTCTTGGCGGTCGGTGATGCGGCCACAACTACATTATCTGCTGCGATGGAATGGTCGATCAGCTGTGAGGATTTGGCCGGCAGGTGAATCAATTCTGTTTTGCTTAGGTTCAGTTTGAGGTGGTTGGTCGAATCAGGACAGAGGAGAGGCCCTTCGCTTTTGCTAAGTGAAGAGCTTCTGTGACGGCTATAAGTGACCAGTCCTGAAGCCTGACTGATTAGGGTCTAGGAGGTCATTCTGTATGAGATAATCAGTAAGTTGGTTTGCTATAGAATGTTCAAGTGATTTAGAAAGGAAGGAGAGAAGAGAGACAGGACGATAGTTGTCTATGACGGTGAGGTTCAAGGTTGTTGTTTTTTGTGGTGTGACTCTGATTGGTTTTAGGGAGGTGGGGACCACCCCCGAGTTGAGGGAGGAGTTGATGGTTGCAGTTAGGAATGGGAGGATGTCTGGTGCTATGGTCTGGAGCCTGAGGAGAGGGTAACAGGTCCAGCTGGCCCATGTAGTTGGACCGTTCGACGTTACCAGTGTCAAGGCCTCTGCGTCTGTAATGGGAGAGAAAGATGACAGAGTAAAGGATGAGGTGAGGATGAGGTTGAATTCACAGAGCAGTCGAGGGATAACATTGTTTATGTCCATTACCTTTGTACCAGGGTAGCAGCAGGTCTCGGCATTAGGGACAGTGACATACCTGACCATAGAGGACCCTACCACAAGCACAGAGGGGGGGGTTGGCACACAAGGTCTGGTGTTGAGGCCTCTCCCTGAGAAGCATAAGGTGGGGCAGTCACAGGAGTAGCAGGCGGGGCAGCCGTAGAAGCAGCAGGTGGGGCAGTTGAGGAAGCAGTAGGCAGGGAACAGGGGAGGAAACTAACTTTTTGGCTTACCAGCCAACTGGCGAGTATCTGATTTTTTTTACCAGCCAAACAGATTTTTTACCAGACAAAAAAAATCGCTAATTGTGATAATTACTTCTTTGTATGTCAAGCCGCGTCAATGTTGTGTATGCATCTGGGTAGGCACACTGTGCCTTTAAGACAGCACGGTGGTCTTACGACAGTGCTGTGAAGTACCGTCAAGTGTTGTGGTAACGTCAGTTGGGTTGGTGTGCTGTTGACCATAGATATCTATGCTGTTGACGTGGTTGTGCACAGTGCACTGGTTGAGCTAGCCCCTTTCGTGACTGCGATGTGCAAGCCAGGGGCTTTTGAGCATGAAATAAAATGTCTAACCTTACGTCGTAGTCCGGTGCTTTTTCGGAAACATTATAGTCATAACAGATACACCTAGCTGGCTGCTTTGAGCACACGAGGCTAACGTTAGCTAGCAAGCAGCTATATAACGCTAACTAGAAGCTAACCACTGTATACAGTTCCAGTAGACAACATTACACCTCTGTGATTTAAATGTGTCCTTAGTAACTTCTACTCGATGGTTGTACTAGGGTTGGATGCAGTTCCCCGTTGGTCAGTCTGTCTGTTTTCCATATTCTGCTGTGTTTAACGTTATCTGTTTGCGAGTGCTCCTGATGGCTAGCCTAGTAGTACCGCGGGACTTTTATTATTATATGTCCGCGGGTTGGCCAGTACTGCGCAAACGTTTATTAAACATTATATGTCCGCGGGTGGTCTTGTGCAGTGCTCTCGTGGCACTGTCAACTAAAGCGAACACTCAGAAGACGCGCACCGTTTGCCAGTGCAGTGATTGCAGAATGTTTTATTTTTTTGTATACTCGCCAGACTGGCGAGTGGTCTTCATGAATCACTCGCCAAACGTAAAAAATACTCGCATTTGGCGAGTAAAGTGGCCTAATTTCCTCCCCTGGCAGGGAACCTGCAGTGGGAGCAGACAAGACAGATCTGGGAAGAGGGGTGTTCACTAACCGGCTCCTGCCCCAAGGTGCTAAACATGTTGGAGAGCTGTAGGACCTTCTTCGAGGGTGGTGGGGCACGGCAGGAACCCCTCTACCTTCTTACAGCAGACCAGCCCTCTATCTGCAGATTCAAGTGCCGCCAGCCCATGGTAGATTGTCTGTATCCTCATCAGTAGAGTCATGGGAGGTGGCGATGATGGATGGTGCAGGCTGATGAATTGAGCTGACCAGATTGTCCAAGAGCTCTTCAACCTCTTTGATCTGGTAGAGCAGGGGTCAGCAACCTTTTTGACATGGAGTGCCTGTTTGAAATATAGTTGTAACTAGTGTGCCTCAACAATATTCCATGCATCGTAATTTTTTTTTCTCATAATCAGGTATTTTTAATGATAATTTTTACATTATTACGTCATTATTGTTATTGTTATTATTAACAATATTATTATGATTGTTGTATCAACCCTAAATCTGAGTTGGGGGGGGGGGGGGATGCAATGCAGACAAACAGCTGCATACAGTGCGACCATTTCACTCACATTTGCCCATTCATTTTTAGACACATCACACACCATCGGTTTGTGTACTGTACGTGTGCTGTCATAGCTCCACCTACAGGCCTAATGGAGAACACCAGGAGAACACCAGGATGTGAATGGAGGGTGAATGTGAGGTATATCGTGTAAATAAGTTTTGATTGATCGCAAGACTACACTGTAAAAAAAATTATAATAATAAGTTACCAGAACTTAAAAATATTGAGTTCAGTTTTCAATCCATAATAAGTTAACAGAAAAATAAGTACACAACCACATTAATAAACCACCTAATAAAACTATGTTTATTGACACAAGTTGACTTGGTAATACTCACATTTTGAGAAAATTGCTTTTAACATGTGCAATGTTCAATGAAATAGAAAAATAAATAATAAAATTTGTTGATTAATCCCACTGGTCACAATGGTGACCGTAATAATGTTTTTGTTATAAGGCTCTGCAAATGTTACTGAATGATGTAGCAATGTATTTCCAGCTAAATTGAAATAATAAACAAATAAAGGGTCTCAATTAAATGTGTGGTAGTAAAAAGAACCTGTGGGAGGATTTCAACGAGATAAATGCGACAACAGTGCAAAATATTTCACTATAATATTTCAAAGCATTTTTTTTTTTTTTTTTTTTTTTTTTTTTTTTTTACTGCTGCCCCCTGTGCCTATGCAAATGCAGGCACGTGTGCCTAGGGTTGCCTACCCCTGTGGTAGAGAGTTGAGATTCTTCCCTCCAGCTCTACAATCCTCTGGCTCAGGTGTAGACTGCCAGAGCAGTTGGGCTGGTTGGATACCGGGGGCATTAGCCCACTGTGGCAGTGCCGTCTGGGAGAAATGCGAGGCCCTGTGTGAGATTTAAACGCGAGCCCCCCCCCCCCCCCCCCCCCTTATTAATACATTTTTTCTTTTCTTTTTTTCCCGCATACAGTCAACGTATTCTTAAATAATAGCACTGCCTGAGGCTGGGCATACAGTCAACATATTCTTAAATAATAGCGCTGCCCGAGGCTGGGCATATGATACAGTCAACGTATTCTTAAATAATAGCGCTGCCCGAGGCTTAGTGGCAATGCACCTGTACAGTCGTACACCTGGCAGTAACAGGGAAAATGCATAAAACACCCCTGGAAACTGATAAACAAGCTTAAAGCCAGGTACATTTTTCAAGCACGACATGCAGATTTGCAGTTTTGCCTTATTTGAATCAAACTCTATAAGCTTAGTACACACGTCACAAACTGCACGAGTACAGTGTGAGCAGACCCTGTTGCATGATGAGAGAGAGAGACCGAGAGAGACCGAGCGAGCGCAAGAGAGAGAGAGAGAGAGAGAGAGAGAGCGCGAGAGAGAGAGAGAGAGCGCGAGAGAGTGCGCGAGAGAGAGAGCGAGAGAGAATAAAAAACTCACCAAACGTCCAAGAGGAAGGAGACAACCGTGGAGATGACAAAGTTCACCAGTCCATATTGTCCCCCCCGTTGGGATGAACTTGGGAGTCTGTTCCTAGTTTATCTGCCACATGTTAGCACTCGATAACGTAGTTAACGCTAGTTAGCTGTCCCTGCCTTTAGCTAAGCCGACATGGCTAGCCTGACTGAACATTCTAACACGCAACAACTTTCATCTTCAGTCCATCTGCCGAACGTCCTCTTTGTCTTGGCATAACCTAATCACTATACTTGGTATTGATAAGCTTACGGCACGCAGCGTTATTTCTTCTGCTCCGATGCTGCACATTTGGTTTTCAAAAGTAGGATGCTCTTGGCCAAGACATCCACTCGCTCCCGTGGATAGCGCCGAATAGACCCCGTACTTGTACCCCCTCCCCTCGTGGATAATACCGGTCTTCTTCACATCTCTCTACCGACTACCAGACCGATGCCAACCAGCTCCCCCTAGTGTTAGTCCTCCCACGATGCTTTGCAAAAAGGTAAACGGGTCATTGAATCAAATCAAATCAAATTTATTTGTAAGGCCCGACAACACACGTTAATGTCCCCATGGGCCGTACACGTCTTCTTTAAACAAGTCAAGAAGAAACATAACAATAAGTCAAGATCAGAACAAGAACACCATAAGGTCCAACAAATTTAAAATAAATGCAAATAAATGAAAGAATGCAAGCACTCCCAGACATACCCCACGCGAAGGTAAGGAAAAACTCACTAAAACCTAACAATAGGGAAAATGAAACCAATAGTATATCTGCAGAGCTGCAGAGCCCGGAACACTATTCTACAAACGTGTCTAATGTGAAATATATAAGCATGTAAGCAAAACTAGATTTTAGGTCTGTGATGGAAAGTGATTGTTAACATTCTATTTATAAAAAAAATTATAAACAAATTTAAAAAAAATTTAAAAGAAAATGTACTTAAAATTTATTTTTTATTTTTTGTGAGGCCCCCCGCGAGGCCCTGTGCGACCGCACTGCTTGTATGCCCCTTGAGACGGCCCTGCACTGTGGTTGTCCACACGTTGGTTGACATTGTTAATTCTCCAGATTGACCCTCCTCTGGCCTTGCGACTAGGCAAACCTAGCCGCGAGCCATTTAGCCATGAAGCTAACACAGGCTAGGTTAGTTAGCTAGCCTAGCCACAGTAGAAAGAGCAGTCTGGGCGGGGCTCAAACCAATACAATCGACAATACCAAGCAACCAATCCGATATCCAAATACTCAAAACCAAAGTAAAAATATAGTAAAATACTATAAAATACCAGACACCAAGCACAAGGACACAAACAACAACCAGACCGGATATGTCCTTAATTGTCAATGTTGGGCAGTAACATGCTACAATAATATTACTTTCCCCAGTACAGAGTAGTATAATGCATTACCACCTCAATTTAAAAGCCAACTTGCAGGTTGTATTTTTGTTCAATAAACAATGTGACTAGGCCAACGCTGACTTTCATAAAGAGGGACATTCTTTTTATCGAAATTGACCCAGTTTTAGCGTTTTTATCAAACATTTTGTCGACCAAACCACAACCTCACACACATCCATATTTTAATCCATGGTTCATAGCGTGAGTGTGTCATCTTAATGATGACGTCACACAAGGCGCAGGGCAGCAGGGGCTCTGAGACTCACAGCAGGTAGTGGCAGGAAGCAGAGAGCCTTGCTACTACTAGCCGAGGAGCTAGTCTCTGTTTCACCTAACACTATTGCTCCGTGATCATAGCCATTCATCTCTAAAGCAAACCACTATTTGTAAAAGCCACAACCACGTTACCATATTTGTAATAATGTAAATCATTGTGTCGTTGTACATATTGTGTATATAACGTTAGTAACTAAGTTAGCTAACGTAGCTTAGCTTGGTAGCCAGCATTCTCAAAACTCCTAACAATGCCAGATTTAAAATGGTTCTCTCCTCTTTGTATACCTTTGTCCTCACAAGTATTCTGCCAGGGAACTTATGGACATGACAATAGTAGTAGTTATAAGGTGTTTGAGCTTGTAACGTTAACGTTAGTTAGCTAATAGCTATCGTGGTAGCCCGTTTCGTGACTGATGCACCGAGTGGGGCTAAAGGGGCTACTATCGTATCAACATGCCGTGACGTGTAGCTTGCTAGCCGGCATGAATGCCCGATTTAAAATGGTTCTCTCCTCTTTGTATACCTTTGTCCTCACAAGTATTCTGCCAGGGAACGTATGGACACGACAATAGTAGTAGTTATAAGGTGTTTGAGCTTGTAATGTTAACGTTAGTTAGCTAATAGCTATCGTGGTAGTGGTAGCGGTAGCCCGTTTTGTGACTGTGATGCACCGAGTGGGCTACTATTGTGCTATCAACATGTCGCGACGTGTAGCTTGTTAGCCGGCATGATGCGTGCAGTGCTTTGCCCCACAGGTCTGAGAAGAGGACCTGCAAATTTTTCTCGTTCCCCAAACTCCCCGATCTAAAATGGTTCACGACAGTAGACATAATGCTAACGTTAGCGGGGTAACATTAGCCAGAGCGATATAGCCAGTAGTACTATGACCCGGACGGGCATAAGGCATAAGTTGCCTCGAGTGACGTCACGGCCCTGCTAGCGTCTGATAAGCTTTTTCATTTGCTCCGTGCATGTTATTCGTGCGTGGACCTTTTTAACCCTTTCTGAGTGGCATTTCTGGTGTCAAATGGAAAAAAATAAATAATGAAATTGAATGATGTAAACTACCCATAATTGAAGAGTAGGGTTTAACCTGCAAGTTGGCCTTTAAGCCTCTAATAATCCTCTTGGGGAAATCATTCCCTGCATTTTGACCCATCCTAACTATTTAGGAGCAGTAGGCAGCCATACAGTGTGGCGCCCGGGGACCAACTCCGGTTGTAAAGCCAGTACCTTGGTCAAGGGCAATGGCAGGAGTATACTGTTTACCTAGCATGTATGTCTGTATGGTGTGGGAGGAAACCGGAGTACCTGGAGGAAACCCACACAAACACGGGGAGAACATGCAAACTCCACACAGAAAGGCCCCTGCTGGGGTTTGAACCCAGGACCTTTTTGCTGTGAGGCAACAGTGCTAACCACTGCGCCACCGTGCCATGCTGATATAAATATTATTATTTCAATAATAATATTGCAGTTACTCTATTCTATCAAAAGTGCGCTCAGGGCACATTGTAAGAAAATCTAGAGTGGGGACTTTCTCTAAAAGGATGAAACAGTGCTGATGCGTCTTCTATATACAGCCTTATGTAATACAGATTCAAAAACGTTGGCCAATATCTCCTCAAGCGCTATCAGATCCATTCTGGGGGGAACGCTGGGAACATTTCCCTTCTCAACCATGCACTGCTCTGATGTTATTGGAGGATGATGCTTTATGACAACTTGGTAATGGATCAGACCACCTGTAGTCGATACCAATCCATCAAATAGTGATGGCGATAATGGGCATCCCCATCTGTGCATCCCTATATATTGGTGTTACATAACTGGAAAAAGTGTAGTGTGAAATAGTGACCTGTCCCTTTGTTATTTTCAAAAGCAATGGTTTTGAATTATTTATTTTAATTACATTATTTTATGCCCTTCTTTCTAGACTCCCTTGCTTCACAGCAGTTTATCTGTGAAGAGGGGGTTCCCCCTGAGCAGCAGGAGAGGAGTCACAGTGTCGGCCAGGAGGAGCCAGAGCTCCTACAGATTAAAGAGGAACAGGAGGAACTCTGGACCAGTCAGCAGGGAGAGCAGCTTCAAGGTCTGGAGGAGGCTGATATCATAAAGTCTACTTTTGTCTCTGTGAAGAATGAACATGATGAAGATAAACCTCAGTCCTCATGGTTTAACCAAACCCAGGACCCAGAGCTCCTACAGATTAAAGGTGAACTACACCAAGGGCTGGAAGAAGCTGATCACTCTGAGATCACAGAACACCCAGTTAAATGTGAAGATGGTCAAGATAACACTCAGCCCTTACAGTCTCTTCAAACCCAGAGGGAGAAAAACAGAGAAGCTCATGCTTTACCCAGCACCTCAACTAAACGTATGAAAACAGAACCTGATAGAGAGGACTGTGGAGTATCAGAACCAGCCAGTAACTTAAATCCAGCTGGTGATTTGGAACAAACTATAAATAATGAGCTTCTCTCTTCACACTGTTCTGGAACTGAGACTGATGACAGTGATGATTGGAAGGAGAGTGAAGGACCTCAGTCAGGTTTATTTACTCTGAAACCAAAGAAGATACAGAAAATAAAAGGTTTATCGAACATCAGGCCTGGGTTCAGTAAGAAGAGAGATCTGAAGAGATGCACAAATAATCATACTGGAGAGAAACCATTAATTTGTTCAATTTGTGGGAAAGGGTTCAGTAGGAAGGAGCATTTTAAGAAACACATGAGAACTCATACTGGAGAGAAACCATTTAGTTGTTCAATTTGTGGGAAAGGGTTCAATAGGAAGAGAGATCTGAAGAGATGCACAAATAATCATACTGGAGAGAAACCATTAATTTGTTCAATTTGTGGGAAAGGGTTCAGTATGAAGGGAGATCTGAAGACACACATGAGAACTCATACAGGAGAGAAACCATTCATCTGTTCAGTTTGTGGGAAAGGGTTCAGTAGGAAGGGAGATCTGAACACACACATGATAACTCATACTGGAGAGAAACCATTTAGTTGTGCAGTTTGTGGGAATGGGTTCTCTAGGAAGGAACATTTTAAGAAACACATGAGAACTCATACTGGAGAGAAACCATTTAGTTGTTCAGTTTGTGGGAATTGGTTCTCTTTGAAGGAAAATTTTAAGAAACACATGAGAACTCATACTGGAGAGAAACCATTTAGTTGTTCAGTTTGTGGGAATGGGTTTAGTCAGAAGGGAAGTCTGAAGGCACACATGAGAACTCATACTGGAGAGAAACCATTTAGTTGTGCAGTTTGTGGGAAAGGGTTCAGTAGTCAAGGAAGTCTGAAGAGACACATGAGAACTCATACTGGAGAGAAACCATTAGTTGTTCAGTTTGTGGGAAATGGTTCAGTATGAAGGGAGATCTGAAGACACACATGAGAACTCATACTGGAGAGAAACCATTTATTTGTGCAGTTTGTGGGAATGGGTTCTCTAGGAAGGAACATTTTAAGAAACACATGAGAACTCATACTGGAGAGAAACTATTTCGTTGTTCAGTTTGTGGCAGAGGGTTAAGTTGTACAAGACATCTGAAGAGACCCACAATGACACACAATAACTCATACTGTGGACAAACCATTTAGTTGTTCAGTTTGTGGGAAAGGGTTCAGTATGAATGTAGAAATGAAGAAACGCATGAGAACTCCTACTGGAGAGAAATCATTTAGTTGTTCAGTTTGTGGGAAAGGGTTCAGTCAGAAAGGAAGTCTGAGGAGACACAGGAAAACCCTATGTTCTACTAAGCAGTATACTCAATAGGAACTCTCATGTGTTGTGGTTTATGTCGCTCCATGCCACTGTGGGGCACAGAATGATTACGAGGTAGTTATCACCAGAGCCAGAGCCTTTTTCCTAGTATCTGGAGCATCAAAACAAGAGCATCTGGAAGTTGCTTTTGTGTATTCTTCTTCTTCTTTTGTTTTGGCTTTTCCCGTCAGGGGTCGCCACAGCGGATCATCCGTTTCCATCTGTCCCTGTCCTCTGCGTCGTCCTCCGTCACGCCCGCTGCCCGCATGTCCTCCTTCACTGTGTCCAAACACCTCCTCTTGGGCCTTCCCCTCCTCCTCTTTCCTGGCAGCTCCATCTCCAGCATCCTCCTCCCGATGTACCCCACCTCCCTTCTCCTCACATGTCTAAACCATCTCAGTCTTGCCTCTCTCACTTTCTGCCCGAACTGCTCAACATGGGCCGTTCCTCTGATGTAGAAATGTTTAATTTTGTTCAAACTTGTTACTCCCAGAGATAACCTTAGCATCTTCATCTCTGCCACCTCCAGCTCCGCCACCTGCTTGTTGGTCAGTGCCACCGGCCGATAAGCTCAAATGTGCCGATGGCAGTAGCCGATAAATATCCATCAATTTGTGTTGCGTCAATCTGTCCCACACGTTCAAACTTTGAAAAAAGTTTCAGTCAAGCGACCTGCACAACACCGCCCCCACACACACGCTACTGCATCAAAGTTACTACTTATGACTAACAAAGGCATTCGTTTTGTGGCATTAACGTTATATAGTTACACGTTCAATAGCATCAGCGTATTTACCGGACCATAGCAACGTCCGAGGACGACCTAGATAGATAGCAAGCATTGCTCATTCATATCTCAGCCCGTGCTGAGTTGTGCCCATTCTGCGGTCTGTTAATAAAGTTTTCAATCAGACAGATGTATGGAAAGGCTTTTATTATAACATTCGTTGCAGTAAAATCATTATGCCTCGTTTAGTCATCCTGGTAATCTACTCGTCGGCCGCCGGGAGCTAAGTAGCTAGTAGCTTTGTTGTGAGCTCTCGTCAAAATCAATGGCGGACATCGCGGAAGTAAAAAACGAATACGCGCTTGCCGATTGGTGGTAAGAACAGCAGGTGGCGGGTGCAAGCGGTGTGACGTAATTGGCAGAATCGACTGTCAATCAAAATTGTTCTGTTGCATTGCTTTGGTTGAGAGCAGAGTCATAGAGAGAGATAGTGCACCATGGTCTTTTTCCACCTCCATTTTTCCTCCGATTTTTCTCCCATCCCAATGTTAGTCGTATGCCAATTCCCAGTCCCTTCCTGGTCGCTGCGCACTTACCCCCCACAGTCAGATCATCTGGGAGAGTGGAGGCTACCACGTGCTTCCTCCGACACACGTCCAGCCAATCACCGATTCTTTTCACCTGGCAGCGCGGATTCTCATCGAGAGGGCGTAGCGTGTGGGAGGATCACACTATCCCCCTCAAGTCCTATCCGCGCTTAGCAGGCGCCCCGACCGAACTGTAGGAGTCGCTGTTTACAACGACCCGGACCCACCCCGCCAGCTTCTCCCACCCTCTAATACAGCCAATTGTATTAGTGCAGACGGCCAGCCAAGCTGGTGACAACCCCGGAGCTGTGATCTGGATTCGAACAGGCGAATCCAGCTCACAGCTCCGGGGTTGGTGACGAACGCAATCTCCGCTCGGCCACCTAACCGCCCCCAGTGAGCACAATTTGTAACACAAAAAGAGAGACGTGTAGCCTATTTATTTATTTAATATTTTATTTATTTATTCATTTTATTATTATTATTTTATTTGTTGCCATGGCTAAAATAATAGTCAAGCATAGGGCTAAAAAAATTTCATAAACAATAATAAATGTTTTTGTTATATGGTTATGGTGGGAGCTTTTCTATGCATTTGTCTGATTGATTGATTGAGAACTTTATTGGCAGATTGCAGAATGGGTACAATATAGTACAGCTCAGTGGGCTGGAGGATGAAGACCAGAAAAAGACTTTCGGCTTTTTTACATAAGTGTCCTCCATTTTCAATTCATCAAAACATTTAGAGACATACAAATATACAGTAGTTTCATAAAAAAAAGAAAATATATATATATTATAATTTTTATTTATTTTTTATCTCACAAGAAGAAATAAAGACTTACGCATTCCTTTCTGTAGGACCTCTGTTGCCAAATTCTCATTTGTTTATCAAGGTGCAGTGATGTGGAATGATATACAAAATCTAACAAACATGTTATACTTTAAATATATTTAAAAGTAAGCTTAAGCGGGCGGCTAGGTGGTGTAGTGGGCAAGGCGCTCGCCACCAATGCGGAAGACGCTGGGTTCGAGCCCAGCTCTCCACATTGCTATCAGCTTGGCTGGTTGTTCATACTAACACAATTGGCAGTGTTAGGGGTGGGAAAGCTGATGGGTGGGTCCTGGTCGTTGTAAACAGCAACTCCTACAGTTCGGTCGGGGCGCCTGCTCAGCGAAGATAGGATCTAAGGGGGGTAGTGTGATCCTTCCACACGTTACACCCTCTCAGTGAGAGTACGCGCTGCCAGGTGAAAAGAAGCGGTTGATTGGCTAGACGTGTGTCGGAGGAAGCACGTGATAGCCTCCACTCTCCCAGACCGACTGTGGGGGGTAGGTGCGCAGCGACCAGGAAGGGTATTGGGAATTGGCATAACGACTAACATTGGGATGGGAGAAAAACGGAGGAAAAAGGAGGGGGAAAAAGATCCAAAAGAAAAAAAGGAAGCTTTTTTACCATTATAATTGTTGTATAATGCTGTATTGTATGTATCTGTGTGTATGAGAGAGGGATATGCGCATGTGTGTTTGTGCATAATGTGGGGGGGGGGGGGGTTTGTGTGTGTAGTTATCCTATATAGGTCTAAGAGGGGAGGTCGCGTATAAGCCCTTGGGTTTTTTGACCTTTCCTGCACATTTGAACTGTTCTTCTTTTACTTATTTTATTCCAGAATGTATGTTTGTAAGTGCAAAAAAATATACTGTTGCTTTTAGCTGATTTTAAAATCCCTGTTGTCATTTATGCTTTTTAGATATTTTCTTAATAATGTTTTGTTATTTTTGTGGTTTTAAACTTCTGCTTTTCTTTTCTTTTTTTGCTTTATTGTCAAATGTTGTGTTTTTTGCTCTGTTACGCACTTTGAGCTGCATTCTATGTATGAAAGGTGCTATATCAATAAAGATTATTATTATTGAAAACCCCTGTGTCATCTTGGACACATACTGTATAATTCTGGATCCTTCATTAATATCTACATAATTATATCTACCCGATGTCTCAGCAATAGCATCTTGCCAATAGTGAACAGTTGATATTATTGAGAATTATTTTGAGTCTTGTGACTGATTTCCTGTTATTTTCGTTCATATCAAATACTAAGTTTCTTTTTTTGATATAATCAATCAATTATCTTTGATTATATGCTTTTCTTGACTCTTTCATGTTGAGTGTTATCTTTTGAAATGTTGTGTAGCCATTATGGCTGCCCCCTCAGTTCATTATTTGGTTTGTTTTGTCTTAATCCAATGATTACGTGTGGAAACCTCAGATTCTTTGTGGATGTGACTTATTTTCTAAGGTTTATTGCTGATTTTATTAATCACTGGTGGAAGAAGTACAGTATTGATCTTAAGTAAAAAGTAGAAATACTCTATAAGTACACCGCCCATAATAATCTGGTGGGTGTACTTTGGTAGAAAATAGTTCCTAAATTAAACTTTACAAAAAAAACATTAATGTAAAGTTTTTCAATGTTTCTTTTTCAAATATTTATTTTGCTTTGAGCCACAAACTGAGTGCCATTCAACTCCATTGTATTGGTGACGGCATTTCTCAGCAGATATTTCCAAATCTAGGCAAATCACACCAAAACTATCATGCATAGTTTAATAAATAGAACTCCACGTATTAACAAATATGTTTTCCTTGTTTCATTTTGGGTGAACTGGCCCTTTAACAAATGGACTACGCACTACGTGTTTTTCTGGTGTGGCGTCGTGCACTAGTAGGCTTTGCTCATCTGTTCAATGTAGCAGAAGGCTAGTTTCAGACCGACTCCAGCCAAGTCTAGCGACGCGGCTGCCTTCAATTCATTTCTAATGTAGAGGAGCGTATGCAGGACCTCATGTGTACCTCGTGGCTGCAGACGCTCCTCTACATCGTGTACCTCGTGGCTGCAGACGCTCCTCTACATCGTGTACCTCGTGGCTGCAGACGCTCCTCTACATCGTGTACCTCGTGGCTGCAGACGCTCCTCTACATCGTGTACCTCGTGGCTGCAGACGCTCTTCTACAAAGGAAATGTATTTAAAGCAGCCGCACTGCTAGACTTGGCCGGTGTCGGTCAACACGAGCCATGAGGTGTGACAGCAGCAGGACCGTGTGTATTAAGCCTGTTCCACCCACAGAAGAGCATATACTGTATATAATATAATTCAGCAACTCTTTGGTTTAGTACACACACACTTATTGGCAGGACAAATGTTGTGTTGCCAAACAGAAAGGAAATAAAAACCCTAAGCAACAAATAATGAAACGGAATATCAAACCAAATAATATAACAACAATATATATATATTATAAATCATATGATTCCATCTGTTTCTCTCTGTTAAAATTGTCTTTTTGGGCCTTGCATAGTATAGCTTATCTTCATATTTCTGCCATCCCTAAAAACTTAGTTTAACTTAGTTTACAGCCATTTATTTCCGACTCATAATTGTGAAACACTTCCATATGGTACCATATAGCCAAGGCCTTAACCTGTTAACCTGCAATGAGTCTCCTGGCCATTTTCGTTTTCGTTTTTGAGGACTGCATACTTTTTTTGCAAACCAAAACAACATACTTTATACTTATAGCACATGCATGAGCCTGGTCTCTTTTGAAAAATGACTTTTAGTGCTAACGTAATAGAGTAACATAGGTCTGAACTTGAGTTGTAAAGAAACTTGTTACTCAAGTTTTTCTGTAGTAGTTAGTAGTCCATAGGTAGTATTTCCCCAGAAGGTGGTATGGCTTACAAATCCAGACGGAGCCATAGCCTGAAGCCTTATGTAGTAGCCTACATATCCAAATTGCATAAAGATCCATTCAGAAATGAGTGATTTTGGTAAACTGTGTACAAAGAAAAACTCAGTTTTCTCATAGACTTCAATTCATTCGGCTGTTTTGCTCTTCCTGTTTTCGTGTTCTTTCGTGTAGGGATGCCCCGATCGATCGGCCGATAATCAGTATAAATATGCGATCGGGGAATTCCGATAATGAGTCATATTCGCCGATCGCGGAAACTGATCAAGTGGATATCTCACTCGCTTGTCTCAGACGCACAGGACCTGCAAACTGCTCCTCCTCCCTAGCCCCGCCTGTACCCGTGTAGAGTTTGTAAACACAGAGGAGGCGGACCTCCTCTGCTGAGTCTAGATAGTGCATTCGACCTGAGCTAACGTTAGCTACCTAGCTATCGTTACTGTTTAAACAAAATTACCCAGTCAACTATTCACTTTTAGTAGGCATTGTCTAACGGTATTTAGCCGGCTAGCTACTGATAGCTCCGGATATCAACAAATGCCCCAGGAAGTCTAGTAGTCCATGTTGATATCTCCGTTAGCTTGCGTTAGCTTGCGTTAGCTGACGTTAGTTCACAGTTCAAAACGAAATGTCCGATTGAACTAAATAGTTGTCTTAACGTCATCTAGCTGGCTAGCAGTAGCTACAGATAGCTCCTGATATCAATGTCTTATAACATTGATTGAATGCGTATTCGAGCTGAGGGCTTGCTGAATGTGACAGTAGTAACGTTATACCATACCAATAGGGCCCAGCTGCAGCGCCGGAGAATCCTTTTTGGAGCTGGAGGCTACTAGAGTACACAGACAGTGGCGCGGTTTGCAGATAGCGAGCATTTTGACTTGTTGCGTGGTGGCGATGTCTCGCAGATAATACAAGTACAAGTCTAATTATATAATATATATATTTTATATAAAAAAAAAATTATATAAAATAATTTTTAATTTCTTTTTAATCAAAAACGATCGGGATCGGTATCGGCCGATATGGCTCACGACGATCGGTGATCGGTATCGGTGGCAAAAAACGTGATCGGGGCATCCCTACTTTCGTGTTTTTTGTTTTTTTTATTTAGATCCCCATGTGGGGTATCATTGGAAAGCCACACTCATTGGCTACAACGATCCACAATCATTTTCGAGATCGGGTCTAGATTGACGGAACTACTGCAGCCTGAGTCGGGAGTGGTATTTTGCGCAATACAGTGTACTTTGCACAAGCCTTAAATACCGGCATGTAACTCGAGAACCGCTGAGTGGATTTTGTCGGATTTTGTCATTATCGACAGGCAACAAATAAGCCTTCGATTCAATATATATATTGTATTACAAAATATGCACACCCGAGCCACTACGGGTCGCCAAAGTGCCGGATGCAAAAAATCCAAAAAAATTCCCATATGAGGGACGTTGCAGCTTAAATTAATGATTTAAAATGAAATCATAATGAAAATCATTTGGTTTATTAGACTTGGGGAGGAAGGTTCCGACATCGATTTTGCCCCATTGAAGATCAAAACCAGAGCAAAACAAGTATTACAGCCAAACCGTATTGTGTAGGTTCATAATATTATTTTTTTCTTTTTTACTTTTTCTCCTGTTTTTCTGTATTTTCTCCCATCACAATTTAGTCATTATGCCAATTCCCCCCTCCCCTTCCTGGTCGTTGCGCGCATGTGCCCCCCACTGGTCGGTCTAGGGAGCCCTGAAGTCTA
The DNA here is from genome assembly GCF_963971535.1 of Notolepis coatsorum. NCBI lineage: Eukaryota > Metazoa > Chordata > Actinopteri > Aulopiformes > Paralepididae > Notolepis > Notolepis coatsorum. Next base: position 148,185,941 of record NC_140171.1, on the reverse strand, counting down.
TCAGATGCTTCCTCCGATACATAGGAGACAGCCAGCAGCCTCTTTTCACCTGACAGCGCGGACTCTTATTGGTGAAGTGTAACACGTGGGAGGTCACACTACCTTCACCATTTCCCTCCCTCGCTGTGCAGGCGCCCTGACCGACCTGTAGGAGTCGCTGTTTATTATTAACCACCCACCGGCTTCCCTCCCGCTGACCCTGCCAATTGAGCCAGTATGACGGCCGGCTAAGCCGGAGGCACCGCTGACAGCCGGAATCGATACCAGCATATCTTGCGGTGGTGACGAGCGCTTAGTCCGCTGCGCCACCGAACCGCCCAAGGTTCACACTCTTTGATGGAGGTATATATTATTTAATTATTGTACTTACAACCAATAAAGGTAGGCCTACATGTTTTAACCTAATCTTTGAGAGAATGTGTTTTATATTGAAATCTTTACCGTTTCCATGGTAACTGGTTTTACTGTTGATTTTTTATATGTCAAGTTCTAGTGTTTCACATCATGTAGTTATAGTTTCTAGCAGGCTTAGAAAAGAAAACATCACAGATCACAAAACGCATACCTCGTCAGGTACACCCATCTCTACATATTTTGCAGCTAACTGACTGTTACCTTTTGTAAAGGCTGGGAATTTAAACTCTGCACACAACATGCTGTCACTTTCCTGTATGTCAACCTGCATCAGCTAAGACAAAATGTCCCCTGGCAACAAATTGTCAAGAGAACCACTGTTCTGTGTTATATGATAGATCTCTGACTGTGCTTTTTGCTGGAAAACATTTGGGCGTGTGCTTTCAGATTGGATGGTTTCTCTGTGAAAATCTCAATTAATGAATGAAAACTTTATTTAACAGATTGCAGAATGGGTACAATACAGTACGGCTCAATACACACAATTGTTAAGGGGATGCAGACCTGAGAAAGACGTTTGTCTTGTTTCCATCAGGGTCCCCCATTTTCAATTCATATAGACATTTATGACATACACAACATACATGACATTTATGGCATAGGGACATATAGGTATTTAGTACTGATACATTTGTGACATAAACGGTATTCAAATATACAGTACTGTTACCCCTAGATCCTGACAGAGTATATACATATGATGGGGAGGGGACTGTACATTAGGAGGGGGTGGGTGGGTGGGAGAGAGATATACATACGGCGGGGAGGATGCGGTGGGGAGGAGACTGTCTATTAGGAGGTGGTGGGGGTTTTGGGCATTTACGGTGGCCAGTTTCGAATTGCAGCCTCCCGTAGGTGCTCTTTAAGAGCGGTTTTGAATGTGGGTAGGGATTCACATTCCTTTACAGCTTTGGGTAGGGCGTTCCACATTGATGTGGCATAATTGCGAAACGTATTTAGTCCCTTGTTTGAGCCGAATCTGGGTTTAACATGATTTGTTGAGCTTCCTCTGGTGTTGTGGTCGTGGTATTCACTGACCTTTGGGAAGTATTTTGACATGTACATGGGTACCTTAGTCGTATAGTGTATCTTGTAGACCAGGCCCATTGCAAGTTGCTGTACTCTGTCGTCTACTCTAAGCCATCCTAGGTTGTCAAAGTGGGTAGGGGTGAGGTGGGTTCTGGGGGTAAGGTCAAGTAGTAGTCTGACCAGTTTGTTTTGTGATGTTTGTAATTTTGTTTTAAGCGCCTTTGAGGTGCTTTGGTACCATGAGGTGCACGCATAGTCGTAGTACCCTTGAATGAGTGCTCCTGCCAGAGTCTTCAGGGTATTCTTGTTTACCAGAGAGGAGATCCGGTACAAGAATCTAGTTCGTTGGTTGACTTTTTTTATTACATTGGATGCCATTTTGTCACAGGTCCAAAGGCCTCCACATCTGGCCATTCAATCGAAAGTCTCAGGTTTGCATATAGAAATTACACAATTACATTGAATGTTCTGCACACATGTGGTCTGGACTAAAAACAATCACAGACTACAAAGGGAAACTTAACAGTTCTGTAGAGGTGTCTGCTTCCCTCCCAGAGGAGCTTAACACCTTCTGCACACCCCACACAAGTGTATGTGTCTTCTCTCTCCCTGTGTATTATTATATCTCTCCCTCTGTCTCTTCTCTCTCTGCACTTAAAACACATATTGATTGTTTCATTTCGAATCCATTCTGGTGGTGTGTAGAGCCAAAATAATGAAAGACTATGTCCTCCCTGTCCGGCAGATCAGACCATTATCTTTATCTGCTATGACCCCTGAATTTCTTTAAGGAGATTCATAAATAGCTTACCTTAAAAACATCCCATTGACCATAACTCATTATTTTACACTTACTGCACTTTGAGTGCCCTCTGTTGGCAAATTCAAGAGTTGTTCATCTTTCCCATATGTAGAAGGGTGGATTATCCCTACTTTATGAGAGTAGATGTGCACTGTCACCAGGTAGTGGGAGGCTGGGAGCACAGCCGATCTGGGTCCGGCTGAGTCCCCGACTGCAGTGTAGGTGTATTAGGCCTGCCGTGTTTTATGAATGAAGTAGATTTTCATTTAATCGCCTTTGGGGACATGAGGTTATTATAGGATGATGCACGTCTGGTCTATTCTCCTGGTCACAATTCACTGAATTGAAAATGGGGGACCCTGATGTAAACAAGACAAAAGTCTTCTGGTCTGCATCCCCTTAACAATTGTGTGTATTTAGCCGTACTGTATTGTACCCATTCTGCAATCTGTTAAATAAAGTTTTCATTCATTCATTCTCCTCCCGATGTGTTTGTTCAACTCATGTCTCTGCGACCAGCCGCTCTATTGGAGATAGGATCACATTGTGTCATGTTTTGCTAGAGGGTGTATATGTTTATTATTCCGAATAGATCTACACAGGCTTATAGCCTATAATACGTGACATTTGAAGCAGGCACCACTGCTGTTGTAATTGTCTGGTAATAGCTGTTTCGAGTGTTTATTATTTGGTTGTTGTCGCAGACTCACTGCATATTCAATTTGCGGCTCGTATGGTACTTCCTTCCTATACCCAGTTAAATCTGTCTTCATATCTCATGCCCCAAAGGCTATTAAATTAAAATCGACTTCATTCATAAAACACGGCAGGCCTGTGTGTGACTATAGTACTTGTTGTCAGCGATGGGATTGTCTTCTTTATAGATAAATAAGCCATTGTTGTTGTAGAGCCGCCCGTGTTGTTGTGATGATGCATCCTAGAGCAAGACTCGCTATAAATGTTTCAAAGTGTAACTCAACTGAATAAGACCGTATAGCCTGCTGTCTAACTAACAACAAGGCTATATTGCTCCATTCAGTGTTTATTATAATAACCTATTTGAGCTCATCATCACCGACCAGGGAACCCACACTGTGGCCGGATAATAATAAACAATAGCGCGCAGACACAGCCGCTGCTCATAGCGAGGGGGGCGTACGGCCGTACGCGCGTAGGTCAGTGGCCAATCAGAGCGCAAAACGGGAAGCCGGAAACACAAATGCGTTGGTAAAAGCATACACGCGTCCCCGCCGCGTTATTTCTAAACCTAGCCGCATTTCTGGCAAGACGCTCTCTGATTGGCCGACGCCTGTTTCTACACTGGTTAAGCTTAGGCACTCTTTCGAAGTTGGTTAAGGTTAGAGTTTGTCTTAGAGCATGGCGATAAAACGCCAGGTAGTTTGCAGGCTGTTCGACGTGGAAATGGGCAAAGACACAGCTTGCGAGAGTAACACCCCTGCACAAAAAGGGCAGTAAATTAGACCCAGGCAACTACCGCCCTGTTTCTATCCTTACCTCCATCTCGAAAGTCATGGAAGAATTTGTATACGAACAGGTCGAAAAGTACCTCGCGAAAAAAAATCTAATCTACGAATTCCAATCTGGCTTCAGAACATCCCACTCCACTGACTCATGCCTTCTCTATTTAAACGACCACATCAAACAAGAGGTGGACGCGGGCAAATACTGCGGCATGGTCATGCTGGACCTACAAAAGGCCTTCGACACTGTCAATCACACCATTCTGTTTGACAAGCTAAAAGCAATTGGTTTTGATAGTCTATCAGTGAGCTGGATGCAATCCTACCTGGAGGGGAGAGAACAGATGGTGGAGGTAAACGGTACCCTATCCCCCCCCTCACAGTGAGCTGTGGTGTTCCACAAGGAAGCATACTAGGACCGCTACTGTTCCTATTTTATGCAAATGACATGTCGTCAGCTTGTGACTGCAACTTGTTCCTGTTTGCGGACGACTCAGCCCTGCTGGTCTCTGACAAGAACAAGTTACAGGTTGAAAAAACCCTCAGCTCGGAACTAGGCAAAATCTGCATATGGCTCGCCGATAACAAACTATCATTACACATGGGCAAAACAGAGTCCATTCTCTTTGGTTCAAATAACAAACTCAGCCAGACCGACGGCTTCTCAGTTACAGTGGGTGACAATATTGTCACAAGGAAAGAAGAAATTACCTACCTAGAGGCAAATCTTTCCTGTGACAAAATGGCATCCAATGTAATAAAAAAAGTCAACCAACGAACTCGATTCTTGTACCGGATCTCCTCACTGGTAAACAAGAATACCCTGAAGACTCTGACAGTCAAACAGTTACAATAAAACATACCAACACATTTGTTATGTATAGAAAAAAAGTGTTATTCCCATAGCAGGAGTCGAACCCGCGTCTCCCTGATGAAAGCAGGGCATCATTACCGCTAGACCATATGGGATTTGCATATGGTATACTGTACAGAACCTGTATACACTCTGACAGGGCTCCGGGGGTCAGATATTTATCTTTCTGTACAAGTTTTTTAAGTGAAATATATTAGTAGGACTCTTTTTACAGCATTCTATATAAGACTTGTAGATATATAAGAACATGTTATAGAACATAAGACATGTTTTGATATTATAAAATATTATAAAAACAAAATATAATCGCTCCACTATACCCCTGGATTCACTATACACTGAAATAAGAATAAAAAATAAGACATGTCGACAATGTAGCTATCAACCAGGCCATCACTGAAACAATATGAATTGTTTTTGCTAGTCTATGCATATTGCAGGGAACTTTCGCAGAGTACATTTCGCAGAGTACATTTCACAGAGTAAATTTTACTCAGAGTACATTTGGATAATTGAATGTGAATAATACATTCCTATCTCTAACTTCACAAGTCTGTTCAGAGTACATTTGGATAATTGAATGTGAATGATACATTCCTATCTGTGAACACTAAAATCACGGTAAAACCTAACATTGCATTATTTTCATGGTTATAATGAATAAAATACATCTTTAAGATATTTCATGCTAAATGGTTCTTAAAAATGAATTTCCTTCAATCATCGGGACAAAAATCAAACAACCTCGCCGGTAATTATTTTGAATTGAATTATGAATTATAATATTGTATCAACAACTTTCATACATGTTAGCCATACTATACACTAACTATGTTGACTGAATTACATTTTATTTACCTTAGAACCATCATCTTTGAGTTGATTGAATATTTCCTATCGTGTGTGATTTAATGCATATCCATAATATTGAGAGCATAAAACTCTGGGGGGCTAAAAAACTAGACGTTGCAAAGTAATTCATACATGAGTTGTATAATGTAGCTTAGATCAGGTTAAAGAAAATACATTTGGGGCTTGATATTACTAAACTTCTAAAAAATACATTTGTATTGAAGCATTTTGTTTTTATACCTTATCATTATGCAAACAGGTAAAAAAAACTATGTTGACATGTCTGTTTTAAGTGCATCAGTCAGTTTCATGGTTTTAGATGTTTTATAATTTATGTTTATTCAACCAATAAACATCAAATTCAGAATTCACTAGGATTGTGTTCTCATGTTTTTTTACATTTAGCTAAAATATAAATACACACTGTAGTAGATACACTGTTTTAGAACAATGTTGTTTGCAAATAGTCTGTTTTACTTATGTAACACGTTAGAGTTGAAATTCATGCATGACAATTGGTAAACCTTAGTCATTTGAGATCATAAATCCCCTCTTTTAGCTAGACCTGATCAAAATGACAGATAAAAACATAACCAAACACCTAAAAAATACACCAAAAGCAGATTGATAAAAATGTATACAGGCAAGCGAGCCTAATCACTGAAATTACAACATCAAACTGTTTGTCTTACAAAATAGGGATGTGTCATGGGGGTGATATATCTCAACCCTTGACTAAAATAGCATTATCCTTCTGACTATTGATTAAATCTACTAAAAATCGACCTGTTTCATGATTTTAGATGTCTATAATTTATGTTTATCCTAGGACCATGCTACAAATCTTCAACACAGTTGGCTGAAAGGTGACTGAAAAGGTGACTGAAAACTGGATTGATGCAAGTTACATGAACATGTCTGTTTGAGGAAACAAAATAATGTATTAAACTATTACACTATTACACACTATTACACTATTGCATTATTACACATTTGCACAATATTACACTATATAACACTATTACATACTAGGACTACCCTATGACAATATTACACTATTACACACTATGTCCCTATACACTATTAAACACTAGCACACTTAGATAAGATAAACCTTATCCCTGTGGGACATTTCTATTAATTTTTTCAAATAATTATTATTCCTCTATTTAAATCTGGGGACAAACACAGTTTTACCAACTACAGACCAGTGTCTTTGCTTTCACAATTTTTCAAGATTCTTGATTCATGATTCTTAGATTCTTAGATTCTGAGTGAGAGTCAGTATGGATTCAGGGCAAATCGATCAACAGCCTTAGCCTTAATGAATATATATGAAGAAATAACCACAACCGTAGATGAAAGGAATTACACAATAGGAATAGGAAATACACTTAAAAAAGCATTTGATACGATTGATCATCACATTTTAATTTCTAAATTACAAACATGCAGTGTGAGAGGGGTGGCGATTAACTGGTTAAGTGGCTATCTTGAAAATAGACAACAATATGTTTTCAGGTGACAATTATATAATTGCCTATTGTCTACATTAGCTACAAATACACTGTATTTGTAATACACTGTTTAGAACAATACTATTTGGAAATATTATGGCTGTATTACTAGTGTGTAACATATTAGAAGTGCATTCTTGCCTGACAATTGGTAGACCTTTTTTACCATGTATTCATTTGCGATCATTGACCCCTCTTTTAGCTAGATGGTCAAAATGACAGCAACAGCAAAGACCTAAAAATACACATTTTCTGAACATTACATTTGAGGTGGAGCCAACTATATTGAATGTGTTGTCCCTCAAGGTTCGGTCCTGGGGCCCATACTTTTTATTTTATATATATTAATGATATATGTGAAGTGTCAAACATATTGCAATTTGTTTTATTTGCTGTCGATACAAATGTCTGTATTCCAAATTACAAATGAAATGTGTAAACTTAAGATATGGTTTAATAACAATAAGCTATCCCTAAATTTGGAAAAACGAAATGTATGATATTTACTAATCGAAAGAAGGACAATGTGGCATTATGTATTGACAAAGGAATCCAAGGATTATGTTGGATGAGAAAATGACATGGAAGCCACATATAATGTACATAAAAAAATAAGGTAGCCAAGAGTGTTTTGTTTTGAACAAGGCAAAGAATGTGTTTGATTATAATTCTATGCGAATATTATATTGTTCACTCATCCTACCATATTTGAGTTACTGTGTGGAAGTGTGGGGTAACACGTATGAAAGCAACATAAAGCCCTTATTTATATTACAGAAGAGAGCAGTAAGAATAGTTCACAATGTAGATTCAAGAGAACATACCAATGAATTATGTATTAAATCCAAACTATTGAAACTTAAAGAGTTAGCTGTAATACAGACTTTATTAGTTTTGTTTAGAGTAAATGCAGAGTATTACAAGCAAATATACAGAGGTTGTTTGGTCCCTAATCTTTCACACCTCCTTGCAGCACCCAGATCCTTTCACACCCAGATCCTCAAAAAGATAGATATTTACAGCACTTTATATTTTCGCCCCAACTCTAATCTATCATGTCTTTAACTTTTATACCTAATCATATATTGATTGATTGATTGAAAAGTTTATTAACAGATTGGAGAATGGGTACAGTTTCAAAGTTTTTTTATTTTGAATAAGGCCTTTTCCCCACACTCTGTGCTATTTCAGGTTACTGTGACATTAAAAGAGGGGTTAGATGTGCATGTTGGTAAGGGAAGTTGACCTGAAAATGCAGGCTTAGCATTGCTACAGTGTATGGACATTCAGGCCTTGAAGTGATCTATATCCAAAATAAGTCTTAATTAAAGATGGTTGAAACAGTTAAAACAGCTTGGACAGATATTTTCAGGACTGTTTTCACAAACAGTGTTGTATTTGTAAATCTGCTATGTCCTAAATGTCTGGATGTATTGAAAAAAGGGGGACTCTGATGTAAACAAGACATAAGTTTTTCTATGATCTGTAGCCTTTTAATTTTAGTTTTATGAAATAAGAAAATAAGAATTACCACCCAAACTGTCAATTAGTTGGTATTACTTTTACATTTAGTCAATTAGTTGACGTTTTTATCCAAATTATAATTATATTTTATAAAAATATATTCATCAAAGTGTAGGTTAGTTTATAGGACATATGCCTGTTTATGGGGAAATCTTTTAAAATATGTGTGAAAACATTGTGTGAACTAAAAAATATCCTATGAGTATAATGTTGTACATTACTTGTACATGTTACAAAGATATAAACCATTTGTATGATGACTGTAAATGTGTGTTGAGTTTACATTTTTTACTCCAAGTATGCATGTGCCCTAATCTTCACGCCTCATGCTGTGTTTTAGCACCTAAGAGAGCCCTGTTCACACCCCCGATCAGAGACACACACCTCACAGACACACATAGATCTTTTCTGTACTTTATATTTTCAGCCCAACTCTTTTAATAATAACTCTAAAATAATTAATGTGTATAATATAAAACACCTGTATTAACGAAATATTCAAACCCTAGACCCTTGCATGCTAATGTAATGGTGCACTTTTAATTTTTTACATTTGTAATTTTCTTTTTGCTTAAACACAAGTGTATAAAGATTATGTCTTTATCCATGAAACTAATATACATACATACGTTTGTAATTTGGAATACAAAAAAATGTATTTTACATTTATTTAGACTTTTGCTTAAACACATTAGACACATTACATTTGTAATTTGGAATACACTTATCTAAAGATTGTGACATTTGGCATCTGGCATTAAGAAAACACACACAGACACCTTGGGGGCCGTTTTTCTACAGAAACGGGAAGTCGCAGAGTCATAAATCTGCTTTTGGCAGATGGTTTTGAGTCATCTCATTGGCCGTAGTCTTTCACCAGCCTCGTATGACATCTACGGGGTTTGTCACCATCAGAATTTTCAGAGAAGCTGCAGTTAGACAGAGGGAGAAATATTCAGTCTACTGAGAGACATTTGAGAGAACACACAGCCTACAGAGTGGAGACACACACCAACAGCAAACAGACAGAGAGAGGGTATTTCTTAAGATACAAACATCATTTGGAAGAAAATGCACTTTCTGAAGATACACTCACCATTTGAAATAAATGCACTTTCTGAAGATACACTCACCATTTGAAATAAATGCACTTTCTGAAGATACACTCACCATTTGAAATAAATGCACTTTCTGAAGATACACAAATTCTTAAGACTTTGGAATACACATAATGTATTCAACCTTGTAAAACTTAATTGTGATGATATATTCTGAAAACGTTTGGAAATACAGAAATACATATTCTGTAAAAACATGGAATACACTCTTTTTGAAAAAAAATAAAATAAAAAAAAAACTCCTCCCCTTCCGAAAACCGGATGACCCGCCCTCAAAACCGGATGTCCCGCCTCCTTACATCCTAGACCAATCAGAGAAGCCCTAGGGGGGTCATAAATCATCTCAAAAAGGGGGCGTGGCTACAATCCATCAAACTTTGATATATGCCCTTATAAGGTATGACATACACATAAGTCCCGCCCCCTTAAACCTCTCGGCCAATCAGAACGCTCCAAATGAAATGTGTAAACTTAAGATATGGTTTAATAACAATAAGCTATCCCTAAATTTGGAAAAACGAAATGTATGATATTTACTAATCGAAAGAAGGACAATGTGGCATTATGTATTGACAAAGGAATCCAAGGATTATGTTGGATGAGAAAATGACATGGAAGCCACATATAATGTACATAAAAAAATAAGGTAGCCAAGAGTGTTTTGTTTTGAACAAGGCAAAGAATGTGTTTGATTATAATTCTATGCGAATATTATATTGTTCACTCATCCTACCATATTTGAGTTACTGTGTGGAAGTGTGGGGTAACACGTATGAAAGCAACATAAAGCCCTTATTTATATTACAGAAGAGAGCAGTAAGAATAGTTCACAATGTAGATTCAAGAGAACATACCAATGAATTATGTATTAAATCCAAACTATTGAAACTTAAAGAGTTAGCTGTAATACAGACTTTATTAGTTTTGTTTAGAGTAAATGCAGAGTATTACAAGCAAATATACAGAGGTTGTTTGGTCCCTAATCTTTCACACCTCCTTGCAGCACCCAGATCCTTTCACACCCAGATCCTCAAAAAGATAGATATTTACAGCACTTTATATTTTCGCCCCAACTCTAATCTATCATGTCTTTAACTTTTATACCTAATCATATATTGATTGATTGATTGAAAAGTTTATTAACAGATTGGAGAATGGGTACAGTTTCAAAGTTTTTTTATTTTGAATAAGGCCTTTTCCCCACACTCTGTGCTATTTCAGGTTACTGTGACATTAAAAGAGGGGTTAGATGTGCATGTTGGTAAGGGAAGTTGACCTGAAAATGCAGGCTTAGCATTGCTACAGTGTATGGACATTCAGGCCTTGAAGTGATCTATATCCAAAATAAGTCTTAATTAAAGATGGTTGAAACAGTTAAAACAGCTTGGACAGATATTTTCAGGACTGTTTTCACAAACAGTGTTGTATTTGTAAATCTGCTATGTCCTAAATGTCTGGATGTATTGGAAAAAAGGGGGACTCTGATGTAAACAAGACATAAGTTTTTCTATGATCTGTAGCCTTTTAATTTTAGTTTTACGAAATAAGAAAATAAGAATTACCACCCAAACTGTCAATTAGTTGGTATTACTTTTACATTTAGTCAATTAGTTGACGTTTTTATCCAAATTATAATTATATTTTATAAAAATATATTCATCAAAGTGTAGGTTCGTTTATAGGACATATGCCTGTTTATGGGGAAATCTTTTAAAATATGTGTGAAAACATTGTGTGAACTAAAAAATATCCTATGAGTATAATGTTGTACATTACTTGTACATGTTACAAAGATATAAACCATTTGTATGATGACTGTAAATGTGTGTTGAGTTTACATTTTTTACTCCAAGTATGCATGTGCCCTAATCTTCACGCCTCATGCTGTGTTTTAGCACCTAAGAGAGCCCTGTTCACACCCCCGATCAGAGACACACACCTCACAGACACACATAGATCTTTTCTGTACTTTATATTTTCAGCCCAACTCTTTTAATAATAACTCTAAAATAATTAATGTGTATAATATAAAACACCTGTATTAACGAAATATTCAAACCCTAGACCCTTGCATGCTAATGTAATGGTGCACTTTTAATTTTTTACATTTGTAATTTTCTTTTTGCTTAAACACAAGTGTATAAAGATTATGTCTTTATCCATGAAACTAATATACATACATACATTTGTAATTTGGAATACAAAAAAATGTATTTTACATTTATTTAGACTTTTGCTTAAACACATTAGACACATTACATTTGTAATTTGGAATACACTTATCTAAAGATTGTGACATTTGGCATCTGGCATTAAGAAAACACACACAGACACCTTGGGGGCCCCCTTAAACCTCTCGGCCAATCAGAACGCTCCAAATGAAATGTGTAAACTTAAGATATGGTTTAATAACAATAAGCTATCCCTAAATTTGGAAAAACGAAATGTATGATATTTACTAATCGAAAGAAGGACAATGTGGCATTATGTATTGACAAAGGAATCCAAGGATTATGTTGGATGAGAAAATGACATGGAAGCCACATATAATGTACATAAAAAAATAAGGTAGCCAAGAGTGTTTTGTTTTGAACAAGGCAAAGAATGTGTTTGATTATAATTCTATGCGAATATTATATTGTTCACTCATCCTACCATATTTGAGTTACTGTGTGGAAGTGTGGGGTAACACGTATGAAAGCAACATAAAGCCCTTATTTATATTACAGAAGAGAGCAGTAAGAATAGTTCACAATGTAGATTCAAGAGAACATACCAATGAATTATGTATTAAATCCAAACTATTGAAACTTAAAGAGTTAGCTGTAATACAGACTTTATTAGTTTTGTTTAGAGTAAATGCAGAGTATTACAAGCAAATATACAGAGGTTGTTTGGTCCCTAATCTTTCACACCTCCTTGCAGCACCCAGATCCTTTCACACCCAGATCCTCAAAAAGATAGATATTTACAGCACTTTATATTTTCGCCCCAACTCTAATCTATCATGTCTTTAACTTTTATACCTAATCATATATTGATTGATTGATTGAAAAGTTTATTAACAGATTGGAGAATGGGTACAGTTTCAAAGTTTTTTTATTTTGAATAAGGCCTTTTCCCCACACTCTGTGCTATTTCAGGTTACTGTGACATTAAAAGAGGGGTTAGATGTGCATGTTGGTAAGGGAAGTTGACCTGAAAATGCAGGCTTAGCATTGCTACAGTGTATGGACATTCAGGCCTTGAAGTGATCTATATCCAAAATAAGTCTTAATTAAAGATGGTTGAAACAGTTAAAACAGCTTGGACAGATATTTTCAGGACTGTTTTCACAAACAGTGTTGTATTTGTAAATCTGCTATGTCCTAAATGTCTGGATGTATTGAAAAAAGGGGGACTCTGATGTAAACAAGACATAAGTTTTTCTATGATCTGTAGCCTTTTAATTTTAGTTTTACGAAATAAGAAAATAAGAATTACCACCCAAACTGTCAATTAGTTGGTATTACTTTTACATTTAGTCAATTAGTTGACGTTTTTATCCAAATTATAATTATATTTTATAAAAATATATTCATCAAAGTGTAGGTTAGTTTATAGGACATATGCCTGTTTATGGGGAAATCTTTTAAAATATGTGTGAAAACATTGTGTGAACTAAAAAATATCCTATGAGTATAATGTTGTACATTACTTGTACATGTTACAAAGATATAAACCATTTGTATGATGACTGTAAATGTGTGTTGAGTTTACATTTTTTACTCCAAGTATGCATGTGCCCTAATCTTCACGCCTCATGCTGTGTTTTAGCACCTAAGAGAGCCCTGTTCACACCCCCGATCAGAGACACACACCTCACAGACACACATAGATCTTTTCTGTACTTTATATTTTCAGCCCAACTCTTTTAATAATAACTCTAAAATAATTAATGTGTATAATATAAAACACCTGTATTAACGAAATATTCAAACCCTAGACCCTTGCATGCTAATGTAATGGTGCACTTTTAATTTTTTACATTTGTAATTTTCTTTTTGCTTAAACACAAGTGTATAAAGATTATGTCTTTATCCATGAAACTAATATACATACATACATTTGTAATTTGGAATACAAAAAAATGTATTTTACATTTATTTAGACTTTTGCTTAAACACATTAGACACATTACATTTGTAATTTGGAATACACTTATCTAAAGATTGTGACATTTGGCATCTGGCATTAAGAAAACACACACAGACACCTTGGGGGCCGTTTTTCTACAGAAACGGGAAGTCGCAGAGTCATAAATCTGCTTTTGGCAGATGGTTTTGAGTCATCTCATTGGCCGTAGTCTTTCACCAGCCTCGTATGACATCTACGGGGTTTGTCACCATCAGAATTTTCAGAGAAGCTGCAGTTAGACAGAGGGAGAAATATTCAGTCTACTGAGAGACATTTGAGAGAACACACAGCCTACAGAGTGGAGACACACACCAACAGCAAACAGACAGAGAGAGGGTATTTCTTAAGATACAAACATCATTTGGAAGAAAATGCACTTTCTGAAGATACACTCACCATTTGAAATAAATGCACTTTCTGAAGATACACTCACCATTTGAAATAAATGCACTTTCTGAAGATACACTCACCATTTGAAATAAATGCACTTTCTGAAGATACACAAATTCTTAAGACTTTGGAATACACATAATGTATTCAACCTTGTAAAACTTAATTGTGATGATATATTCTGAAAACGTTTGGAAATACAGAAATACATATTCTGTAAAAACATGGAATACACTCTTTTTGAAAAAAAATAAAATAAAAAAAAAACTCCTCCCCTTCCGAAAACCGGATGACCCGCCCTCAAAACCGGATGTCCCGCCTCCTTACATCCTAGACCAATCAGAGAAGCCCTAGGGGGGGTCATAAATCATCTCAAAAAGGGGGCGTGGCTACAATCCATCAAACTTTGATATATGCCCTTATAAGGTATGACATACACATAAGTCCCGCCCCCTTAAACCTCTCGGCCAATCAGAACGCTCCAAATTCCACATCCTACTTCTCTCTCTGCTGCTACCTTTTATTTCACAACCCGTTTCCGATTGGTTGCCTCCTGGCCACAGTGTCACGGCCGCTCACAGTATATAAGCTACACAAGCAGCTGCACTGCTCTCTCCCACTGAGCCGTCTCCCACTGAAGAAAGCCAAGATGGTAAGTGGAATAGATTCAAGATTTCAAGAGATGTATTCGCCACACACATACAGACACGGGACATGTAGTGAAATGAAGGTGGCCATGCCCCGCCTTGATTTGTGCAAAAAATACAAATAATAAAATTGAATAATAAAATTGAATAGATAATAAAATAGACATGATAAAAAGGCATAAGAATAAAATACAATACAATGCTAAGCTTAAGAAATAAAGGTAATATATACAAATATCCAGTTATGTTTTTTAAAGTGACCTTTTTTGTAGTGTGTGGGGTGTGTGAGAGAGTGCAAGTGAGGACGTGTGGTGTGTGCGTGTGTGCGTGCGTACGTGCGTGTGTGTGTGTGTGTGTGTGTGTGTGTGTGTGTGTGTGTGTGTGTGTGTGTGTGTGTGTGTGTGTGTGTGTGTGTGTGTGTGTGTGTGTGTGTGTGTGTGTGTGTGTGTGTGTGTGTGTGTGTGTGTGTGTGTGTGTGTGTGTGTGTGTGTGTGTGTGTGTGTGTGTGTGTGTGTGTGTGTGTGTGTGTGTGTGTGTGTGTGTGTGCGTGTGTGTTCATGTGTGTGTTCATGTGTGCTTGTGTGTGTGGAGAGATCAGTGTTCACTGTTCAGTGTTTTGAATACACTTCATTCACAGAAGGTCATGGGTTCTCGATGCTGAAAGAGGTTCAACTGCATGTCTGTTTTAGAGCGGGAATAACAGCATGTGTGTGTTGCACAGGAATCCAACACAAATCGAACGAGCTAATTCACACTTGTGACGGAACACATGATGCATACATCTATGATGTTTCTACCCTCTTCAAACAATAATCTTCATACACATTTTATATTTACAGATTAGTGTACTAGTATTGATTGATTGATTGAAAATTGTATTAACAGATTGCAGAATGGGTACAGTACAGTACAGCTCAATACAGGGGATGCAGACCAGAGAAAGACTTTCGTCTTGTTTACATCAGGGTCCCCCATTTTCAATTCATCATAACATATGACACACACGACATACAGATAGACAGTACTGCTACATCTATACATTTATGACATACCAGATTTACAAATACAGTACTGGTTGTGATACGAGAAGAGTCTAAAAAAAGAGAGTATATACATTTGACGAAGAAACTGTACATTGGAGGAGGTTGGTAGGTATGGAGGAGGTTGATAGGGCATACTTAAATGATGTGGCAGCTCTGTCTAACAGAATATCACACACTTTGTTGAAACCCCAAATGAATGTCACATTATTCGTTGCGTGAGGCTCTGCCTGCCTGGTCAATAATAAACCAATATTGATCTGACATGATATTGTAACAGGAAGTGGACTCGGGTAGGGGTTTCCATGGGTGTGGTACAGGGTATAGGACTAGCGGTACTGTTATTATCACGGGGTGTCTGGAACATTGACCCCCATCATAACGAGGACATTTACTTTATGAATTGATAAAATTATTGCAACCGTTTGAGAGTAAGCACACACACACACGCACACATGCACAAACACACAACACATACAAAGAGGATGATAAAGATCCTGAAAGTCAAGTGGGCGTCTATTTATGGTTTTACAGTGTCCCCATTGCAAACACGAATCAAAGGTCAAATGTAGCTCTTTCCTGTTTCAGAGCTTTTACAACCTCTGATTCTCTGCCCTACCCTGGTAGATGATCTACTTAGCTAAGATGACTTTTCCGATGTATGTAGCCTACATTGTCAGCATGGTGCACATTGCCTGATATGATGCTTAAATCAGTCTGACTGTAAGTCACTTTGTTTCACATGAAGATGAATGTAGTATGCTAATCCCAGGGGTGTAAACGCTGGGTTTAATGTAACCGTGATTGTATGTGCGCAGTTGCACTGTTCGGCCACACACAACCGGGGATTTGCTACACTGCAACCGCGGTCTTTTGAAACCGGTGGCCAGGGTGGAGTTGTGCGGTTTTGCAGTTGCGTGTGGGCATAGCAACCGAGGTTATTCCCAGTGTTTACAGCAGAGCTGTCGCAATTATTCCCCATGTTCACGGCAGACCGCGGGGTAGAGATTAGAGCAGAGCCAACTACACCAGTGTTTACAGCAGAGCTGTCCCAAGTAGCGTTATATGAAAATGATTGTAACAAACTTTTGTTCAAAACGTATCGTCTGTGTTGAAGAGTGTTGTGATCGACTGATGTCTGTTGACGCTCAGAGTAAACATGTAGCTGCAGCTAAACTAAACTCATGTGTTGTCAAGTTATTGTTATAAGGAACCCAGTCCAGACTGCATCCTCATAACAATTGTTTGTATTGAGCCGTATTGTATTGTACCCATTCTGCAATGTGTTAAATAACGTTTGCATCCATTCATTATACTAGCGTTAACGTTACATTATTACGTTAGCATTTAAGCTATATACTATACATAGAGAATGCCATTGACATTAGCATGTGTAGCTAACAACACCGGAGATCTTTTTTGTGAGACTAAACTATCCGCTCTTGGTGGTAAATTGTGTTGCTGATGGTTTTGTTTCATCAACAAAATGAGAGGCAGAACACAGTGAATGTATCCGTTTGTTTATTGCAGTTTCTTTCTTTGCTGAAAATATATGTTCCGTTGGCAAAATGATCAATAGGGTCCAGCTGTGCTTCTAAACGGGAAGTTTACTTCTTCTTCTTCAGTAAATTAATGGCAGATCGCGACCCAACGGGAAGTTTAGTGAGCGTTCAGTCTTTTCTGATTGGTTGAAATGGCCTTCATGTCTGAACAACATCGCCGCCTACTGCTTTGGCATTGTATTACATTGTACTGAATGTATCGGTTGCTGGGTTCCAGCTCTGCCTGTGAGTACGCAGTTATACACGGTTGTCCACCTGTGTTCACCGTGTGGACGGAGTTTTATTTTTTCAAACTTCGGTCATATTAAATTCAAACTCTCGTGTGGACAGGGCCCCCGGTACTTTGTTACAATACTTAAGTACTGTTTTCTGGGATTTGTACTTTACCCGAGTATTATTAGGTTTGTATACTTGTACTTTTACTCAATTACATTTCAGAGAGAAAAAAACATACTTTTTACTCCTTACATTTAAAATGCAGACCTGCAAAGTACAAAGTACAAATCTCGCAGGACCAACCATTTAAATTAATATATTTGTTTCTCTGGCCGAACTAACGTTATCGTTATTAATCCTGCAACCGCACTTTATTTAAAAACAGCCAATCAAATCCCCATCAATGGAAAATGAATCTGCCCATACCCATCATGCCATGCTGATTGGTCCTTGTGCAAGACTAGAAAGCGGGAATCTTTGATTAAACACCTGCTATCAGAAGAATATAGACAGTCAGAAAAAACATTTTTACTTGTACTTTTTAGTACATTTAAAAGTAGAAACTTTTAGACTTTTACTCAAGTGTGTTTTTAGTTTTTTAACTATCACAAATACAGAAACACGTGTGCCACTGATGCTCGACTTCTCTGTTGACCATCTTTATTAACATCCCTCTTATCTGTGTACATTACAGTACATTACAGGTCTGTCCCGGGATCTCTAAAACCTCTTTGTCCCCACAGTTGGCAAACATGTATGTTGTTGGATGCCTGGCAACTGACAGCTCTGGCCTGACCAACATTTGAGTAGCTCTTCTAAAACTGTCCTTCAATTTCAGTGTCAGGAAAAGCGAAAATCTAATGAGGGTTTATCAGTTTATGAAATAGTCGTGAATTGAGATGGATTATCCATCCATCCACCTACCCATCCATCTACCCGTCCGTCTGTCCGTCTAGCCATTCATTGATCTGTCTTTCTGTTCATCTAGCCATTCATCGATCTGTCTGTCTGTCCATCTAGCCATTCATCGATCTGTCTGTCTGTCCATCTAGCCATTCATCAACCTGTCTGTCCATCTAGCCATTCATCTATCTGTCTGTCTGTCCATCTAGCCAATTATTGATCTGTCTGTCTGTCCATCTAGCCATTCATCGATTTGTCTCTGTCCATCTAGCCATTCATTGATCTGTCTTTCTGTCCATCTAGCCATTCATCGATCTGTCTGTCTGTCCATCAAGCCATTCATCGACCTGTCTGTCCATCTAGCCATTCATCGATCTGTCTGTCTGTCCATCTAGCCATTCATTGATCTGTCTGTCCATCTAGCCATTCATCGATTTGTCTCTGTCCATCTAGCCATTCATCAATCTGTCTGTCTGTCCATATAGCCATTCATTGATCTGTCTGTCCATCTAGCCATTCATCGATTTGTCTCTGTCCATCTAGCCATTCATCAATCTGTCTGTCCCAATTCACATAGAATCTGCTGTTGTCTCCCACTTACAGAAGGTGACCAACTTGTCTTTAAAGATGGGCCAGAAGTTCAAGATCTGGGTCAAGCCCAGTGATGACAGCTCTACGTAAGTCCTCTTGTGTTTTGGACCTATTGGCGGAGAAGTCTAAGAAGTTAGTTAGTCTTCCACTCAGATGGATGGTGCTGTTCACCACACAGGCAGAAAGAGTGCTGCCTCAAGCGCCCTGAGCTAGCAGTGATCAATCTTACTCACCAGCACTTCCAGATGCTGTAATAATAATAATAATAATAATAATAATAATAATAATAATAATAATAATAATAATAATAATAATAATAATAATAATAATAATAATAATAATAATAATAAACTTTATTTGTATAGCACCTTTCATACAGAAACTGCAGCTCAAAGTGCTTCACAACAGAAAAAGACAGGCATAAAATGAGCACATAAAGTGCAGACATATGAAATCACAGTTTTTCACATTAGGATCTATCTAACATCCCACCAGGCCACCTTGTTTATGGTTTGATTCAGTTTTAAATAGACAATAATAAAAAGAATAAGATAGAATAGACAGAGTAAAATAGTGCAATAGTGCAGTGCAATAAGTAGTAGAATAGAATAGACATGAAATGAGCACATAAAGTGCAGACATATAGACGTTTTTTTCAGTAATTTTTTTTTACAGTGCAATAAAATAGTTCTGGATTACTGTTTAACAGTATCCACAGTTTAAAACCTGACAGTCTTCTCTCCTGTTTGATACCCACCCTTGACCCTTCGAAAGACAATGTGCAATGACTTGGAATTTAAAATATCACATAGGCCTATATAAATAATAATACAAATAAATAAATAAATAAATATAAAATATAAATAAATAAATATAAAAAAAATAACATCTTTTCATTCCATTTGGGCTGTGGGGGGTGCTTAATGTCTGAAGGAGTCGACTGAAGGCTCCTTGTCCTCTGCTAAAGCATGCAATTGGTCCACTGATGGATACATCTTGATATTTCTCTACTCTAGTGTGTTCATTAGATGGGTGAAATCCTCTTTCAGTGCCTTCAGTGTTTTCTTAGGCAGTTAGCCTCGCTGGTATGCGCGCCATTAGTGTTAGCCACGCTTCTAGGCTTATTTGCTTTTGGAAAGAATGATATAAAAAATGTTTAAATTTTTTTTTTTATATATTTTCTTTGTTTTGTAATTTTTTATGCATTCGACTAAGAGGTTGGCAGTCGACTACGGCTCCTTTCGATCGATTAGTCGGGGTCAGCCCTAATAGTAACAGCACTCTCCTACCACCACAGAGACTGGTAGCAGTACTTGTGTGTGTGTCTTGGATGGGGATCTAGTAGGGATTGATGTGTGGGGTGTTTTGGGGGACTGACTGTTCCGGGGGGGTTCACATGCCTTCGAGCGGTATATACTTATTTTATGCCATTATTAAGTCTGCACGTTTACATTGCACTACTTTTAATGTCTTTTATACCTATTCTTATGTCTGCAATCTATGCATTGTTTTTTATTCTGTCAATCTGTGTGCTGATTTTATGCCTATGTTCATTTTATACTATATAGATAGTTATTAATATTTATTATTGTTATATTGTAGAAATGTGTGCATTGAAATGTCTGTAAAGTCTCAACGACATTGAAAATGAGGGTGACCTCAATTGTCTTTTCGAGAATAAATAAAGGTTGATGATGATGACTTATGACTTGGTCAGACATTCCAACGAACACAATGGCGGGCTTTTATAAAGCTGCCATGAAGTCAAATTTTTGGTTTATTTTCTCCAAGAGTACACAATGTTGCACAAAGCATTACCTTATAACCGTTACCATTCTAACCAACTCGTTAGCGCAGCTGAGCTAGTATAACATCCTGAGATACGTCAAGGATATTATAAAGTGACCTGATTCAGTGTGATCCAAGATGGTGGAATAAAGCATGGGTTCTCAAACTTTTTTATACCACGACCCTATTTCATTTAGGTTTTCTTTTGGCGACCCCACACTTAGCGGAATTTGAACATGGAATTAAGGAATATCAAAATAAAAGCACACGTTGAACTTGATCATGCATATTTATTAGAGACATTGTATTACAGCACTATGTTATCAATACACATTTATAAAACTAGGCATATTTAGCCAAAATATAATAAAAATACATAAAAGAAATATATATATATATACTGTATATATATAGATCTTTATTAAAAAAAATTACTTGCCAATGCAAGAGAGAGAGAGAGAGAGAGAGAGAGAGACAGAGACTATCATTACACATGACGCAAGAGAGAGAAGAGAGAGAGAGAGAGAGAGAGAGAGAGAGAGAGACTTCACTACGACTCTAAAACGGGTTACACTGCCGAATTCTACCCGCATTTGGCGGGTGTTAATGTCAAGCCCTGGTTGCAAGGGTTCAATTAGACTCGCCCTCATCTGAGAGTGTGTAGTTGTGAGTTTTAGATATCAGAACCAGTACTGTATTTAATCATTAAGGAGATGTTGGTGTATCATCAATCAATCATTATCTCAAAAAAAAAAAAAAAAAGGTCTAACCCTAACTAACCTTACTGCCATGCACTTGTCCTCCTAATAAACTAACCTACACTCAACACTTTGATGAACATTGTTACTCAGCTGATAGAGTTGTGCCCTTCCTGATGACTTGTCGTACAAAACTTGTAAGTCGCTTTGGATAAAAGCGTCAGCTAAAAAATTACTAAAAATGTAAATGTATCATCTTTATCCACTCTTTTCTCCCCTCGCTCTCTTCCTCTGACTCCACCGTAGCTTTGCCATCAACGTCGGGCATGACTCGGACAACATCGCGTTGCACTTCAACCCCCGCTTTGACCACGGCGGCGACTCCAACATCATCGTCTGTAACCACTTCTCCGGAGGGCACTGGGGCGACGAGCAGCGGGACTCAAGCTTCCCTTTCTCTCGGGGCGATGAAAGCAAGGTGTGTGTGTGTGAGTGAGTGAGTGAGTGAGTGAGTGAGTGAATGAATGAATGAATGAAAACTTTATTTTTTTGTATCCACTTTTTCTCCTCTTTTTCTATTTTCTTCTCCCATCCCAATTCCACTGTGCCAATTCTTCCCTCCCCCTGTCTTGAACGTTGCTCGCATATGCCCCCCACTGGCCGGTTGTAGGGAGGATATAAGCCTTGCATCACGTGTCCCCTCCGCGTCTATTTTTTTACCAACGGATTTCCATTTCCGCGTTCACGTTCTGCGATCTGATTGGCCACTGACGTTTCTGGTCATGTGACATGTGTGCCCAATCGTGTGACACCTGTGTCTTTGCCCATTTCCGCCTCGAACGGTATGCAAACGACCTAACGCCTAGTTTATCACTGGTTAAGCTTAGGCGACTCTTTCGAAGTTGGTTAAGGTTAGAGTTTGGAATCAGGGCTGGTGTTCTATCGCCCTGCTCTAAGACAAACTCTAACCTTAACCAACTTCGAAAGAGTGCCTAAGCTTAACCAGTGAAAGAAACAGGCGTCACACGATTGGCCGCACATGTCACACGACCAGAAACGTCAGTGGCCAATCAGTTCGCAGAACGCGCACGCGGAACTGGAAATCCGTTGGTAAAAGTATTGACCCGTCCCCTCCGATACACGAGGAGGCAGCCTGTCACATCTTTTCACCTGCCAGCGCGGACTCTCATTGGCGAGGTGTAACGTGTGGGAGGCTCACACTGCCCCCGCCATTTCCTGTCTCTGCTGTGCAGGCGTCCCCCAACCGACCTGTAGGAGTCGCTGTCCACAACGTCCAGATTACCACCCCATCGACTTCCACCTGCTAACTCTGCCAATTGAGTTAGTATGACGGCTGGCCCAAGCCGGAGGCAACGCCGACAGCCGGAGTCGAACCCGGTGTCTCTTGCGTTGGTGACGAGCGCAATGTCCGCTGCGCCACTCAGCCGCCCGGAATGAAAACTTTATTGAACAGATTGCAGAATGGGTACAATACAGTACGGCTCAATACACACAATTGTTAACACATTAACTGCCACTCAGTTTGCCCCTCTCATGCCCATCTCTGTCACCACTGTAAGCCTATGGAGATGTTCACCTTCTTTGCAGGGCTATAACTCTTTAAATTGTATTGCTAAATTGACATTACTATGGCCCATTCAACATCGATTATCTATCGTTCAGGATGTAGGAACGTTATACTTTTTCATTCAAACATTCATACGAAAATACCTTCTAGAATATAAGTATGTTCTTATCGTTTTCTGCAGTAATTCCTAGAACGCTAGTTATAGGCCTAAACGCATATCGATTGCCGTTTATTGCCGATACACGCTATATTAAAAAATTCAACTAAATACGATCCTAAACGTTATGACTCATCATGCGCGGATGAACGGGGGGGGGGGGTCGTTTATAATTCCGTGATCGTCAGTAAATGCTTTATGTAGTATGGGTTGATTTATTGATCAGATGGTTTGTAAATAAAGAAATGTACAATCGCCTTGAAAATAACGTTACTGTCCTCTTACCGTTCGCCGATGAGACTGGAGGAAAAAAGATCCCACTTATTTGACGTCGATCGACTAGATCCATTTCCGGTTTGTATGGCGCAATAAACGCCCCAAATCATATCGATTATTGAGTTATGGCAGCGATCCATATACACGGATGTGTGTCTAGAGTCCCGCAACGATATGTGACTGCCGGACGGATTTCCCAGATGCACCGAGATCACCAGATCCATTTCCGGTTGTAACTCGCCCGATCATCCACCAGGCGGCGGTATTGAAGCGTTGCACTGTTGTGCAGGCTCCCACTGTATCAGCAGAGGCTGGGTGGCGGAATTATGAATACCATGGCGAAAAAATGAAATATGATCTCAATAACGTTGTACAGCGTGGTTTGCCAGAATTAGCATGGACATCAAACACGTCGTACGCCGTTTATGGCGGTGGATGTGTTAAGGGGATGCAGACCAGAGAAAGACGTTTGTCTTGTTTACATCAGGGTCCCCCATTTTCAATTCATAGTGACATTTATGACATACACAACATACATGACATCATGACATTTATGGCATAGGGACATACATGACATTCAGGTAAGTAGCACTGTTACATTTGTGACATATACGATATGCAAATATACATTACTGTTACCCATAGATCCTAACAGAGAATACGGTGGGGAGGAGACTGTCTGTTAGGAGGGGGTGGGGGGGTGTGAGGGTCATGTGTCTACATAGATGTGGACATGGTGTTGATTATCTGAAATGTTTTGTACTCTGCTTGTCTATGATAATTACACTGTAAAAAACTGAGCGTCATCTGGTCAATTTTTAAACTATCAGCTAATTTTATTCAACCAAAACTGTAAAATGCAATTCATAAATGGTTCAAATTCATTTAATTCGGCTCAATTCGATTTCAAAAAAGCACATCGTCTTTTTTATTATGTATATAGGTTACTAATAATAATTTAATAAATATGAATTAACCCCAATCCCAGTTTTTACACTGTATAGTGAGACAATTTAGTTGCTAAGATACACGTTTCGTGATGCAGGGAGGTGGGTTACTGCGCAGGACTGAATACTCTGTTGATCTCTGTCTTCTTTTTTATTTACTCATTTATTTATTTAGATACAATAGTATCGGAAAGATAATTTGTTACAACAATATGCCACATGGGTTTTTACTTTCATTTCAGGAATAAAAGATGTATTCCTGTATTTGTTTGGTGTATTTGTTTATACAATATTAGTTGCAGTCTGCACTGTCTTATACTGCAGTGTATTTGGTGATCCCCCCCCCCCCCCCCCCTCTTTTCATTATTTTGGCATCCCACGATTTATTAGTATATCACAACCCCTTGTGATGTTGCCACTCCCTGGTTTCCTGGTTGCTGAAAGAGTTTACTTTTGAGATGGACACAGTCTTAAAGGGGCACTTCACTAAAAGACAATGAATGCTGGTTTATTTTGCACATAATCTCACACACATCCAAAAACGAAACAGTTTTGCACACATTCATTTCGTTTGACAGTTATTGGGATTAAATGAGTTTGGATATGGCCACCAGTGATGTCATCCTGGGATATTGAATCCTTGTGTTGTGCTAATTACAGCTCAATTAAATGATAAGGTAGCAGCCCCTATAATACAAGGTATTGCTATTTTTTCATCATCATTTCATTAATTCATTCAAGATTCATTAAATCAATGTCCCCGATGACATCACTGGTAGCCACATTCAAGCTCATTTTAAGTGCTGTAATTAATTAAATTGAATGTCCCTGGCCATATTCAAGCTACTTTTTTAGAGTTTTTGGATGCGTGTGAGATTATGTGCAAAATAAATCTGCATTGTGTTTTGGTGAAGTGCCCCTTAACTCAATGGACGCCAAGGGGGCGCTGTTTACCTTCTGGTTAGAACGCCAGCACTGTAATGCAATGGGGAGAATGCCGTGTTTTGCGAGTGCTAAAACTATATGAAATATTATAGCTATGGATCTAATAAACATGTCGATTGTCAGTGAGTTTCTTCCAGTCAACATGCAAAAAACAGATTTTTCATACATACATTTCCGTTTTATACCGTGATGAATATGAGTATAGTTCCAGAGCGTTTCTGTCTATCTCAAGAAACTCGAGCAAACCGCGCTTCAATGCATTTCCTTAGAAATCGTGCCATTTGTTGCTTGATTTATGAATCGTTCTGAAAATAACGCTAGATTATCGGTATTATATGTGTCCTCATGCACGAACAGAAGCGGGGTCTGAAAAGTCGCTTCTCCGTGCCTTGGTCGCAGCCAACCGCACGCACGCACGCACAAACACACAAACACACACACACACACACACACACACACACACACACACACACACACACACACACACACACACACACACACACATGCGTGATCGTTACGAAAGAAACATCGGATTAACCCAAGATTGGTAACATAGAGTCCTTACCTCACATCTGATGTACTGCAAAAAGATTAATCCAATTCCTGATCGCAATTCCAAATATTGATCGCGTTTATTGATCCAACGTTATATGTCCAAAACGCATAATCCACGCTGCTCCCCAGTCCATGTGTTATAACGATACTGCATGCCTGAGAAGGAAAACCTGGACCAGACTTCTTAGATCAGTGTACAGCCCAAGGGGGAGGGATTCCAATGATGTGTAATACCGGCTGGAAGGCGTTAGGCGACGGTATTGGCCTTTTGCGAGCTCAGACCCATTCCCAATGATAAAATCAGGCTGGATGGATGAAAAATGAATGGATATAGCGAATAAAAGAAATAACGATTAAAACCTGACTTTTTTCGTGATTGGCTGTCAATGCATGGCGAGTCAACCCGACTTTTCTCGTGAATGACGCTGAATGAGTTAATAGTAAGGAATAAATGTATTTCAAGCCAGTTTTGCTGCTCCTATGTTTTAACTTTTTATTATTATTTACATTATTATTTATTACAATTTGTATTTATTATTACTGATTCTCAAACATACTTAAAAACAATGCACTTTTTTCCACTGGGTGTTTTTCAACTCACCCTTGAGTATGACTAAACAAATTCTATTTCCCTTTCTTTGTTTGTTTGTTTGTTTCTCACGTGTTCCTGCAGTTCTACATCAACTTCACAAATGAGTATTTTTACATCGAACTCCCTGACGGCAACACAATGTCTTTCCCCAACCGACTTGGAGACGTCAAGTACGATCACTTTGATATCACCGGCGACGCCAAGCTCTGCGGCTTCAAGATCAGCGACTGACCGACTATACCGTGACCCTCCCGACGCTCTGGTGTTTGGGCTGACATGATCCGTCTTCACCGACGTCATCAGCGTCAGCGGCCTGTGAGAACGCCTTTGTCATAGAGTCGCTATTATTGTGCAGTGAGAGGAAATGGTCTGAAGGGGGCAGCATAGTAAGGATTGTCTGAATGTTGCTTACATCTATGGTATTGAAGCCTGCGGTCGTCAATAAAATCACTGTGAAGCAAAAACGCAAGGGTTTGTCATTATTACTGTACTACTCAGTGTTGCAGTGATGCAATAAATTGTTATTTGACCTACAGTAATGCTAATAAAATATATAAAACAGAAAAGAAAAGATACAAAATACATTGTATTTTCAGAATACGTTTGTTATATTTCCTCAAAACATACCCTATTTTCATGTAACTCGCAATCTGATACTATTAACTACTATATATCAATAGCAATAGCTATGAATTTCAATCACGATGATGCGGGTCTGTTTAACCCTTTCACTGCCACACTACAAATGGTTAACCTTCTGTAGTGTGGTTGTGAAAGGGTTAACCATTTGGTAGTGTGGTAGTGAAAGGGTTAACCCTTTGGTAGTGTGGTAGTGAACGGGTTAACCTTCTGTATTGTCTCAGTGAAAGGGTTAACCCTTTGGTAGTGTGGTAGTGAAAGGGTTAACCTTCTGTATTGTCACAGTGAAATGCTTAACCCTTTGGTAGTGTGGTAGTGAAAGGGTTAACCTTCGGTATTGTCGCAGTGAAATGGTTAACCCTTTGGTAGTGTGGTAGTGAAAGGGTTAACCTTCTGTATTGTCACAGTTAAAAGGTTAACCCTTTGGTAGTGTGGCAGTGAAAGGGTTAAAAAGGTGGATAAACTAGATGGGTTTACACTCCAATAGATTACACACACACACACACACACACACACACACACACACACACACACACACACACACACACACACACACACACACACACAGTATCTAGTCCTCGTGCTACACACACACACACACATACACACACAGTATCTAGTCATCATGCTACACACACACACACACACACACACACACACACACACACACACTATCTAGTCCTCACGCTACACCCACCGTAGTGCTGTTTCATAACATCATTCACATGCAGCACATGGCTGTTTATTGCACTGGAACGTCCATGTTAATCACTCTCTCACTACGGTGAGAATCCACCATTTTGAGGCGCCTGTGGCGTCTGTAAACCCAGTGACCCACCGTAGACTGGTCTTTAACCCTTTCACTGTCGCACTACCAAACGGTTAACCCTTTCACTGTGACAATATACATAAGGTTAACCCGTTCACTGCCACACAACAGCAGGTTCACCCTTTCACTGCCACACTACACAGAAGGTTAACCCTTTCACTACCACACTACAGACGGTTAACCTTTCACTACCACACTACAGACGGTTAACCTTTCACTACCACACTACAGAAGGTTAACCCTTTCACTACAGTACCACACTACAGAAGGTTAACCTTTCACTACCACACTACAGAAGGTTAACCCTTTCACTACACTACCACACTACAGAAGGTTAACCTTTCACTACCACACTACAGAAGGTTAACCTTTCACTACCACACTACCCGCCTACTTCTGCAGGCTCATTTAGAAAATCCCTGAACTTGAACTTACATCGGTTTGTGATAGATTATTAGTTACTGGGTATTTCAAAGTACCTTGGTACCATTTTGAAGCTAACAACTAGGGCTTTCCAATGATATAAAATATCTGTATGATTATCATCATTATTATTGTTATTATTCTTCATATGTACAGCAAATATTTTGAGTTGAACTTGAACTTGGTTGGTGGTTGGTTCTGGGCTGTTCTGTGCTAGCTACGAGCTAGCTCTGCTAAGCTCTGCTGGCCGCCTGGAAGCTTCATCTCTGGGTAATGCGATTTCTAACTTTCTGAGGGGTATTCATGGTTGAGACTTTTAATTTGTAACTATATATTCAAATCTGGGTGAAGCTAATTCAGATATTTGTTTCCATTCCAATCAGATTATACATGTTAGAAAATACTTGCTGAAAATGTGTGAAAAGACTGAACTATGTACAGTCAAGAATCAAGAATCAAGAGGTTTATTTGTCACATACATACCAGGGCATACAGTGAAATGCGGGTGGTCATGCCCGCATTGATTGTGCAAAATACAATAATAAAAATAGGCATAGAAAAAATAAAACAGGTAAGCCACAAGATATGCATGGTAAAAAAAAAAGACGGGGTCCTGAGAAACTGGTTCCTATATACACTACTGTACAATATACAATTTACAATTGTAACTCTTAATGTATATAAACTATACTATACAGTACCTCCTTCCTTTAAAGTGACTTTCTATTTTTTAAAGTGACATTCTGTTTAAAGTGATTGTTTTAGCGGTTGCCACATGAGTGTGTGTGTGTGTGTGTGTGTGTGTGTGTGTGTGTGTGTGTGTGTGTGTGTCTGTGTGTGTGTGTGTGTGTGTGTGTGTGTGTGTCTCTGTGTGTGTGTCTCTGTGTGTGACTGTGTGTCTGTGTGTGTGTGTGTGTGTGTGTGTGTGTGTGTGTGTGTGTGTGTGTGTGTGCTCATGTGTACTTGTGAGTGGTGAACAGTGTTCAGTGTTCAGTGTTCTGATGGCCTGGGGAAAGAAGCTGAGCCGGAGTCTCTCTGTTCTCTCAGTGGTGTAGTGGTTAACACTGTCGCCTCACAGCTAGAAGGTCCAGGGTTTGTTGCCAGTTACCCAAGTGGGGTGTCTCCCGGGCCTTTCTGTGTGGAGTTTGCATGTTCTCCCCGTGCTCGCAAGGGTTTCCCCTCCCGATAAGTAAACCTAATGGAAAAACATGCACAACATATCGCTTCGTCGCGTTCCTGACGAAGACGGACAGGAGCACTTGGATTGGTCCCCGGGGGCGCGGCCCCACGCCACAGCCCCTATCTGCTCCCGGCTGCCCTGAGGCGGAAGGATGACGGTCGGGATGGGTCAAACGCAGAGAGGAAGATTTCATCAGCGACCCAAAAAGAAAATTGCATGTGTGTATCTGTGTGTGTGCCGCCCATCGCATGTGTGTGTCACAGCATGATGACATTGTCAATGTGTGCAGTGAATAAAAGACTTCTTCAAAAAGTCCAATTTAATCTTAATCTTAGACGTTTTTAGTGATTGAATGGAAAAATAGAATGGCACTTGAGCTGAGAGGGAGCTGTCAATCAAGTGTGATCTGACCGCCCCCCCTCATAATACTACAGTTGTTTAATCATTAAAATGTGGCTGGGTGGCTAATAACACATTTTTCTGTGGTGTGACAAAAACATAATTTTCACTTTACCCCCACTTTAAGTATATGTGGACTGAAATGATAATCATTGTCATAATAATAATATACTTTTGAAATACTGTATAATAATTTGATATCATGGAAAAGGGGGCCCTGTCACATATTCAGATTAAGGGGAGACACTGCAGGTGAATAGGGTAAATTTTTTTACTAATAGATATCACAATGAAACTTCCCCAGTTGATTACTTATATTAAGACAAGACTTTTTTGTATTACAAGTTTTCTGAAATTGTATGTTTAAATATGCAAATGAGGCATTATCTACTTAAATATTCACTAATTTGCATATAATTCCAGGACAGAAATCTGAACATTGGATAAAGCCATTTTCTAAATTATAGTTTCATTTTGTTGACATATTAGAGCCAAAGGTTATTACAGAGGGGATTTTGGATATCTCTTTTTATCACTCCATAAATCAGAAAATACTCCATTCAGTCCATTTTTATGGTAAAATTCCATATTTCGCCATGTTTTTAGGAATAAAATGTGATATAAATCAGGGTATGAATGCGATATCAACAAACCCTTCTGTAAATACCTTCAGAACATAGATATGAATAGAACTGGAAGGTTTGGTGTATGTGAGTGCTACTGAAGTGGAGATTTCTGGCTCAGAGTATGAGGAAAAACTCTTAAAACTCATTTTTGGGAAAACGCCTTCAAAGTTTTGTATTGTAAAATGCCATACTTTTTTTTTTAAACAGATATTTACAAACACAATACCTAATCAAACCATTAGTAATAGACAACCTAAACACATGCCTGATAACTGAATAATAATAATAATAATGATGTTATTGAACTGAACAGAACTACACACAGGCTACAAACAGTGTAGTACAGTGTAGTACCCCCTAATAGGCAAAACATATTTGAATAGATATCACTATGAAACTTTCCCAATTTGTTATGTACATATAAACTAAGAAAAAATATATTGCAAGTTTTCTGAAATTTATGTTTATATATGCAAATGAGGCACTTCCCCATTAAATATGTGCACATTTATGGATGCAATAAGGCAAAATGATGTAAAATAAACAACTAAATGTGTGTTATTGACGTTTTATTGTCACTAGTTTCATAGAAGACATGTTTAGGAAGCAAAATATAACAAAATCTCAAAATCAACAAAAAAAGTATATTTGACTTGCCTTAAAGATTCTACGACAAAGACATCTGCCTATATATTTATATTTACTGCATATGTATATATATATATATATACTGTATATATATACATACTAACCACCTATATATATATGTATATACTGTATATATATACAACTAACCGCCTCTGCCAGTCCTTCATACCAGCAGCCATCAGGCTCCACAACAGTGGGCAGGAACCTAGTAGCTGACTCCCATCTAAAAGGACAATATACTTACCTTATGCATATGTTACAAGTCCCAAGGCTATCGGGTACCTTCACAAATCATGATGCGGCCGATGTCATCATTCACTCCCTGAAACAATAGAGTGATGGTCAAGAGGAATGAAGACATTGTGAGGATTCGGTGGTGGTGGTGTGGGCCCAATAGCAAACACAGGACGAGGGTAGAGAGACAGGCAAGACACAACGGGATGTAGTTCAACAAAAGGCTTTACTTGTATTTACACAAGGCTTACACTACAAAACAAGAACTAAGACATCAGCAAATGCTGGCAGAGAATATAATACGAAAACCCGATACTACAGGGTACAGGAAACGTGGAGAGCACAGAAGGGTGCTGCATGGAATCACAAACATTGATATGATAACGAACCGACAGGGCAGGGAAGAACAGAATATATAGGGAGACTAATTACAACGAGAAACACCTGGACAGACAACACATGCTGACAAACAATGACACCAAATACATGACAGGAATGAATAACACAAGACAGGGACACTAGACTAAACAGGCAGGAATATTTACAGAAACCAAATCATACGCAGTAATAAGGCAGAGAACAGACAAATAGAACCACACAAGGACTGAGGCTACAGTAGACAGGAGTTCATTCCCCGATAAACCACAAGGTGGTGCCAGAGGATTGTCCAGAAAGTTCAGATCATGACAGTACCCCCCCCCCCGAAGGGGAGGCTCCCAGACGACCCACAAGATCGACCCGGAACAGGCAGGGCGAAGGGCCGAGACCCCGGAAAAAACTGGGGACGAGGACACGGAAAACAGGAGCCGGGTGGTGGAGAAAATAACCCAGGAGGGGCACAGCAGCAGGGGGGCCGGGGAACAGGACCAGAGGGGAGCCCGGAGAAGGGCGCACAGGGCACGGGACCAGGGGCACCGGAGAGGGGGACAGAGACAGAGGCCCGGAGAGGCGGGCTAGAGACAGGGACAGAAGCCCGGAAAGGGGGGCTGGAGACGGGGACAGAGGACCGATGAGGGGGGCCGGAACAAAGGAGCGAGGGCGACAACTCCAGAGCAGGACCCTGGACGGGGGCCCCTCCAGGTGCAGACCCTGGGACCGAACCAGGGGGCCCGGAGATGAAGGGCGGAGGTGACGACCCCAGAGCAGGACCCCGGACGGGGGCCACTCCAGGTGCAGACCTCGGGACCGAACCAGGGGGCCCGGAGAAGAGGGACGGAGGCGACGACCCCAGAGCAGGACCCCGGACGGGGGCCACTCCAGGTGCAGACCTCGGGACCGAACCAGGGGGCCAGGAGAAGAGGGGCGGAGGCGACGACCCCGGAGCAGGACCCTGAACGGGGGACACTCCAGGTGCAGATCTTGGGACCGGGCGCAGGACCCCGGACGAGGGTCCCTCCTGGTGTAGACCTTGGTGCAGACCTCGGCGTTGACCACAGCGTCGACCACGGCGTAGACAACGGCGCAGGGCTGGGCCAGACGACTCCCCAGGTGCAGATCTCAGGACCGGGTGCAGGACCCTGGATGGGGGTCCCTCCTGGCGTAAGACCTCGGTGCAGACCTCGGCGTTGACCACAGCGTCGACCACGGCGTAGACCATGGCGCAGACCACGGCGCAGGGCTGGGCCAGACGACTCCCCAGGTGCAGATCTCAGGACCGGGTGCAGGACCCTGGATGGGGGTCCCTCCTGGCGTAAGACCTCGGTGCAGACCTCGGCGTTGACCACAGCGTCGACCACGGCGTAGACCACGCGCAGGGCTGGGCCAGACGACTCTCAAGGTGCAGATCTCGGGACCGGGTGCAGGACCCCGGACGGGGGTCCTTCCTGGCGTAGACCTCGGTGCAGACCTCGGCGTTGACCACGGCGTAGACCACTGCATAGACCACGGCCCAGGGCTGGACCAGACGAGGAGCCGGGACCAGACGAGGAGCCGGGACCAGACGACGAGCCGGTACCAGACGACGAGCCGGAGGCAGGAGAGTCCCCGGGGACAGGAGCAGGAACACGACCCGGACTAGACGTCAGGGTATCCCCGGGAGCCGGAGGAGGAACAGGGGCAGCTAGAGCTGCTCTAGCAGGGTCTAAGCTGACAGTAGAGACTGGGTTAGCTACCTGGGTAATGCTAGCTGCAGGGCCTGTGCTAGCTGCTAGGGCTACACCAGCCGGCGGGGCTAAGGCGCTAGCAGTAGGGACTCTAGCGTGTACTAGCAGTACTAGCTGCAGAGAGTCTGCTAGCAGTGGGGGGTGTGCTAGCTGTAGAGGGTATACTAGCAGGAAGAGCTAAGGCACCAGCTACAGAGGCTACATAGGTGATCTGGAGTAAGCTAGCAGGGGCTAAGCTAGGTGCAGAGGCCTTGCTATCTGCTAAGGGCCTGACAGGGTTAGCAGCTTGGCAGTCGGCTGGGGAGTTGGGGTCCTGGAAGATCACCCTAAACATGTTCCCGGCTGGTAACCGGAGTTCGCATGCTCTCCCAGGACTCCACTTCATCATGGAGATCACCAGGCGATAAGCGTTCTTTCGCTCCTCCCGACTGCAGGCCAGAGAATAATTACCCAAGAACGTTAGCTGGCTCCAGCAGCTTGTCGATGTGCTGGTAGCCTCGGCAAGCTAACGTTAGCTGGCTCCAGCAGCTTGTCGATGTGCTGGTACCCTCGGCAAGCTAACGTTAGCTGGCTCCAGCAGCTTGTCGATGTGCTAATAGCCTCAGCAAGCTAACGTTAGCTGGCTGCAGCAGCTTGTCGATGTGCTAATAGCCTCAGCAAGCTAACGTTAACTGGCTCCAGCAGCTTGTCGATGTGCTAATAGCCTCAGCAAGCTAACGTTAGCTGGCTCCAGCAGCTTGTCGATGTGCTAATAGCCTCAGCCAGCTAACGTTAGCTGGCTCCAGCAGCTTGTCGATGTGCTAATAGCCTGGAGCCAGCTAACGTTAGCTTGCTGAGGCTATAAGCACATCGACAAGCTGCTGGAGCCAGCTAACGTTAGCTTGCCGAGGCTACCAGCACATCGACAAGCTGCTGGAGCTCCCGACGCTGGTTGAAGTGGAGCTAGGTAGCCAGCAGGCTAAATGCTCCCGACGCTGAACTGCCTGCGCCGGTCTGTCTGTCGAAGACCGAGGGAACCGCATCGGGCTTCAGCTGATTAGTGGTCTTCTGGACAAACCTCCCACCCCCAACAACATAATCCAAGGCAATGAAGTGTTCGCTGGAGATCTTCATTCCCTGTCCAACAGGCTGATTGCGCCACCTGAGTGCAGCCAGCCAACGTGCCAATAACACTGTTTTTTTCACTGGTAGTTTGTGGAAATGAACCAACTTTCCTCTCTCTTTCACATGTTGGTTTGAACAGCCAGGAGCAATACAAAAAGAACCACTGCGGTCCCGTTGTTTGGTAGGCAACATTTTATTTACTGACTGACCCGACAATCCATGTTTACTATAGGCAGCTAACCAGCAGTGTATACACCAAACCAACACCGTGACGTCAGCAACAAAATGGCGGCGCACATGTTCATAAATGCTACATAAATGGACATAACAAATCGTTTTTTCTTAGAAACGCCTTATTTTTATAGCGTGATTTTTTCTGTGGTTTATCTAAATACTAATTTGATGCTATGACTATGTTTATATCGCTATGCTTCATCTCCCCTTTAATGTTACCTATGTTTATCAATAGCAATAGTAATGTGTCATTAGACTAGAATCATGAAATAAAGTAAACTTACTGTTGTCAGAAAGGTAAGAACAGCAGATGCGGGTGCAAGCAGTGTGACAAGCATGAAAGATGATGAACCTGCCCATGTTCTCTGTTGCAGGTGCAAGGAGGATGGGTGCACGGGGGGCACAGTGTCTGAATCTCACCTCAGACAGAGAGTCGTCTGTTCGAATCCCGCCTGTCACGTTAAGGAAAGGAATCCACGTTACATACACTGATGGAGGTGTGTTATACATGCGTACAATCAATCAAATTGCATGCATGTTGAGAAAACGGTTACAAATCGCAAATTTGTACCTGTGGACTCGGTCCTGCGCACACAGTCCTCACACAGAGAGTCAGCACAAGGGAGGTGCAATGTTAAACCTCTCCTGCTATAGGTGCAGCTTAATGTGTAATATTTATTTACTCCATTTACCATAAACCAGTTTACTGGGCATAGATTCTCTAGCGGACAGAGAGCATGTCTCTCCAACCAACTCTCTCAAACCAATACCCTCCTCCATTGGACAATGTGCAATTTTATAATAAAAAAAAAAAATTTACTTAACACTGTGCAATAGTGCTCACTATTTATTTATTTATTCATTGGAACTTTTTAACTTCAGAGCTGACTTTCATTGTTTGTTTGTTGTATTGGTTGTCCTTTTTATCGTTTTATCGTCAACTGCACTGAGCTATGGCTATGGGATACCTGCATTTTAATAAAGTATCTATCTAATGGCTCTTCCCTACAGAAGCAATCCAAATGAAAAAAGTTTTGATGATCAGGCTTTCTCACGAAAGTTCCAGAGTCAGCACCCCGACTCTGGAACACCCTCCCTCAAACAATCAGATACTCTCCGTCACTCTCCACCTCCCGACTCAAAACCTACCTGTTGTCCCAAGCAATCAAACCCTCCCCTACCCATAACCACCCTCCTCCAACCCACCACCTGCTTTCCCCCTGCCCTACCTTCTCTCCTCTCCTCTCCTGCTCTTGCTTTTGCCTATTTTCAACGACTTTGGGTCCTCGAAAAGCGCTATACGAAATAAATGAATTATTATTATTATTATTATTATTATTAATTTGTTCCGCTATGTCCGGGCAGCACGGCCCGTTCCCGGGAGGGGTGTTATATAGCTAGCAGCCGCAAGTGTTCTTTGTGTTCGCTCAGGCAACACGCATAATAAAATTGGATCGATACAGAGAAGATTAGCATGGCTCTCCGCGCAGGAATGACACGCATAATCGTGAAGCGTCCACATTTTGTTCATTCATGTGTATTAATAAAGTGAGCTACATACAACTAAATAATAACAAATTTACTACATTTTGGTTTGAAGCCTCATCACACTGCAGGAGACTGTATGGTTGTTTTTTCATCTCACAATCATCATTCAAAACCACATTAAACTGTGGCACACCATTTGCCTTATAGAAGCAGGGGTGTAAAGTAATTGAGTAATTGTACTTTGTTACAATACTGTTTTTGGACATTTGTACTTTACTCGAGTATTATTAGGTTTGTATACTTGTACTTTTACTCAATTACATTTCAGAGAAAAAAACATACTTTTTACGACTTACATTTAAAATGCAGACCTACAAATGACAAAGTACAAATCTCGCAGATCCAACCATTTTAATGAGTATATTTGTTTCTCTGGCCGAACTAACGTTATTAATCCTGCGGCAGAACTTTATTTAAAAACAGCTGCCAATCAAATCCCCATCATGGAAAATTAACCCGCCCATACCCATGCTGATTGGTCCTTGTGCAAGACTAGAAAGCAGGGATATTTGATTAAACACCTGCTATCAGAAGAATAGAAGGTCAGAAAGAAAGTTTTTACTTTTACTTTTTAGTACTTAAGTACATTTAAAAGTAGAAACCTTTTGACTTTTACTCAAGTGTGTTTTTAGCCAGATACTCTGACTTTTACTTGAGTACGATTTTGAGACGGTACCCATACTTTCACTTAAGTATAATTTCTGGCTACTTTTTACACCCCTGTATAGAAGGAATACTGTATCACTTGCTTGGTCAAAGTTCAAATTTCAAATGAACTCTGACCTGTGAAGTCACCCGACGCACCTACGCTCAACCAATGCGGAGAAGATGATAATAATAATAATAATAATAATAATAATAATAATAATAATAATAATAATAATAATAATAATAATAATAATAATAATAATAATAATAATAATAACTGTACTTGTGCTGTATGATGACAATACATTTGAATCTAATCTAAGACTAGACTAAGTACCACAACAAGTTTGTTGTTCAGTTGTTGGTGAATGATTGTTATGGTTTGACACCGACCCCAAACGCTAACGACACAAGAGAGTAGGATTCAGAGTTGCCAAATACGAGGGCTTGTTTATTTGATATATGAATAAGTGAAACAGGGAAAGCAGGTCAAAAAGAACAGGTACAATGAACAAGGGGCAAAGTTCTGCTGCTCTGCAGCTTCTCCCGGAAGGGTAGTCTTGGGAAGCAGGAGCAGACCTCTGTACCGCTCTGCAGACTCTCACGGCGGACCTCTCAGATGTTGTGCAAGACCGAGAGAGGGAGAGAGGGAACGGGTCAGTGACAGAGCAGACTTGAAACGAGCTGGAGGACAGGGTGTTATATTCTTCGTGTTAAACAACACAGTGATGTGCAATATTCCAAAAACAGCCCAAGTGAAATATCTTCATGTAATCACACAGTGAGCAAAATCCAAACACCGTCCAAATGTGAAATACTATCTTCGTGTAAACACACAGTGAGCAAAAATCCAAACACAGTCCAAATGTGAAACAATATCTTCGTGTAAATACACAGTGAGCAAAAATCCAAACACAGTCCAAAAGTGAAATAATATCTTCGTGTAAATACACAGTGGGAGGTGGAAGATCCCAAAATATTATTCCATAAAGGAAAGGGCAAAAACGATAAAGGCTGGGTGAGTGACTGTCTGACAAAAAGGTGGTAGACTTCAGTGTAAAGGTTACACACGAAAATCGGAAATAGGTCAAGACAGTCAATCTAGAAAAACTCACCCAGACGAGCTGCGTAAAAGGAACAGGAACAAACAGTGGAGGCGAGCGCGCGCCACGGAGCAGGTATCCAAGCGAAGGCTTCTAGGAATTTCCTGGAGATTAGCACAGTGAAACAGAAGCAACGGGGAAAAACATCCAGCGACAAATCAAGACGAACCAACAACTAAGGGTGGGGAAAACGGGGTATAAATAATGAGGGATCGATTGATTGAAAGGCAGTGACAGCTGGGGAATGTGATTGAAAAGCGTGGGGAAGTGAGGGAACCAATCAGCGACGTCTCAGATGACGTCAGCGGGGAGAAACGTGTGAACGAGGGAATTGAAATACTTGACAGAAAAAATGAATGAAAACAAAGCGAGGGTGGTTAAAGGAACAGAACGAGTGAGAAGGCAAGGACAGAAACCTCACAGTACCCCCCCCTCAACGGGAGCCGCCCGGCGACCAGGCCGACCCGGCTCGTCAGGATGGGCCCGATGGAAGTCGGTGATCAAGCCGGGATCCACGATGAGCTGCCGGGAGACCCAGCTACGCTCCTCAGGGCCGTAACCCTCCCAGTCCACCAGGTATTGGAATCCCCGGCCCCGCCGACGAACGCCCATCAACCGGCGGACCTGCCACTGGGGGTGACCATCCACTAGCACAGGAGGCGGTGGATCAGGAGCCGGAGGCATAAGGGGACTGAGGGAGACGGGCTTAACCCGGGAGACATGGAACACGGGGTGGATGTGCATGGATGCAGGAAGCTTCAGGCGCAGGGCCGCCGGACTGAGTACCTTCAGGACCTCGAAAGGTCCGACGAAAACGGGGTTTGAGCCTCCTGGCCGAGGACCGTAGCGGGAGGTCCCTTGCGGAGAGCCACACCCTCTGCCCAGGGCGGTAAGTCGGCGCAGGAACCCGGCGCCGGTCGGCACCACGACAGGCGCGCTCAGACG
This sequence comes from Notolepis coatsorum, assembly GCF_963971535.1. NCBI lineage: Eukaryota > Metazoa > Chordata > Actinopteri > Aulopiformes > Paralepididae > Notolepis > Notolepis coatsorum. The sequence continues at coordinate 148,146,597 of NC_140171.1, read as the reverse complement.
TCTGGAGCAGCGGACCAATCATCACAGTACTTCAAGAAGCCCGTGGTGGGGAAAGAGCCAAACCTTACAGCACCCGGCGACCCACACGGCCCCGGCCTGCCCGGACGGGACCCAAGGAAGCCGGCGATCAGGGGCACTGGAGAGGGGGACAAAGACAGAGGCCCGGAGAGGGGGACCGGAGACGTGGACAGAGGACCGGCGAGGGAAGCCGGAGACGGGGACTGGGACCCGACAGCGGAGGCCGGGCACAGGGACAGAGAACCGGCGAGGGAGGCCGGAGACGAGGACTGGGACCCGGTGAGGGGGCTGGACGGCACCCGAAGACACCGGGCACGACAGGAGGGGCTCCACCCCTTGATGGCACCGGAGGACCAGGCGATGTGGGGCTCGTGCAGCGCGAGCCAGGGCCTGCCCAGGACCACAGGGACAAGAGGAGAGCTGGTGACGAAAAACTGGAGCCTCTCAACGTGGTCACCAGCAACGGTGAGAAGGACTGGACAGGTGCGTTGAGTGACGTCAGCCAGGCGGCGATGATCCATTGCGAAGACCTCCAAGGGCCTCTCGAGGTCCTCTAGCGGAATGCCGGCCCGGGTGGCAAACCCAACGTCCATGAAACTCCCCTCAGCACCAGAGTCCATGAGTGCACCCACCGTCGCCCGCTGGTCCGCCCAGGCTAGGGTGACGTCCGCCAGACGGTTGGGTGGTGCACGGGTGGGTATGGACGAGAGGTCCGGAGGCGACTCACCAGCGGGCCTCCGGGGCGGAGGACAGGAAAGACGGCTCACCAGGATCTCCCGGGGTCTTGGCGAGCCTGGTCCCCTTGGCCGGGCACGGCAATTGGAGACACGGTGTCCATCCCGGCCACAGTAGAGGCAACGGCCGGAGAAGAGCCTGGACTCCCGCTCGGCCGGGCTAAGGCGGTTGCGTCCCAGCTGCATGGGTTCCTCCTTGGTCACGGCTCGGGAGGGAACAAACCCATCAGTCACGGAGGGGGCAGGACGGACAGCACTGTAGAGGCGGCCGCTGGGAAAGGGAGCCCCTGAGCGGCGGTCGACGGCACAGTCGTAAGGCCGGCGAGGCGGAAAGACCTGAGCCCTGGACTCCCTGAACACCCCCTCGGGGTCGTAGTACTCGGGGGGTACGTCTGGGGTAAAGAAAACCTCCTCGAGGTCGTGGTCCTCGGGGGGTACGTCTGGGGTACCGAAATCCTCCTCGAGGTCGTGGTCCTCGGGGGGTGCGTCTGGGGGTCCCCGTCGGGTTCTCTCACGTCTTCTCTCCTGGAGGCGTCCGTCGACGCGGATGGCGAGGCTGAACAGGTCCTCGAGGGAACCAGGTTCCTCCTGGGTCGCGAGCTGGTCCCTGACTGCGTCACAGAGCCCCCTCATGAAGGTTAGGCGAAGAGCAGGTTCGTTCCATCCACTCTCCACCGCCGCCAGTCGAAACTCCATGACATAGTCCGTCACCCTGCCGCTCCCCTGTCGGAAGGTCCCCAACCGGGCTCCAGGGTCCAGACCTCGGGCTGGATGGTGGAACACTCTGCGGAGCTCCGCCACGAAGTCTGGGTAGGAGAACAAAAAATCTGCCTCCATTGCCCAGGAGGAAGTGACCCACTGGGCAGCATGGCCTGAAAGTAGGTTGGTTATATAAGCCACTTGGGACCCACGAGCAGAAAAACGGCTTGGTTGATGACGGAAAACCAACTCACATTGCATGATGAATGTGGCACACTCCTCGGGATTACCGTCGAACAGCCGTGGGACGGAGAGAAGGGGTTCCCGAGATGCGAGATCTGCTGGGGCTGCGGGGAATGTTCCTGAAGGGTGTGAGAGGTGAAAGGCATTAACGGTGTCGCCCAGCGAGTGAAGCTGAGCGAGAATGTCGGACTGTTGTCCCGCCAAAGCGGCCATTGAACCTTGAACAAGCAGGACCTGCTCTCGGAGTCCCTGTACAGCAGCTGCAGCCGCATCCAGCTGTAGGGCGTGTTCCTTGGCTGACTCTAACTGGACTGCCGCTGCTGTGCTGACTCTCTTGCGGGCGCAGACTGCGCAGGCCAGTACGAACCCCTTGACGTCGTTCCTCATGGTGGGCCACCAGAATCGACGAGCCAGGAGGGAGAACGTGCGATGAACGCCCGGGTGGCAGGCGAACCGGCTGGTATGGCCCCACTGGAGGACCCGGGACCGGACTGAGTTGGGGACAAAGAGACGGTTAACAGGTACATTGCCTGGAGCGCGATGGAAGCGTAGGGCACGCCTTACCACCCCCTCGATGCCCAAGGTGACTACTCTCTCTGTGTCGGCTGGGGTCGTCATTGGTTGGTTCGTAATGTTATGGTTTGACACCGACCCCAAACGCTAACGACACAAGAGAGTAGGATTCAGAGTTGCCAAATACGAGGGCTTGTTTATTTGATATATGAATAAGTGAAACAGGGAAAGCAGGTCAAAAAGAACAGGTACAATGAACAAGGGGCAAAGTTCTGCTGCTCTGCAGCTTCTCCCGGAAGGGTAGTCTTGGGAAGCAGGAGCAGACCTCTGTACCGCTCTGCAGACTCTCACGGCGGACCTCTCAGATGTTGTGCAAGACCGAGAGAGGGAGAGAGGGAACGGGTCAGTGACAGAGCAGACTTGAAACGAGCTGGAGGACAGGGTGTTATATTCTTCGTGTTAAACAACACAGTGATGTGCAATATTCCAAAAACAGCCCAAGTGAAATATCTTCATGTAATCACACAGTGAGCAAAATCCAAACACCGTCCAAATGTGAAATACTATCTTCGTGTAAACACACAGTGAGCAAAAATCCAAACACAGTCCAAATGTGAAACAATATCTTCGTGTAAATACACAGTGAGCAAAAATCCAAACACAGTCCAAAAGTGAAATAATATCTTCGTGTAAATACACAGTGGGAGGTGGAAGATCCCAAAATATTATTCCATAAAGGAAAGGGCAAAAACGATAAAGGCTGGGTGAGTGACTGTCTGACAAAAAGGTGGTAGACTTCAGTGTAAAGGTTACACACGAAAATCGGAAATAGGTCAAGACAGTCAATCTAGAAAAACTCACCCAGACGAGCTGCGTAAAAGGAACAGGAACAAACAGTGGAGGCGAGCGCGCGCCACGGAGCAGGTATCCAAGCGAAGGCTTCTAGGAATTTCCTGGAGATTAGCACAGTGAAACAGAAGCAACGGGGAAAAACATCCAGCGACAAATCAAGACGAACCAACAACTAAGGGTGGGGAAAACGGGGTATAAATAATGAGGGATCGATTGATTGAAAGGCAGTGACAGCTGGGGAATGTGATTGAAAAGCGTGGGGAAGTGAGGGAACCAATCAGCGACGTCTCAGATGACGTCAGCGGGGAGAAACGTGTGAACGAGGGAATTGAAATACTTGACAGAAAAAATGAATGAAAACAAAGCGAGGGTGGTTAAAGGAACAGAACGAGTGAGAAGGCAAGGACAGAAACCTCACAGTACCCCCCCCTCAACGGGAGCCGCCCGGCGACCAGGCCGACCCGGCTCGTCAGGATGGGCCCGATGGAAGTCGGTGATCAAGCCGGGATCCACGATGAGCTGCCGGGAGACCCAGCTACGCTCCTCAGGGCCGTAACCCTCCCAGTCCACCAGGTATTGGAATCCCCGGCCCCGCCGACGAACGCCCATCAACCGGCGGACCTGCCACTGGGGGTGACCATCCACTAGCACAGGAGGCGGTGGATCAGGAGCCGGAGGCATAAGGGGACTGAGGGAGACGGGCTTAACCCGGGAGACATGGAACACGGGGTGGATGTGCATGGATGCAGGAAGCTTCAGGCGCAGGGCCGCCGGACTGAGTACCTTCAGGACCTCGAAAGGTCCGACGAAAACGGGGTTTGAGCCTCCTGGCCGAGGACCGTAGCGGGAGGTCCCTTGCGGAGAGCCACACCCTCTGCCCAGGGCGGTAAGTCGGCGCAGGAACCCGGCGCCGGTCGGCACCACGACAGGCGCGCTCAGACGTCTGGAGCAGCGGACCAATCATCACAGTACTTCAAGAAGCCCGTGGTGGGGAAAGAGCCAAACCTTACAGCACCCGGCGACCCACACGGCCCCGGCCTGCCCGGACGGGACCCAAGGAAGCCGGCGATCAGGGGCACTGGAGAGGGGGACAAAGACAGAGGCCCGGAGAGGGGGACCGGAGACGTGGACAGAGGACCGGCGAGGGAAGCCGGAGACGGGGACTGGGACCCGACAGCGGAGGCCGGGCACAGGGACAGAGAACCGGCGAGGGAGGCCGGAGACGAGGACTGGGACCCGGTGAGGGGGCTGGACGGCACCCGAAGACACCGGGCACGACAGGAGGGGCTCCACCCCTTGATGGCACCGGAGGACCAGGCGATGTGGGGCTCGTGCAGCGCGAGCCAGGGCCTGCCCAGGACCACAGGGACAAGAGGAGAGCTGGTGACGAAAAACTGGAGCCTCTCAACGTGGTCACCAGCAACGGTGAGAAGGACTGGACAGGTGCGTTGAGTGACGTCAGCCAGGCGGCGATGATCCATTGCGAAGACCTCCAAGGGCCTCTCGAGGTCCTCTAGCGGAATGCCGGCCCGGGTGGCAAACCCAACGTCCATGAAACTCCCCTCAGCACCAGAGTCCATGAGTGCACCCACCGTCGCCCGCTGGTCCGCCCAGGCTAGGGTGACGTCCGCCAGACGGTTGGGTGGTGCACGGGTGGGTATGGACGAGAGGTCCGGAGGCGACTCACCAGCGGGCCTCCGGGGCGGAGGACAGGAAAGACGGCTCACCAGGATCTCCCGGGGTCTTGGCGAGCCTGGTCCCCTTGGCCGGGCACGGCAATTGGAGACACGGTGTCCATCCCGGCCACAGTAGAGGCAACGGCCGGAGAAGAGCCTGGACTCCCGCTCGGCCGGGCTAAGGCGGTTGCGTCCCAGCTGCATGGGTTCCTCCTTGGTCACGGCTCGGGAGGGAACAAACCCATCAGTCACGGAGGGGGCAGGACGGACAGCACTGTAGAGGCGGCCGCTGGGAAAGGGAGCCCCTGAGCGGCGGTCGACGGCACAGTCGTAAGGCCGGCGAGGCGGAAAGACCTGAGCCCTGGACTCCCTGAACACCCCCTCGGGGTCGTAGTACTCGGGGGGTACGTCTGGGGTAAAGAAAACCTCCTCGAGGTCGTGGTCCTCGGGGGGTACGTCTGGGGTACCGAAATCCTCCTCGAGGTCGTGGTCCTCGGGGGGTGCGTCTGGGGGTCCCCGTCGGGTTCTCTCACGTCTTCTCTCCTGGAGGCGTCCGTCGACGCGGATGGCGAGGCTGAACAGGTCCTCGAGGGAACCAGGTTCCTCCTGGGTCGCGAGCTGGTCCCTGACTGCGTCACAGAGCCCCCTCATGAAGGTTAGGCGAAGAGCAGGTTCGTTCCATCCACTCTCCACCGCCGCCAGTCGAAACTCCATGACATAGTCCGTCACCCTGCCGCTCCCCTGTCGGAAGGTCCCCAACCGGGCTCCAGGGTCCAGACCTCGGGCTGGATGGTGGAACACTCTGCGGAGCTCCGCCACGAAGTCTGGGTAGGAGAACAAAAAATCTGCCTCCATTGCCCAGGAGGAAGTGACCCACTGGGCAGCATGGCCTGAAAGTAGGTTGGTTATATAAGCCACTTGGGACCCACGAGCAGAAAAACGGCTTGGTTGATGACGGAAAACCAACTCACATTGCATGATGAATGTGGCACACTCCTCGGGATTACCGTCGAACAGCCGTGGGACGGAGAGAAGGGGTTCCCGAGATGCGAGATCTGCTGGGGCTGCGGGGAATGTTCCTGAAGGGTGTGAGAGGTGAAAGGCATTAACGGTGTCGCCCAGCGAGTGAAGCTGAGCGAGAATGTCGGACTGTTGTCCCGCCAAAGCGGCCATTGAACCTTGAACAAGCAGGACCTGCTCTCGGAGTCCCTGTACAGCAGCTGCAGCCGCATCCAGCTGTAGGGCGTGTTCCTTGGCTGACTCTAACTGGACTGCCGCTGCTGTGCTGACTCTCTTGCGGGCGCAGACTGCGCAGGCCAGTACGAACCCCTTGACGTCGTTCCTCATGGTGGGCCACCAGAATCGACGAGCCAGGAGGGAGAACGTGCGATGAACGCCCGGGTGGCAGGCGAACCGGCTGGTATGGCCCCACTGGAGGACCCGGGACCGGACTGAGTTGGGGACAAAGAGACGGTTAACAGGTACATTGCCTGGAGCGCGATGGAAGCGTAGGGCACGCCTTACCACCCCCTCGATGCCCAAGGTGACTACTCTCTCTGTGTCGGCTGGGGTCGTCATTGGTTGGTTCGTAATGTTATGGTTTGACACCGACCCCAAACGCTAACGACACAAGAGAGTAGGATTCAGAGTTGCCAAATACGAGGGCTTGTTTATTTGATATATGAATAAGTGAAACAGGGAAAGCAGGTCAAAAAGAACAGGTACAATGAACAAGGGGCAAAGTTCTGCTGCTCTGCAGCTTCTCCCGGAAGGGTAGTCTTGGGAAGCAGGAGCAGACCTCTGTACCGCTCTGCAGACTCTCACGGCGGACCTCTCAGATGTTGTGCAAGACCGAGAGAGGGAGAGAGGGAACGGGTCAGTGACAGAGCAGACTTGAAACGAGCTGGAGGACAGGGTGTTATATTCTTCGTGTTAAACAACACAGTGATGTGCAATATTCCAAAAACAGCCCAAGTGAAATATCTTCATGTAATCACACAGTGAGCAAAATCCAAACACCGTCCAAATGTGAAATACTATCTTCGTGTAAACACACAGTGAGCAAAAATCCAAACACAGTCCAAATGTGAAACAATATCTTCGTGTAAATACACAGTGAGCAAAAATCCAAACACAGTCCAAAAGTAAAATAATATCTTCGTGTAAATACACAGTGGGAGGTGGAAGATCCCAAAATATTATTCCATAAAGGAAAGGGCAAAAACGATAAAGGCTGGGTGAGTGACTGTCTGACAAAAAGGTGGTAGACTTCAGTGTAAAGGTTACACACGAAAATCGGAAATAGGTCAAGACAGTCAATCTAGAAAAACTCACCCAGACGAGCTGCGTAAAAGGAACAGGAACAAACAGTGGAGGCGAGCGCGCGCCACGGAGCAGGTATCCAAGCGAAGGCTTCTAGGAATTTCCTGGAGATTAGCACAGTGAAACAGAAGCAACGGGGAAAAACATCCAGCGACAAATCAAGACGAACCAACAACTAAGGGTGGGGAAAACGGGGTATAAATAATGAGGGATCGATTGATTGAAAGGCAGTGACAGCTGGGGAATGTGATTGAAAAGCGTGGGGAAGTGAGGGAACCAATCAGCGACGTCTCAGATGACGTCAGCGGGGAGAAACGTGTGAACGAGGGAATTGAAATACTTGACAGAAAAAATGAATGAAAACAAAGCGAGGGTGGTTAAAGGAACAGAACGAGTGAGAAGGCAAGGACAGAAACCTCACAATGATATTATATTCCACAGTAAGTCCCTCCTTAGAACAGAATAGAAGTGATGTGGTTCTTGTATAGTATAGCTTAGAAATGGCAAGTATAGCATAAGGATATAGAGTAAAGACTGTATATTGTATAGTAGTGTACATAGGACCCAGTGCCTTAATTCGTATAGCTAACATTGTATTGCATTATCTAAGGACTTTAGCATGTCTATTTTATCATGCCTATTTTATGTCTATTTTATTACCTGTTTATTTAAGATTATGCACATATTCTTGAGAGTACCACACATACCGCACCTTATGTGAATACTGTATGCTTCATCAGAGCATATATTTAGCATTTAGTATTTTAGCATTCAGCATTTTTAGATTATATATTAGATTCGATTTAGATTATTAGATTATATATTGTAACTATATTTATTGTAGGGCAAAATAACTGAGAGGGCATACATACCCTCATCTCGCACCTTGTTGCCCATATGCGCATGTCCAGAGTTAATTATATTGTATATTGTTTACACTGCCTTTTTATTCTATTAAAATGTTTACTTCTCCACTGTACTATAATCCTGTGACCTGTACCTGTATGTCTTCTACTACCTGTACCTCCCCTCCCCCCTCCCCCATGCTGCTATGATACCGAATTTCCCCAAGGGGATCAATAAAGGAATATCTTATCTTATCTTTTCTCATCTGTCTGAATATACCTATTCTATATAGCTACTTATACACCTGCATATAACCCATATAACTCTGTATGATAACATGTACAATAATGATGTATAATACCATATATCTTACCGTATATATATCTATCGACTTCACTCTGTCTGTACATACCTGCATATAATTATTTTTACATATCTGTAGATACTATATCTATATCTGTACATATCCCTTACCTACTCTTACTAGTTATGCTGCTACCATACTATCTTTATACCTGTGTCACTCTGCATATTAATACTACAACTCTGTCCATACATCTGATTAGCACTACACGCAATAGTACTCATTTATATATTATATACCCAGTTGAATCCCCTGTACATTGTATATTGCTGTTGCACTTGTTTACATTTGCACTCTGGTTGGATGTCAATCTTATTTTTGTTGCGCTGTACTTGTGCTGTATAATGGCAATACATTTTAATCTAATCTAATCGATGCCTGTCTATTGTTAGTAATCATGTACCATGTCTTATACTACCTAGGCTGTACCCCCTCCCCCATGCTGCTATGATGCCTGCATTTCCCCAAGGGGATCAATAAAGGAATATCTTATCTTATAACCCAAATAAAGTTATGATTTAACAAAGGCATTCGTTTTGTGGCATTAATGTTAACTAGGTTTATCAATAGCAATAGTAATATATATATATGTGTCATTAGACTAGAATCATGAAATAAAGTAAACGTACTGTTGTCAGAAAGGTAAGAACAGCAGATGCGGGTGCAAGCAGTGTGACAAGCATGAAAGATGATGAACCTGCCCATGTTCTCTGTTGCAGGTGCAAGGAGGATGGGTGCACGGGGGCACAGTGTCTGAATCTCACCTCAGACAGAGAGTCGTCTGTTCGAATCCCGCCTCCGACGTGTCATGTTAAGGAAAGGAATCCCCGTTACATACACTGATCGAGTTGTGGAATACGTGGGTACAATCAATCAAATTGCATGTGTAGCAGGGTGGATTATGGATCCCTGCTTTATGGGAGTGGTTGTACACGGCCACCTGGTAGCGAGAATGCAGCAGAGCTGAGTCCAGCTGGATCCCCGACTGTAGGCCAGGAATGTTGAAGTGGAGGTCGAGCAGCAGGAGTGGATGGGGCCTAGGATTCATTGACCTAGGGATGGTACTCTGGTCCTTCTGGCCCTCCAGGGCGATCAGCAGTAGCTCCCCACACACTCACACTTCCCCCAATACTTCCTGAGCCTTCCCACACCTGATGGCAGCAAGATGGATGAATATTCGCTCCCCAAAGCAGTACTCTTCCTTAATGATGAGTGAAGACCTTTCACAATAAACTATAGGCAGGGGGTGGGGAAAGGGTTAAACAATAATGAGCATTACCCGGAGAGGAAAAGGGTTAGACAAAATGCACATTAAAGACTCACACACAGTGTTCCCATTTACGTCTCCTTTATATAAAGTCTGGTTCAATGTACAATTGTATTACTCAATTAGAAAAGCTATTCCCACACTGGGCACCTAGTGCTCTCGCTCTACAATACACATGGAGGAAAGTTATTCCCACACTGGGCACCTAGTGCTCTCACTCTATATTACAGACACAGTAAGAACCTCTTCCCTTTAAGGGTTATCTACTGCTCCGCTTCGCGGTAGGTGAGCACAAGGTAAATAGTAAAGGAGTTCAATGGGAATTTTATAAAGAACCACACGTTATTATTACACTCAAAAGAAATTAACAGTGGGCCCACAATAGCAAATAAAAGTCCTATCTAAAGCCGGCTTTTTCCCCAAAACAATAAATGGTTGGGGCGCCCCTATACACTGCTGCCAGCGTTCGTTCAAAGCACTGTTTATCTTCGCCCTTAGAGAGCCTGCGCCACACAGTGAATTGTCTACCGATAACGTTTCAGCACTCGGAGCGTTGCTGTACTTATCGACGATGGCAGGCCTACTCTCACCACCACTAGTCCGGGGGTTAAGATGGCCGTTGGAGATCCCGCGATAACAGACAGGCAGTGTAGTGGCGTCTTCTGCTGGGCTGAAGAGGTGGGCCGACACGCGGACTAAACTGTGGTGCTAGCCTAAACAAAGCTAAGCTGTGGGTCGTGGTGAACCCCCCTGCTATGACGCCTATACACAGCTAACGCAAGGTGGACAATATCTACCACCTGGTCTTCGGCGATGCTCGCCTGTTGGTTCATTCACAGTGTCTCTGGCACATTAACCAAACGTTAAGCTACCGGATACTTCTAGGATAACCCGTTGTGTAACTGAGTTTATCTGGCGCATTAACCAAACGCTAAACTACTGCATACTTCTAGGATAACCCGTTTTGTAACTGAGTTTATTGCTCGCGTGCTGAATCTCTGGAGCTCTCGTTCCAGACGTCCTTCTTCCTCCGTGGAAAACGCTGAAGAGGAAGCCCCTCCCTCGATACTGTGCTCTGAACCCATTCTTCTTCACCTGTGGCTCCCTGCCCACCGTGCCCACCAGCGCCCCTGGCGGCACATGTATCTTGTCCCACTATGAAGCGTCAGTGTTTAGGATAGGGAGAATCAAAGAGAGCAGCAAGTTAAGAGTCAATGTCGGGGTAGGGAGAATCAAAGAGAGCCGCACGTTAGGTGTCCATGTCAGGGTAGGGATGATCAAGAGCGGGGGACCCTGATGGAAACAAGACAAACGTCTTTCTCAGGTCTGCATCCCCTTAACAATTGTATGTATTGAGCCGTACTGTATTGTACCCATTCTGCAATCTGTTAAATAAAGTTTTTATTCATTCATTCAAACCGGTTACAAGGTCCTCGTGAACACAGGGAATGCAAAAGATTAGCGTTAGACACCCTTAATAATAGTCAGACATATTCAGGTGGCTACACATGCATGTTGAGAAAACGGTTACGAATCGCAAATTTGTACCTGTGGACTCGGTCCTGCGCACACAGTCCTCACACAGAGAGTCAGCACATGGGAGGTGCAATGCTAAACCTCTCCTGCTATAGGTGCAGCTTATCATCCCTTGATTCCTTGTGCAATATTCCATGTAATATTTATTTACTCCATTTACCATAAACCAGTTTACTGGGCATAGATTCTCTAGCGGACAGAGAGCATGTCTCTCCAACCAACTCTCTCAAAACAATACCCTCCTCCATTGGACAATGTGCAATTTTTATTTTTTTACTTAACACTGTGCAATAGTGCTCACTATTTATTTATTTATTCATTGGAACTTTTTAACTTCAGAGCTGACTTTCATTGTTTGTTTGTTGTATTGGTTGTCCTTTTTATCGTTTTATCGTCAACTGCACTGAGCTATGGCTATGGGGATACCTGCATTTTAATAAAGTATCTATCTAATGGCTCTTCCCTACAGAAGCAATCCAAATTAAAAGGTTTTGATGATCAGGCTTTCTCATGTAAGTTCCAGAGTCAGCACCCCGACTCTGGAACACCCTCCCCCTCAAACAATCAGAGACTCTCCGTCTGAGTTTCGTAAAAGTCAGTCAAAGCTTACTAAAAGCACGAGCAGTGAACTCCAAGCCCACGTGACTGAACTCAAACTAGAAAGAAACAGACTAAGAAACGACGTAAACTCCATGATCAAAACTGCAAAAAAGAATTTCATCAATGACAAAACTGAGGAAAACAAAAACAAACCACGTGAACTTTGGAAATTACTCAATAATCAACTAGGATGCAGTAAAAAACTTAAAACCAGATTCTCAAACATAAACATAAAAACGGACAACACGCTCATCACAGACAAGCTGGATGTAGCCAATTACTTAAACATTTTCTTCACAAACATAGCCACAACACTGGTAAACAAACTACCCTCCCACTCAGGGCTTTATGGGGTAGAACACATAGTAGCTTACTACAAAAACCTAGGGGTCCGCAAGGACGACTTCAAGCTGGAAATGGTAACAACAGATGAGGTACTCAATAAACTGAGCGCCCTCCAACCTAACAAGGCCACTGGCCACGACAACATCCCTTCCAAATTCCTCAGAGACTCAGCAGCCGCCATCACCCCAATCATCACACACATAATAAACCTCTCCATAAAACAGGGACACGTCCCCAAGGACTTCAAAATTGCTAGGGTGACCCCTCTGCACAAAAAGGGCAGCAAATTAGACCCAGGCAACTACCGCCCTGTTTCTATTCTCACCTCCATCTCGAAAGTCATGGAAAAAATAGTCTACGAACAGGTCGAAAAGTACCTAGCGGAAAAAAATCTAATCTACGAATTCCAATCTGGCTTCAGAACATCCCACTCCACTGACACATGCCTTCTCTATTTGAATGACCACATCAAACAAGAGGTGGACGCAGGCAAATACTGCGGCATGGTCATGCTGGACCTACAAAAGGCCTTTGACACGGTCAATCACTCCATTCTGATTGACAAGCTAAAAGCAATTGGTTTTGATAGTCTATCAGTGAGCTGGATGCAATCCTACCTTGAGGGGAGGGAACAGATGGTGGAGGTAAACGGTACCCTATCCCCCCCCCTCACAGTGAGCTGTGGTGTTCCACAAGGAAGCATACTAGGACCGCTACTGTTCCTAATTTATGCAAATGACATGTCGTCAGCTTGTGACTGCAACTTGTTCCTGTTTGCGGACGACTCAGCCCTGCTGGTCTCTGACAAGAACAAGTTACAGGTTGAAAAAACCCTCAGCTCGGAACTAGGCAGAATCTGCATATGGCTCGCTGATAACAAACTATCATTACACATGGGCAAAACAGAGTCCATTCTCTTCGGTTCAAATAACAAACTCAGCAAGACCGACGGCTTCTCAGTTACAGTGGGTGACAATATTGTCACAAGAAAAGATGAAATTACCTACCTGGGTTCCATCCTAGAGGCTAATCTCTCCTGTGACAAAATGGCATCCAATGTAATAAAAAAAGTCAACCAACGAACTAGATTCTTGTACCGGATCTCCTCTCTGGTAAACAAGAATACCCTGAAGACTCTGGCAGGAGCACTCATTCAGGGGTACTACGACTATGCTTGCACCTCATGGTACCAAAGCACCTCAAAGGCGCTAAAAACAAAATTACAAACATCTCAAAACAAACTGGTCAGACTACTGCTTGACCTTACTCCTAGAACCCACCTCACCCCTGCCCACTTTGACAACCTAGGATGGCTTAGAGTAGACGACAGAGTACAGCAACTTGCAATGGGCCTGGTCTACAAGATACACTACACGACCAAGGTACCCATGTACATGTCAAAATACTTCCCAAAGGTCAGTGAATACCACGATCACAACACCAGAGGGAGCACCACAAATCATGTAAAACCCAGATTCGGCTCAAACAAGGGACTAAACACGCTTTGCAATTATGCCACATCAATGTGGAACGCCCTACCCAAAGCTGTAAAGGAATGTGAATCACTACCCACTTGCAAAAACACTCTCAAAGAACACCTACGGAAGACTGCAATTCGAAACTGGCCCCTGTAAATGTCCTAACCCAACCCAATGTACAGTAAATGACCAAGTATGGTTTTGTCAATATTCCAATGTACAGTTTTGCTTGTACAGTTGTAATAATACAGTAATAATACAGTTTTCAATCAATCAATCGTCACGCGATTGGGCAAACGCAAACATGTCAGTGGCCAATCAGAGAGCGTCTGCCAGAAATGCGGCTAGGTTTAGAAATAACGCGTCTCCGCCACAGCGGAAATGACGTCATTGCCTGCGCTGTTAGTGCAGCAAGCAACAGCTTCACTTCATTGTCTATGGCTAATGGAATAATACTAATCTATAATACTAATCTATAATGATCTATATAATGGAATAATACTAATCTATAATTCTCAGAACGTATCTAGAATGTAGATGTGTAAAGAACGGACTAACTGCAGCTGCAGAAGAGATATTTGAAGTATTGGATGGACTAAGGAGGAGTCTGAACTAGGAACAGATTGGTCACCACCGTGAATGAATGAATGAAAAACTTTATTTAACAGATTGCAGAATGGGTACAATACAGTACGGCTCAATACATACAATTGTTAAGGGGATGCAGACCTGAGAAAGACGTTTGTCTTGTTTCCATCAGGGTCCCCCATTTTCAATTCATCGTAACATATTATGACATACATGACATACAGATAGACAGTACTGCTACATCTATACATTTATGACATACCAGATTTGCAAATACAGTACTGTTTGTGATACGAAAAGAGTCCAGAAAAAAGAGTATATACATTTGACGTAGAAACTGTACATTGGAGGAGGTTGGGTAGGTGGGGGGGACTGTACATTGGAGGTGGGTGGGTGGGGGGGAGTGGGGGGAGGTTGGGTAGGAGGGGTGGGTGGGAGTGGGGGGAGGTTGGGTAGGAGGGGTGGGTGGGGGACACTGTACAACTGTACAAGCAAAACTGTACATAGGAATATTGACAAGACCATACTTGGTAATTTACTGTACATTGGAGGGGGTTGTGTTAGGACAGGGGCCAGGGGCCAGTTTCAAATTGCAGTCTCCCGTAGGTGTTTTTTGAGAGTGTTTTTGAAAGTGGGTAGTGATTCACATTCCTTTACAGCTTTGGGTAGGGCGTTCCACATTGATGTGGCATAATTGCGAAACGTGTTTAGTCCCTTGTTTGAGCCGAATCTGGGTTTAACATGATTTGTGGAGCTCCCTCTGGTGTTGTGATAGTGGTATTCACTGACCTTTGGGAAATATTTTGACATGTACATGGGTACCTTGGTCGTGTAGTGTATCTTGTAGACCAGGCCCATTGCAAGTTGCTGTACTCTGTTGTCTACTCTAAGCCATCCTAGGTTGTCAAAGTGGGCAGGGGTGAGGTGGGTAAGGAGTAAGGTCAAGCAGTAGTCTGACCAGTTAGTTTTGAGATGTTTGTAATTTTGTTTTTAGCGCCTTTGAGGTGCTTTGGTGCCATGAGGTGCTAGCATAGTCGTAGTACCCTTGAATGAGTGCTCCTGCCAGAGTCGTCAGGGTATTCTTGTTTACCAGTGAGGAGATCCGGTACAAGAATCGAGTTCGTTGGTTGACTTTTTTTATTACATTGGATGCCATTTTGTCACAGGAAATATTTGCCTCTAGGATGGAACCCATGTAGGTAATATCTTCTTTCCTTGTGACAATATTGTCACCCACTGTAACTGAGAAGCCGTCGGTCTTGTGAGTTTGTTATTTGAACCGAAGAGAATGGACTCTGTTTTGCCCATGTGTAATGATAGTTTGTTATCATCGAGCCATATGCAGATTTTGCCTAGTTCTGAGCTGAGGGTTTTTTCAACCTGTAACTTGTTCTTGTCAGAGACCAGCAGGGCTGAGTCGTCCGCAAACAGGAACAAGTTGCAGTCACAAGCTGACGACATGTCATTTGCATAAATTAGGAACAGTAGCGGACCTAGTATGCTTCCTTGTGGAACACCACAGCTTACTGTGAGGGGGGGGGGGGGGGGGGGGGGTAGGGTACCGTTTACCTCCACCATCTGCTCTCTCCCCTCCAGGTAGGATTGCATCCAGCTCACTGATAGACTATCAAAACCAATTGCTTTTAGCTTGTCAATCAGAATGGTGTGATTGACAGTGTCGAAGGCCTTTTGTAGGTCCAGCATGACCATGCCGCAGTATTTGCCCGCGTCCACCTCTTGTTTGATGTGGTCGTTTAAATAGAGAAGTAGTGATGCACCGATGTGAAAATTGTGGCCGATAACCGATATTAATATTGCTGTTCTGGCCGATACCGATATTTACCGATGTCGATATCTCTGTATAGAAAACACTTTTTTATGATAATCAAATAAAGAGCTATTTTCCAAAACGCATACTTTTTTTTACTTTTGTAACTTATTTTCATAAATTACTGATATTTTGAAGCTATTTAAGGCCAAAACATGTAAAAAGAAGAAAAAAAAGATTAAAAAAAAGTTTATTTTTATTTTTTAATTTTTTTTTAATATCGGCCCTATCTTGATATCGGACCGATACCGATGTGTAAAAAAACTGCCATATCGGCCGATATTATATCGGCGGCCGATATATCGTGCATCACTATAGAGAAGGCATGTGTCAGTGGAGTGGGATGTTCGAAGCCAGATTGGAATTCGTAGATTAGATTTTTTTCCGCAAGGTATTTTTCTACCTGTTCGTATACAATTTTTTCCATGACTTTCGAGATGGAGGTAAGGATAGAAACAGGGCGGTAGTTGCTTGGGTCTAATTTACTGCCTTTTTGTGCAGGGGTGTTACTCTCGCAATTTTGAAGTCCTTGGGGACGTGTCCCTGTTTTATGGAGAGGTTTATTATGTGTGTGATGACTGGGGTGATGGCGGCTGCTGAGTCTCTGAGGAATTTGGAGGGGATGTTGTCATGGCCAGTGGCCTTGTTAGGTTGTAGGGCGCTCAGTTTTTTGAGTACCTCATCTGTTGTTACCATTTTCAGTTTGAAGTCGTCTTTGTGGACCCCTAGGTTCTTGTAGTATGCTACTATGTGTTCTACCCCATAATGCCCTGAGTGGGAGGGTAGTTTGTTTACCAGTGTTGTGGCTATGTTTGTGAAGAAACTGTTTAAGTAATTGGCTACATCCAGCTTGTCTGTGATGAGCGTGTTGTCCGTCTTTATGTTTATGTTTGAGAATCTGGTTTTAAGTTTTTTACTGCAGCCTAGTTGGTTATTGAGTAATTTCCAAAGTTCACATGGTTTGTTTTCCTCGGTTTTGTCCTTGATGATTTTTTTTTGCTGTTTTGATCATGGAGTTTACGCCATTTCTTAGTCTGTTTCTTTCCAGTTTGAGTTCAGTCACGTGGGCTTGGAGTTCACTGCTCGTGCTTATGGTAAGCTTTGACTGACTTTTACACAAAACTCAGAGCATTTTTTGTCTCTGGTTTTCAAGAGGGTCTGTTTCTGAGTGGAGAGGGGGAGAGAGATGCTGGAAGAGTGTCTGTTTCTGAGTGGAGAGGGAGAGAGATGCTGGAAGAGTGTCTGTTTCTGAGTGGAGAGGGGGAGAGAGATGCTGGAAGAGGGTCTGTTTCTGAGTGGAGAGGGGGAGAGAGATGCTGGAAGAGGGTCTGTTTCTGAGTGGAGAGGGGGAGAGAGATGCTGGAAGAGTGTCTGTTTCTGAGTGGAGAGGGGGAGAGAGATGCTGGAACAGTGTGTTTCTGAGTGGAGAGGGGGAGAGAGATGCTGGAACAGTGTGTTTCTGAGTGGAGGGGGGAGAGAGATGCTGGAACAGTGTGTTTCTGAGTGGAGAGGGGGAGAGAGATGCTGGAAGAGGGTCTGTTTCACTTACTCTGCCTATTCTCCTGGACCTTAATCCATGGTTCAGTGCGCTGTCAGGGCTTGGCATTAACTTGGACAATTTTGTGACTTTGGACAAGTGGCTCAGATATTTTACTTGTCCGAAAGCTAAACGTACTTGTCCGAAATGTAACCTACTTGTGAAAATAAAGGCCTATAAATAATTGCACAATTATTATGATTTAATAACTTAAACACAGTGTGTGTGGGGTATATAATGTATGATCAGTCCTCCAGCTCATCTTCACTCCCCATCAGCACCAGCTCATCTTCCTCATCTCCTCTCTCTCTTGACAACCAGGGGTTAAACCCTGGTCTACGCCTATAGCTGTATAGTTGTTATTACGGTATAGTTGTTATTACGGTATAGTTGTTATTGCCATAAAAACACCATTCAAATGATTAGGAAATAATTAATAATTGTATTTCTATTTGAAATAATAATTTATTTGAACAATAGGCACATTAGATCAACAGGTAACAACAAAACAATAACAATATTGAAACACCTTTCTTATATTATTGTCAGAGTAATACTGTGTGTGTGTGAGAGAGATGAATGAGAGAGACAGAGAGAGAGAGCGAGCATCAAATCTCAGTCTCAGTTGCCTCCGTCTTTGTTTCTGTAGAGAAAGAGAAAATAAATGTATTTAGTCAAAAGGCTCCCAGGTGGAAAGATTTCACAATCATTATGATATAAAAAAAAATATATTCATCATCATCATCTTCGTTACGTCCTTTTTTCCGCACTACAGTGAGGTTGGACGGGGCGATGACTCCACACCACTGGGCACGGGTTTGTGCCATGTCTTCATGTATCTCCAGATCCCTCATATCATTTTCCACACATCCCCTCCACGTCTGCTTCGGTCTCCCTCTCGGCCTCCGCCCATCCACAATCATCTCCTCCACCCCTCTCAACATCCCCCCCTCCTCCGATCTTCTCACATGTCCAAACCACCTCAGACGTCCATATCTCACCTTGAAATCAATTTTCCCTGACACCACAGATCTCATCCACCTCAGCACTGGTCCTCCCGTCCTGCCACCTGACTCCCACCACATACCTCAACATCTTCCGATCGCAGCTCCTTAACACCACCATCACCCTTTTTGTCATTGCCCACATTTCTGAACCATACAGGAGAAATGATCTCACGCATGCTTCATATATCCCTCCTCTGATCTTTACCTCTATGTTTCGATTCACCAATAGCCTATTAATTTCCCGCCACTTCCTCCACGCCGCCGCCACTCTCGCCCTCATCGTCCTCTCCACTCCCGCCTCACAGTCCATCACATCTCCCAGATAGCGAAACTGCTTAACCTCCTCCAGCACCTCCTCTCTCCTACCACTAGACCACCATCTCCAACCACCTCCTCCTCTTCCCTCTCACACGTGGGGCATCTAAAATCCCTCACTCCCCTCAGATTTTCCAAACCTGAACATCTTTGGTGACACCATTTGTCACATTCTCTACACTGCACAGAGTTTACTCCCACTCCTCTTCCACAGACTCCACATGGGTATCTTCCTGACTGAAATCTCTCTCCTTCACTCCCTGTTATCATCACCTTTGTCTTGTCGATATTTATCTTCATTCCCCTCTTCTTCATTCCATCCCTCCACTCAACAAACATTCTCCTCACTTCCTCCTCAGAATCTGCTGTCACTAGATCATCAGCATAAAGCAGCTCCCACGGTCCTTCTCCTCGTGAATCTCTTGTTGCTTCCTCCATTATAGTAATGAAGAGCAGTGGGCTAAGGGCCGAACCCTGGTGCACACCTACTCCAATGACAAAGTCCTCCGATGTTCCAGCTACTGTCTTGACTCTCGAAGTGGCTCCCACATACAGGGACATACATTACAGCTCTCACAAGTCTCTCTGGTATCTTCTGCCAACTAAGCGCCCATTCTATAGCACTCCTTGGTATTTTGTCAAATGCCTTTTCCAGGTCTACAAAAACATGATATAATACATTTTTCTTCTCTCTATACTTTTCCTGCATCTGCCTCGTGACTCATTATCGAGTTATATGAAAATAATTTAATAATTTTATCGCGATAACGTTTTTGGCCATATCGCCCAGCCCTACTTCATCATGTTGCTTGTTACTCCTGTTGGACCTGACGCTCTTCCGTTCTTCATCCCTTTTAATGCTTTCTCCACTTCCGCCACTGTGATGTTTTCAATTGGTCCCTCCACTTTTTCTACCATTTCTATATCATGATAATTTTATTATTATTTAATTTATTAATAGTTTTTCAAAATATGTTCTCCACCTTTCCATTATTTCTTCTTCCTGCACCTTGATCACTCCTCTTTCATCTTTTACATACTTTGCTCCATTTATGTCATTTCCTTCTTTCTTCATTTGCTTTGCGATCTTCAACATTTCCTTTTGCTTCTCACTACTGCTTAGATCTCTACTCCAGTTCTCCCACTTCATCCTCTTTGATGTTTTTATTTCTCTCCTTACTTTTTTTTTTTTTTTTTTTTTTTTTTTTTTACCTGCAACAGGGCAGTTTTAAAACCAGAGACAGTGGACAGACTTGTCTTTCTTGCCTGCAACTTAAAGTAATGGCTTTGCTTGTCCAAATGACAATACTGACCAAATTCAGATTTATTTTTCTCTTGTCCATTTATTTTGTTTGCTTTCTAATTTAAAATACATTTTGAAACCGTCTGTACACAGTAGGCTATGTGTGCTAGCAGAACTAGACTCCAGTCACGAGTCACAGTGCACATGTGCGGTGGTTTGTCTACCAAAAAAGCGCCAAAAGATCGAAAATAAACTAGCAGAGCCAGAACTGTTCAACTCCTCTGGAGCCACAGCCAGCAGAGAAGCCGGTTTACTTTAGCTTTTAAACCAGCTGCAGCCTGAGAACTGGAGTGTGAGGGGATGTAACACTAAAGATGGCGGCAATGACAAAGAATTGCTGCAAAATAAACATACATCTGTTGTTAAAAAAAAAAAAATTTAAAATTTAAAAAAAAAAATTATACTTATAACAATTCGATAACTATCGATATCGAGAAATAAAATAAAATTATCATATCGTTATCGCGATATGATTTTTTTCCATATCGCCCAGCCCTACCAGAGACAGTGGACAGACTTGTCTTTCTTGCCTGCAACTTAAAGTAATGGCTTTGCTTGTCCAAATGACAATACTGACCAAATTGAGATTTATTTTTCTCTTTATTTTGTTTGCTTTCTAATTTAAAATACAGTTTGAAACGTCTGTACACAGTAGGCTATGTGTGCTAGCAGAGCTAGTCTCCAGTCACGAGTCACGGTGCACATGTGCGGTGGTTTGTCCACCAAAAAAGCGCCAAAAGATCGAAAATAAACTAGCAGAGCCAGAACTGTTCAACTCCCCTGGAGCCACAGCCAGCAGAGAAGCCAGTTTACTTTCGCTTTTAAACCAGCTGCAGCCTGAGAACTGGAGTGTGAGGGGATGTAACACTAAAGATGGCGGCAATGACAAAGAATTGCTGCAAAATAATATACATCTGTTGTTAAAAAAAAATTAAAAATCCATATCGCCCAGCCCTAGTCTGGAGATACTGTGTATGTCGTCATCTTGCCTTATTTCTCCGGTCTCTTCAGGCGGCTAGGCTAAACTGAAGCTAAGCTAGCACTTAGCTGTTGATGGTGGGCCTTGTTGTCTTTCGCTAGTCACTTCACAACCGGGGTCTAGGGTAGTCTCTTTATGAAATAATCCTTGCCTTCAGCAGTGCAATCCTCTCTCCAGGTGCCGACACAGTCATTTGTGTTTAGTGACGAGACAGAGACTCCCTTCGTCTCCCTTCTTCTCGCTAGTCCTCCCACGGAGAGATCCTGCTACCCTAGTCCTTTCGACGATGCACTACGGTCATAAATCTGAGTAATATATAGATAACTTACTGAGTATTTAGAATTGAAGGGTTATAATTCATCATTAATTATAACGTTATGGTAGCGATAGGGCAGAGCAACAGAAAAAAGCAGCCGGCAGCAGGAAAGCAGGAAGTAGGTATATGAAATGTGGTCTTATCTTGACAATTAGGCTACCATTTGTTTTAACAGTGGTCTGCTTTGTTTACACCAAGGTATCACAACCAATCTGACAATGATATATTTTGTTGAAAATTGTCCTTGTAATATGTAGCAGTACCCAGTAGAGGACAGTAAGAAGGTTATTATAATCTTTTTGTTCATTATAATGAATTTTCTTCATTTCAGATATTGATTGAAGAAGTGTGTCTTTAGTTGACCGCGAATGATTGGTTGGGTTTTGTCCTAATTGGTCGGAAGTTCGTTCCACCATTGTGGAGCAAGGACCGAGAATAGGCGGCTTCCCTTCGCAGCTTGATATGCCAAGTCGAGCACCTTGAAGCGCATTTGTGCAGCGATGGGGAGCCAGTGCAGGTCCCTAAGAAGTGCGGTGAGATGGACTGACTTTGGTAGGTTGGAGATCAGGCAGGCGGCTGCGTTCTGAATGAGTTGAAGTGGCTTGGTGGCGGTGGTCGATAGATCAGCAAGCAGTGCATTGCAGTAGTCGAGGCGAGAGATGACTGTTGATTGGACCAGGAGTTGGGTGGCTTCTTTTGTCAGGAAGGGGCAGATCCTTCTGACGTTGCTCAGGAGGAATCTGCAGGTTCTGGTTGTTGCGGCGATGTGAGCGGAGAAGTTCAGCCGGTCGTCAAGGACAACACCAAGGTTCTTGGCGGTCGGGGACGCGGCCACAGCTACATTATCCGCTGTGATGGAATGGTCGATCAGCGGTGAGGATTTGGCCGGCAGGTGAATCAATTCTGTTTTGCCTCGGTTCAGTTTGACGTGGTTGGTCATCATCCAGGCGGAGACAGGCCGAGATCCGCTCAGAGACATGGATATCTGAGGGAGGAAAGGAGAGGAAGAGTTGAGTATCATTGGCATAGCAATGATACGAGAAGCCATGAGACGTGATAATGTTACCCAGAGATTTGGTGTAGAGGGAGAAGAGGAGGGGTCCAAGCGGGCCAATCCTTGGGGCACACCCGTCCGAAGGGGGCGGGAAGCCGACAGGGTCCCTCTCCATGATACTTGGTAGGAGCGGTCTTCGAGGTAGGATGTCAGCCATGCCAGCGCAGAGCCGGCTACTCCCATTCCTGTGAGGGAATGGAGGATCTGATTGTTGACTGGCTGCTGTTGCTGTGACTTATTTTCTTTTTATATACACTTTTTCTCCCATTTTCTATTTTTCTCCCATCCCAATTTTCATATCGTCCAATTCAACCCTCCCCTGTCTTTGAACGCTGTTTCTTGCCTCCCACAAGCTGGCTGCAATGTGGACTAAGTCATACATAGCACGAGTCCCCTCCGATACTCGAGGTAACAGCAGTCGCATCTTTCCACCTGCGCGGCTCGATCTTTCAGCGTCGGGGGGTCTGGGCTTTGGCTCCTGATTCTACTGCGCAGGCGCACCAACCGACCTGTAGGAGTCCACAACGCCCGATCCCCACCCTTCAGTTTCCCTCCCCCTAATACGGCCAATGTGTATTACTGTGGACGACCAGCTAAACTGAAAGCAATGTGGAGAGCTGGGCTCGAACAGGGAGGCATTCCTGTTCGAGCCGAGTCTCCAGTATTTGTGGTGAGCGCCTTGCCCACTGCGCCACGTAGCCGCCCACTGCTGTGACTTCTGACAGGTCCAGGAGAATCAAGATAGAGGAGAGGCCCTTTGCTTTGTCTAAGTGAAGAGCCTCTGTGGCGGCTATGAGGGCCATCTGTGGAGTGACCAGTCCTGAAGCCTGACTGATTAGGGTCTAGGAGGTAATTCTATAAGAGATAATCAGTAAGTTGGTTTGATATAGCATGTTCAAGTGATTTAGAAAGGAAGGAGAGAAGAGAGACAGGACGATAGTTGTCTATGACGGTGAAGTTCAAGGTTGTTGTTTTTTGTGGTGTGACTCTGGCTGGTTTTAGGGAGGTGGGGACCACCCCCGAGTTGAGGGAGGAGTTGATGGTTGCAGTTAGGAATGGGAGGATGTCTGGTGCTATGGTCTGGAGGAGAGGGTAACTGTTCCAGCTGGACCATTTAGGGGGACGGTTCAACGTTACCAGTGTCAAGGCCCCGGCGTCTGTAATAGGAGAGAAAGATGACAGAGTAAAGGATGAGGTGAGGATGATGTTGAATTCACAGAGCAGTGGAGGGATAACATTGTTTATGTCCATTACCTTTGTACCAGGGTAGCGGCAGGTCTCTGCATTAGGGACAGTGACATACCTGACCATAGAGGACCCTACCACAAGCAGCGGTTGGCACACATTCTCTTCAGATCAAATAACAAACTCGGCAAGACAAACGACTTCTCTGTTACAGTGGGTGACAATATTGTCACAGGGAAAGATGAAATTACATACCTGGGGTCCATCCTAGAGGCAAATCTTTCCTGTGACAAAATGACAAACAATGTAATAAAAAAAGTCAACCAACGAACAAGATTCTTGTACCGGATCTCCTCTTTGGTAAACAAGAATACCCTGAAGACTCTAGCAGGAGCACTCATTCAAGGGTACTACGACTATGCTTGCACCTCATGGTACCAAAGCACCTCGAAGGCACTAAAAACAAGATTACAAACATCACAAAACAAACTGGTCAGACTACTGCTTGACCTTACTCCTAGAACCCAACTCACCCCTGCCCACTTTGACAACCTAGGATGGCTTAGAGTAGACGACAGAGTACAACAACTTGCAATGGGCCTGGTCTACAAGATACACTACACCACTAAGGTACCCATGTACATGTTGAGGTACTTCCCAAAGGTCAGTGAATACGACCACAACACCAGAGGGAGTTCCACAAATCATGTGCAACCCAGATTCGGCTCAAACAAGGGACTAAACACGTTTCGCAATTATGCCACATCAATGTCGAACGCCCTACCCACAGCCGTAAAAAAGAATTTAATCCCTACCCACCTTCAAAACTGCTCTCAAGGAGCACCTACGGGAGGCTGCAATTCGAAACTGGCCCCCGTAAATGTCCGAACACCCTATCACCCACCCACCCCCTCCTAATGTACATTTCCCTCCCCCTCGTATGTATATATTTACTGTTCGGATCTCTGTTTAACAGTACTGTATATTTGCATATCTTGTATGTCACAAATGTAATAGTACTGTATGTCATTAGATTAGATTAGATGATTAGATTAGATTTTTATATCTGTATGTTGTGAATGTCATTATGAATTGAAAATGGGGGACCCTGATGTAAAAAAGAAGAAAGTCTTTCTCTGGTCTGCATCCCCTTAACAATTGTGTGTATTGAGCTGTACTGTACCCATTCTGCAATCTGTTAATTAAAATGTTCAATCAATCAATCAAGGTCTGGTGTTGAGGCCTCTCCCTGAGAAGCATCAGGTGGGGCAGTCACAGGAGTAGCAGGCGGGGCAGCCGTAGAAGCAGCAGGTGGGGCAGTTGAGGAAGCAGTAGGCAGGGAACCTGCAGGGGGAGCAGACAAGACAGAGATCTGGGAAGAGGGGTGTTCACTAACCGGCTCCAGCACCAAGGTGCTAAACATGTTGGAGAGCTGTAGGACCTTCTTCGAGGGTGGTGGGGCACGGCAGGAACCCCTCTACCTTCTTACAGCAGACCAGCCCTCTATCTGCAGAGTCTAGTGCTGCCACCCCTTGGTAGATTGTCTTTATCTTCATCAGTAGAGTCATGGGAGGTGGCGATGATGGATGGTGCAGGCTGATGAATTGAGCTGACCAGATTGTCCCTCTTTATCCTCTTTGATCTGGTAGAGAGTTGAGATTCTTCCCTCCAGCTCTGCAATCCTCTGGCTCAGGTGTAGACGGCCAGATCAGTTGGGCTGGTTGGATACCGGGGGCATTAGCCCACTGTGGTTGTTCACACGTTGGTTGACGTTGTTAATTCTCCAGATTGAACCTCCTCTGGCCTTGCGACTAGGCGAACCTAGCCGCGAGCCATTTAGCCACGAAGCTAACACAGGCTAGGTTAGTTAGCTAACCTAGCCACAGTACAAAGAGCAGTCTGGACGGGGGTCAAACCAATACAATCGACAATACCAAGCAACCAATCCGATATCCAAATACGCAAAACCAAAGTAAAAATATAGTAAACCAAGCACAAGGACACAAACAACAACCGGACCGGATATGTCCTTAATTGTCAATGTTGGGCAGTAACATACTACAATAATATTACCTTTCCCCAGTACAGAGTAGTATAATGCATTGCCACCTCAATTTAAGCCTCTAATAATCCTCTTGGGGAAATCCATTCTCTGCATTTTGACCCATCCTAACTATTTAGGAGCAGTAGGCAGCCATACAGTGTGGCGCCCGGGGACCAACTCCGGTTGTAAAGCCAGTACCTTGGTCAAGGGCAATGGCAGGAGTATACTGTTTACCTAGCATGTATGTCTGTATGGTGTGGGAGGAAACCGGAGTACCTGGAAGAAACCCACACAAACACGGGGAGAACATGCAAACTCCACACAGAAAGGCCCCTGCTGGGGTTTGAACCCAGGACCGTTTTGCTGTCAGGCAACAGCGCTAACCACTGAGCCACCGTGCCATGCTGATATAAATATTATTATTTCAATAATAATATTGCTGTTACTCTATTCTATCCAAAGTGTGCTCAAGGCTTAGGTGAACATTGTAAGAAAATCTAAAGTGGGGACTTCCTCTAAAAGGATGAAACAGTGCTGATGCGTCTTCTATATACAGCCTTATGTAATACAGATTCCAAAACTTTGGCCAATATCTCCTCAAGTGTAATCAGATCCATTCTGGGGGGAAAGCTGGGAACATTTCCCTTCTCAACCATGCACTGCTCTGATGTTATTGGAGGCTGATGCTTTATGACAACTTGGTAATGGAGCAGACCACCTGTAGTCGATGCCGATCCATCAAATAGTGATGGAGATAATGGGCATCCCCATCTGTGCATCCCTATATATTGGTTCACCGTGTTACATTCCTGGTAAAAGTGTAGTGTGAAATAGTGACCTGTCGGCTGGGCGATATGGCCAAAAACGTTATCGCGATAAAATTATAAAATTATTTTCATATCACTCGATATCGATAATTATCGTCGATATAATTTCTGTCAAGTTTAATTAACTTCTTATGCCCGGCGCCACTAAACACCAGTGCATAGATTATTATATTCAGGGGGCAACCTACCGCCACTGGATCATATGCATTATAAGAATGGAACTAACAGTTAGCCAGAGCAAGCGGTGTATCCCACGACAATGTACTAACTATCACCCTAAAATACTCCGTTCCGCCCCAATACATTGCAACGACGTCCACCGCGGTGCAGCATACCCCACACTACTCTAACCGTTACCCTCAGAATTCACGCCACACACCCACTCCGCACGTAAACTATAAAATAGCGGCGTGCAAGCTAATGATCCTAGCCAGCCTTGTTTACTACCCAGAGGTGCACCACGGGTCTCCTTCGCTGTCGCCATCTCCTTCACTGATTGGTTGTTAGTGCGTGTGCGCTGATATCCAAGCTTGGAAAATCGATATATCGAAACTTTGCGACCACGTTTCATGTTTATTTCGTGGAAATAATTTATCGCGATAGTTATCGTTATCGTTTTATCGCCCAGCCCATCCTGTCCCTTTGTTATTTTCAAAAGCCATGGTTTTGAATTATTTATTTTAATTACATTATTGTATGCCCTTCTTTCTAGGCTCCCTTGCTTCACAGCAGTTTATCTGTGAAGAGGGGGTTCCCCCTGAGCAGCAGGAGAGGAGCCACAGTGTCGGCCAGGAGGAGCCAGAGCTCCTACAGATTAACGAGGAACAGGAGGAACTCTGGACCAGTCAGGAGGGAGAGCAGCTTCAAGGTCTGGAGGAGGCTGATATCATAAAGTTGACTCTTGTCTCTGTGAAGAATGAACATGATGAAGATAAACCTCAGTCCTCATGGTTTAACCAAACCCAGGACCCAGAGTCCCTACAGATTAAAGAGGAACAGGATGAACTATTTCAAGATCTAGAGGGGGCTGATGGTTCCAAGATGACCTTACACCCTGTGAAATATGAAAATGATGATGGGAATACTCTGTCCTCACAGCTCAGCCAAACCCAGGACCCAGAGCTCCTACAGATTAAAGGTGAACTACACCAAGGGCTGGAAGAAGCTGATCACTCTGAGATCACAGAACACCCAGTTAAATGTGAAGATGGTCAAGATAACACTCAGCCCTTCCAGCTTCTTCAAACCCAGAGGGAGAAAAACAGAGAAGCTCACTCTTTACCCAGCACCTCAACTAAACGTATGAAAACAGAACCTGATAGAGAGGACTGTGGAGTATCAGAACCAGCTAATAACTTAAATCCAGCTGGTGATTTGGAACAAACTATAAATAATCAGCTTCTCTCTTCAGACTGTTCTGGAACTGAGACTGATGACAGTGATGATTGGAAGGAGAGTGAAGGACCTCAGTCAGGTTTTTTGACTCTGAAACCAAAGAAGATACAGAAAATAAAAGGTTTATCGAACATCAGGCCTGGGTTCAGTAAGAAGAGAGATCTGAAGAGATGCACAAATAATCATACTGGAGAGAAACCATTAATTTGTTCAATTTGTGGGAAAGGGTTCAGTAGTCAAGGAAGTCTGAAGAGACACATGAGAACTCATACAGGAGAGAAACCATTTAGTTGTTCAGTTTGTGGGAAAGGGTTCAGTAGTCAAGGAAGTCTGAAGAGACACATGAGAACTCATACAGGAGAGAAACCATTTAGTTGTTCAGTTTGTGGGAATGGGTTCTGTAGGACGGAAGATTTGAAGAGACACATGAGAACTCATACTGGAGAGAAACCATTTAGTTGTTCAGTTTGTGGGAAAGGGTTCAGTATGAAGGTAGACATGAAGAAACACATGAGAAATCATACACGAGAGAAAACATTCATTTGTTCAGTTTGTGGGAATGGGTTTAGTCAGAATGGAAATCTGAACAAACACATGATAACTCATACCGGAGAGAAACCATTTACTTGTGCAGTTTGTGGGAAAGGGTTCACTTGTAAATCAAATCTGATGAGACACACAATAACCCATACTGTGGACAAACCATTAAGTTGTTCAGTTTGTGGGAAAGGGTTCAATAGGAAGAGAGATCTGAAGATACACATGAGAACTCATACAGAAGAGAAACCATTCATTTGTTCAATTTGTGGGAAAGGGTTCAGTATGAAGGGAGATCTGAAGACACACATGAGAACTCATACAGGAGAGAAACCATTCATTTGTTCAGTTTGTGGGAAATGGTTCAGTATGAAGGGAGATCTGAACATACACATTAGAACTCATACTGGAGAGAAACCATTTATGTGTGCAGTTTGTGGGAATGGGTTCTCTACAAAGGAACATTTTAAGAAACACATGAGGACTCATACTGGAGAGAAACCATTTAGTTGTTCAGTTTGTGGGAATTGGTTCTCTTGTAAATCAAATCTGAAGAGACACACAATAACCCATACTGTGGACAAACCATTAAGTTGTTCAGTTTGTGGAAAAGGGTTCAGTAGGAAGGAAGATCTAAAGAGACACATGAGAACTCATACAGGAGAGAAACCATTTAGTTGTTCAGTTTGTGGCAATGGGTTTAGTCAGAAGGGAAGTCTGAAGGCACACATGAGAACTCATACTGGAGAGAAACCATTTAGTTGTTCATTTTGTGGGAATGGGTTCAGTAGGAAGGAAGATCTAAAGAGACACATGAGAACTCATACAGGAGAGAAACCATTTAGTTGTTCAGTTTGTGGGAAAGGGTTAAGTTGTACAAGACATCTGAAGAGACACACAATGACACACAATAACTTATACTGTGGACAAACCATTTAATTGTTCAGTTTGTGCGAAAGGGTTCAGTATGAATGTAGAAATGAAGAAACGCATGAGAACTCCTACTGGAGAGAAACCATTTCGTTATTCAGTTTGTGGGAAAGGGTTCAGTCAGAAAGGAAGTCTGAGGAGACACATGAAAACCATATGTTCTACTAAGGATTATATACTCAATAGGAACTCTCATGTGTTGTGGTTTATGTCGTTCCATGAGACTGTGGGGCACAGAATGATTACGAGGTAGATATCACCAGAGCCAGAGCCTTTTTCCTAGTATCTGGAGCATCAAAACAAGATAATCTGGAAGTTGCTGTGTATTCTTCTTCTTCTTCTTCTTCTTTTGGCTTTTCCCGTCAGGGGTCGCCACAGCGGATCATCCGTTTCCATCTGTCCCCGTCCTCTGCGTCGTCCTCCGTCACGCCCGCTGCCCGCATGTCCTCCTTCACTGTGTCCAAACACCTCCTCTTGGGCCTTCCCCTCCTCCTCTCTCCTGGCAGCTCCATCTCCAGCATCCTCCTCCCGATGTACCCCACCTCCCTTCTCCTCACATGTCCAAACCATCTCAGTCTAGCCTCTCTCACTTTCTGCCCGAACTGCTCAACATTGGCCGTTCCTCTGATGTAGAAATGTTTAATTTTGTCCAACCTTGTTAC
This sequence comes from Notolepis coatsorum, assembly GCF_963971535.1. Classification (NCBI taxonomy): domain Eukaryota; kingdom Metazoa; phylum Chordata; class Actinopteri; order Aulopiformes; family Paralepididae; genus Notolepis; species Notolepis coatsorum. The sequence continues at coordinate 148,116,597 of NC_140171.1, read as the reverse complement.
TCCCAGAGATAACCTTAGCATCTTCATCTCTGCCACCTCCAGCTCCGCCACCTGCTTGTTGGTCAGTGCCACCGTTTCTAGGCATACAGCATAGCTGGTCTCTCTACCCTGCTGTAGACCTTTTAACTCTTGCTGGGGCGACAGTGGCTCGGGAGGTAGAGCAGTCGTCTGAGGTCAACAAGTACCAAACGGGTTCTTTTTTTTATCCACTTTTTCTATTTTTCTCCCATCCCAATGACGTTGTGCCAATTCTCCCCTCCCCTGTTTTGAACGTTGCTCGCATATGCCCCCTACTGGCCGGTTGTAGGGAGGATAGAAGCCTTGCATCACGTGTCCCCTCCGGTACACGAGGAGGCAGCCTGTCGCATCTTTTCACCTGCCAGCGCGGACTCTCATTGGCGAGGTGTAACGTGTGGGAGGCTCACACTACCCCCGCCATTTCCTGCTGTGGCCGCTCTGTCCAAGGGGGGGTTCTTATGTACAAAGTGATTGGTCTTCCTTTATCTTTGCCTAATCTTTTTTCAAAGTTATTGAGTTTAATTCTCATTATCATGCACATCTCACAAGAAGAAATAAAGACTTACGCATTCCTTTCTGTAGGACCTCTGTTGCCAAATTCTCATTTGTTTATCAAGGTGCAGTGATGTGGAATGATATACAAAATCTAACAAACATGTTATACTTTAAATATATTTAAAAGTAAGCTTAAGAACTACAGATCCTGTAGTCTGTAGTATCCATGTGTATTTGCGTGAAGTCTTTTATTTTTTTTACCATTATAATTGTTGTATAATGCTGTATTGTATGTATCTGTGTGTATGAGAGAGGGATATGCGCATGTGTGTTTGTGCATAATGTGGGGGGGGGGGGGGGGGTTTGTGTGTGTAGTTATCCTATATAGGTCTAAGAGGGGAGGTCGCTTATAGGCCCTTGGTTTTTTTTTTTACCTTTCCTGCACATTTGAACTGTTCTTCTTTTACTTATTTTATTCCAGAATGTATGTTTGTAAGTGCAAAAAAAAAGCTATTTCTATACTGTTGCTTTTAGCTGATTTTAAAATCCCTGTTGTCATTTATGCTTTTTAGATATTTTCTTAATCATGTTTTGTGGTTTTAAACTTCTGCTTTTCTTTTCTTTTTTTGCTTTATTGTCAAATGTTGTGTTTTTTGCTCTGTTAAGCACTTTGAGCTGCATTCTATGTATGAAAGGTGCTATATCAATAAAGATTATTATTATTGAAAACCCCTGTGTCATCTTGGACACATACTGTATAATTCTGGATCCTTCATTAATATCTACATAATTATATCTACCCGATGTCTCAGCAATAGCATCTTGCCAATAGTGAACAGTTGATTATTGAGAATAATTTCTGTCTTGTGACTGATTTTCAGTTTCTTTTTTTGTTATAATCAATCAATTATCTTTGATTATATGCTTTTCTTGACTCTTTCATCATGAGTGTTATCATTTGAAATGTTGTGTAGCCATTAGGGCTGCCCCCTCAGTTCATTATTTGGTTGGTTTTGTCTTAATCCAATGATTACGTGTGGAAACCTCCGATTTTTAGTGGATGTGACTTATTTTCTAAGGTTTATTGCTGATTTTATTAATCACTGGTGGAAGAAGTACAGTATTTTACTTAAAGCCCAACATCCAGGTTAAACCCTACTGATCAATTATGGGTAGTTTACATCACTGGTATATAATTTCATTATTTATTTTTTTCCATTTGACACCGGAAATGCCACTCCGAAAGAGTTAAAAAGGTCCACGCACGAATAACATGCACGCGCGAATCAAAAAAGCTTATCAAACGCCGACGTCACTACAGGTGCATATTAATGAGCCGAATCTAAAAACTTATCAGACGCTAGCACGGCCGTGACGTCACTTCAGGAAACGTATGCCTTGCCCGTCCGGGTCATAGTACTACTCGATATATGGCGCTGGCTAACGTTAGCATTATGTCTACTGTCGTGAACCATTTGAGATCGGGGGCATGTAGATCAATGGTGGCCCACTCGGTGCATCACAGTTAGCCTATAGCTCCGCCGTCCCTGCTACAGTCGGGACCACTACACTGACGTTAGCCTATAGCTCCGCCGTCCCTGCGGGTGGTTCTCTCCTCTTTGTGTGCCCCCGTCCTCGCGGGTGTCCTGCGGAGGAGCTTGTGGACGCGACAACAGCGGCGGCCGTAGGGTGTTTGAGCCTGTAGCGTTAGTTAGCTCATAGCTATCGTGTACCACTAGCCTTTACGGGTTCGAGCACCCTACGGCTGCCGCCATTGTCGCGTCCATGGGCCCCCCGGCAGGGTACCCGTGGGGACGGGGTGTACAGAGAGGAGAGAACCATTTTGGGTCGGCCGTTCATGCCGGCCAGCGAGCCGGATGTCGGGATATGTTGTTAGCACAATAGCTACCAAGCTAAGCTATGTTAGCTACTAACGTTATAAACACAATATGTAGTACAACGACACAATGATTTACATTATTACAAATATGGTAACGTGGTTGTGGCTTTTACAAATAGTGGTTAGCTTTAGAGATGGATGGCTATAATCACGGAGCAATAGTGTTAGGTGAAACAGATACATTTTCATTCGGCTAGTAGTAGCAAGCATATATCTATGGTAGCAAGGCTCTCTGCCTGCAGTGCCTGCCACTAGCTGTGTGTGACTCTCAGCGCCCCCTGGTGAGCCCCCTGGTGCCCTGCACCTGTTGTGACGAGATCATTTCGATTACACACGCACGTTAGGAACCATTGATTAAAATATCCACGTGCGTGGTGATTGTGTTGGGCAGACAAAATGTTTGATAAAAACGCTAAAACTGGGTCAATTTCAATACTTTTTTTTTCCTTCTTCATGAAAGTCACCGTTGGCCTAGTCCACATTGTTTATTGAACAAAAATACAACGTGAAGGTTGGCCTTTAAGTAAAAAATAGAAATACTCTATAAGTACACCGCCCATAATAATCTGGTGGGTGTACTTTGGTAGAAAATAGTTCCTAAATTAAACTTCACAAAAAAAACATTAATGTAAAGTTTTTCAATGTTTTGTTTTCAAATATTTATTTTGCTTTGAGCTACAAACTGAGTGCCATTCAATTGACGGCACGTCTCAGCAGATATCTCCAAATCTAGGCAAATCACACCAAAACTATCATGCAATAAATAGAACTCCACGTATTAACAAATATGTTTTCATTTTGGGTGAACTGGCCCTTTAACAAATGGACTACGCACTACGTGTTTTTCTGGTGTGGCGTCATGCACTAGTAGGCTTTGCTCATCTGTTCAATGTAGCAGAAGGCTAGTTTCAGACCAACTCCAGCCAGTCTAGCGACACGGCTGCCAACAATTCATTTCTAATGTAGAGGAGCGTATGCAGGACCTCATGTGTACCTCATGTGTACCTCGTGGCTGCAGACGCTCCTCTACATCATGTACCTCGTGGCTGCATACGCTCCTCTACATGTCATAATCACAGCACAAGCGTACTTCACTCCCCCTCCTTTTCCCCTCACATTCACCACGCACTCCTCTTCATCCTCCCTTCCATCCACCACGCACTCCTCTTCATCCTCCCTTCCATCCACCACGCACTCTTCATCCTCCCTTCCACCACGGAAGCCTCACGCCCTTATATGGCCAGCATCCCTTCACCTCCCGTCACTCAGCCCAGCTGCACTTCATCCCCCTGATTCACACGCTGTCAGGCACCTCACTCCTCACAGCTGTATCCCATCCCCCGTTGATGAAGACCCTACTTCTACCGGACGACGCTGACCAGAAGTCGTCGTGGTGTTAGTATCATTACCTAGGTACAACGCCTCAGTCTGAAGACCTGCTAGGCATCCCCGTGTGATCATCCGTGTACTAACTTCCCTCTCTTGTGCCCAGGACCTCCGTGCCAGCATGTTCCTGTCTGGACCCCCCTGGAGCTACCGAGGAGTTCCAGCTCCCTCTCTCAAACACGAAACCGTGTCTCCCGTCTGCAGCAGCACCGGAGTGTGCCTGCTCCCGTTATCCCCCTATTCATACCTGTTGTACATTTCCTGTGTCTCCCGTCTGCAGCGGCACCGTAGTGCGCCTGCCTGTTATCCCCCCATTCATACCTGTTGTACATTTCTGGATGTAATACTTGTCTGCTTGGGAATACCATTAAAACCCCTTGAAACGCTCCATTCTCCTCTCCTGTGTTCAGCGATTGGGCTGTGCTTAAAACCCACTTCTCACAGAACACCACGACCAAGATGACAGAACCAGCTACACACGAGATCGAGGAATGGAGGAGATTTCAGAAGCAGTCCGTGAGTATTATCAACGGCCAGTCCGCTCGAGTTGACCAACTCGCCCTCTCCATAGATGCCGTCACTGCTCAGCTTACCGCTCTCACACTCGGCTCTGCGGAACGAGATAGACAATACGGCCGTTTCGAGGCATACGTCACGACTCAGCAAGCCCCACCAGACTCTCCCCCCACTGCTGCGATTCCCCCGCACAGGGAGCCCCACGTCCCCGCGCCGGAGCATTATGATGGAAGCGTCTCCAAATGCCAAGCTTTTATCTTTCAGTGTTTGCTAGTTTTCGGGCAACAATCACACACTTTCCAAAGCGAGAGGTCAAAAGTAGCTTACCTGTCGGCCCTGCTCACGGGCGCTGCGCTGGAATGGGCAACCGCTCTCCACTTCAATAATTCTCCCCTCTGCGAGTCATACGCCGCATACATTGACGACATGCGTAAAGTCTACGACCACCCTCTGGGTGGTTCAGATAGAGCAGCCGGCTTATTTACGATCCGCCAAGGAAGTCGCAGTGTGAGCAAATACGCCATCGAATTTCATATCCTGGCAGCCGGCTCCGACTGGGGTGACACGCCACTGCGAGGTCCTTTCCGCCAAGGCCTGAGCGACGTTTTGAAAGATGAACTTGCGTCCAAAGAAAAACCAAATTCCCTAAACGAGCTAATCCATTTGGCCAGGGAACTGGACATGCGCCTCCGTGAACGCCGCCGAGAGAAGGCTAGCACCGCTCGCCCACCTGTGCCCTGCCCAACTCGCCCTCCCCGCGACATCCACGCTGAAAGTAGTTCCCCCGAGCCCATGGATCTAGACCGCTCATGCCTCCCCCCCAGCGAACGTCGTCACAGGCTCGCTACGGGGGCATGCCTATATTGCGGCCAACTTGGTCACTCCATTGCCTCTTGTTCGCTTCACCCAAACGCCGGAGCTCGACAGTGACGCTGGGCGTCTGTTCGAGCCTTGACATCGCTCCCAGCTCCGGTCCAAACATGCTATTCAGCGCCACGCTGTGTCTCAATGGTCAATCACTCCCGCTGTCCGCCCTGGTCGACTCAGGGGCCGACGAGAACCTCATCGACGCTGGCGTAGTCTCCCGCTACCACATCGCTACGGGCGCCCTGCCGATACCCTGTGACGCCCGCGGGTTAAACGGAAAGTTGCTCACGCGAATAACTCGCCACACCATACCCCTCCGCCTCCTGTTATTCGGAAATCATAGCGAGAGTATTTGTTTTCATGTCACCAGCTCTCCCCACAATCCCATTGTCCTTAGCATGCCTTGGCTCAAATTACACAACCCCGTCATCAACTGGCCTACCGGCTTAGTGACCAGCTGGAGCGCTCACTGTCACGTTGCCTGCCTACAATCAGCTCAGTCGCCACTAGGGGCCGCTGGTCCCCACCTCCCCAACGAAACCATTGACCTGTCTGCTATTCCTCCTGTCTACCATGACTTAAAGGCTGTATTTAGCAAACAACAGGCTCTCTCCCTGCCTCCTCATCGCCAATACGACTGTGCTATTGATTTACTCCCAGGAGCGCCACTCCCCGCTAGTCGCCTGTTCAACCTCTCACACCCAGAAAGGGAGTCGATGGAGAAGTACGTCCATGAGTCCTTGGCCTTAGGCATTATCACTCCCTCCTCCTCTCCTGTCGGCGCAGGGTTATTTTTTGTCTCCAAGAAAGATCGTTCCCGAGGGGGGCGGAGCCAGGCATTCATGGAGTAGGACGTGTTTCACGAGAGCTCCCTACTAACGTGCTAAAATACACTTTTCACCCCATTAGTCTTTATTTTATTTTTATTTGTTATTGATTTTCTTGTTGATTCGTCGAGTGTCAACTACTTTCGTTGACTTTTTTCAACTTTTTGCGGTGTTAATGGAGACCCGGGCCATGAGTACGCCAGCCGGCAGACTGTCACCGAAACCATCCTCGCCTTCGCCCGGAATCAGTGAAATAAGTGAAGCTGTTCTCTCGGTCATGACCAAACTCCATGCAGACTTTGAAGTACGCTTCGCTGAAGCGCAAAAAAAATCACAGGCGGAATTTTTTGATACTCTTCATCGGGCAGTGACGGAGGAAATTAGGTTGGCGGTCGACCCGTTGAGAGAGAAGATGGAGTCACTACACGCTACCTCCACGGCTAATGCTAACAAACTAGCTTCGCTAACGGCAGAGGCCTCGCAACAGGGTGAGAGGATGGCGTGTCTGGAGAGCTCCCTGCTGGCTAGGCAGGCTGACGTTTCCAAACTCCAGACGGTAATTGTTGAAATGCAGTCCCGGGAGAGGCGTTACAACATCAGGATCGTTGGTGTCCCAGAGGGCAGTGAGGGAGGTCGTCCCTCGGAGACCATGCCGGAGTTGTTGCAAAAGATCCTGGGGGAGAATGTCCTCCCCAACCCACCTATGTGCGAGTCGGCTTACAGAGCGGGCAAGACCAGTCCTGGAGGGAACAAGGAGCCGAGGCCCATCATTGTTTTTTTTTTATCCACTTTTTCTCCCATTTTCTATTTTTCTCCCATCCCAATTTTCATATCGTCCAATTCAACCCTCCCCTGTCTTCGAACGTTGTTTCTTGCCTCCCACAAGCCGGCTGCAATGTGGACTACGTCATACATAGCACGAGTCCCCTCCGATACTCGAGGTAACAGCCGTCGCATCTTTTCACCTGCGCGGCTCAATCTTTCACGTCGGGGGTCTGGGCTTTGGAGGGGCCCCGCCCCCGTCGCTTCTTGATTCTACTGCGCAGGCGCACCAACCAACCTGTAGGAGTCGCTGTCCACAACGCCCGATCCCCACCCTTCAGTTTCCCTCCCCGTAATACGGCCAATGTGTATTACTGTGGATGACCAGCTAAACTGAAAGCAATGTGGATGTATTGGGATTGCCCACCAGTAGCCCGCTTCTGGAGGTCAATAACGGACACATTTTCAGATCTATGTGGCTTAACAATCCCGTTCACAGCTGTTACACTACTCCTGAACGATATAACAACACTAGCCGCGTCCATACAACAAAAAAGGGTTATCCTAGCAGGCGTCACAGCAGCGAAGAAGCTGATCGCATTGAGATGGAAGGAGCCTGAGAAGCTCACAGTGATTAACTGGTCCCTGACACTGATGGATGTGATTTATCTTGAGATATCCACGGCGCGGGTGATTGGGGTGGGACAGGCTGGGATTGAACTGTGGGTCGCAGCAGCTGAAAAGTTCAGAACCGCCGTGTGCGGCTGAGCGGGGTTGGGGTGCTTGTCCGGGGGAGTCCGGCGGTCTCGTGGGAGGGGGAGGAGGAAATGTCTTGTTTGTCTTGTCTTTTGTGTTGTCCTCCTTAACTTTAACTGGGGGGATTTTATTGGGGGGGGAGCTATTTTGCTATTTCTTCACTATTTGGGCTCTTTTACACGGTTCCTGTGAGTCTATGGAACACCTCTGTAGGTTTTTGTTTTTCAAAAAGGTTCATTGTTTTGTATTTCTAGTCAAGTACTCAAAAGCAGCGTTTTTCTACCTCAAGATCTTAAGCCGTTTTGAGGCTGGGCTCCAACCACTGTGTGGCCTGGTGGCAATTGCCACATTGTTATGCAGCTGGGAAATCTCTGACATCACTGATATGCACATTTTGAGATGACTCAGTTCGGTGAGGGTGAATGATGTTGTGAGGGGAATTGGAAGAATGCGCCAATATGAGAATTGGAGACATAAGTCTTATTAATATAGAGCGACACGGCCGGGAAACGGTGCTGGATACTGGGAAAGGCCATTTATAAGATAGTACCCCTTTAAAATTTAAAATGTTGTACTCTGTTTTTATAATTTGTTATTTCTGTTATTATTATTGTTTCTATTATCTCCCTGTGAAGTTCTGTGTATTGTTATTATGGTTATTGTGTTGTCTTGTTTTCATGTAAAGTAATAATAAAAAAAAATTGATAAAAAAAATATATATCGTTCCCTTCGCCCCTGTATCGACTACCGGGGTCTCAACAATATCACAGTCAAAAACAAGTACCCCCTGCCTTTAATCGACTCTGCTTTTGAGCCCCTGCAAGGTGCCACCATCTTCACGAAGCTGGATCTCAGGAACGCCTATCACCTTGTCCGCATCCGGGAAGGAGACGAATGGAAGACGGCCTTTAAGACACGGCCACTTCGAGTACAAGGTAATGCCCTTTGGGCTGACCAACGCCCCTGCTGTCTTTCAGGCCCTCATCAATGACGTTCTCTGCGATGTACTCAACCGCTCCGTTTTTGTTTATTTGGATGACATTCTGATTTTCTCCCGCTCCATGGAGGAGCACGTCCAGCACGTCCGCCGGGTCCTCCAGCGTCTTCAGGAGAATAAGCTGTTCATCAAGGCGGAGAAGTGTGAGTTCCATGTCTCCTCCATCGGCTTCCTCGGCTACATCATTGAGGGTGGCAAGATCCGGGCGGACCCCGAGAAGATCAAGGCGGTGTCAGACTGGCCCCGTCCCACCAACGTCAAGCAGCTCCAACGCTTCCTGGGGTTTGCCAACTTCTACCGGCGCTTCATCAGGGACTACGGCCGGGTCGCGGCACCCCTCACCCAACTCACCTCGCCTTCTGTGCCCTTCATCTGGTCCGACAAGGTGGACTCCGCCTTCGCCGAGCTGCGCCGGCGCTTCACCACCGCACCCATCCTCGTGGACGCGTCCCGCCAGTTCCTGGTGGAGGTGGACGCCTCCTGTACCGGAGTGGGGGTGGTCCTTTCCCAACGCTCCGTCCTCGACCAGAAACTGCACCCCTGCGCCTTCTTCTCACGCCGCCTGACCCCAGCCGAGGTCAACTATGACATCGGAAACCTGGAGCTCCTAGCAGTCAAGCTAGCCCTGGAGCAATGGAGGCACTGGCTGGAGGGTTCAGAGGTCCCCTTCCTGGTTTGGACGGACCACAAGAACCTCGCCTACGTCCAGACGGCCAAGAGCCTGAACTCCCGCCAGGCCCGCTGGGCGCTGTTCTTCGCCAGGTTTAACTTCACCCTTACCTTCATCCTGGTTCCAAGAACACCAAGCCGGCAGTTTGTCCCCGAAGAGGGTCCCGCGCACCCCGACACCATCCTCTCCACCACCTGCTTGGTGGCCGCCGCCACCAGGGAGATCCAGTCCATCGTCAGGGAGGCTCAGCGTGCCCAGCCGGACCCAGGTAACAGTCCACCTAACCGGCTTTTTGTCCCTGACCTTGTCCGCTCCCAGGTGCTCCAGTGGGTTCACGCTTCCCGGTTCGCCTGCCTCCCTGGGATCGACGTACCCTGTCCCTGCTGAAACGGCACTTCTGGTGGGTCTCCATGAGGGAGGACACTCGCGCCTTCGTCCTCGCATGCACCATCTGTGCTCGTGCTAAGGCCTCCCATCGACCGCCCGCCGGTCTCCTTCGTCCGCTCCCTGTTCCCGGTCGGCCCTGGTCACACGTCGCCCTGGACTTCGTCACCGGCCTTCCTCTCTCACATGGTAACACAGCCATCCTCACTATTGTTGACCGTTTCTCGAAGGCTGTGCACTTTGTTGCTCTTCCCAAACTCCCCTCTGCTGCAGAGACCGCGGATCTGATGGTACTCCATGTCTTTCGCCTCCACGGGATCTCTGTGGACATCGTCTCCGACAGGTGCCCTCAATTCGTCTCCCAGGTCTGGAGGGCTTTCTGTCGGGCCCTGGGGGCCACGGTCAGCCTCTCCTCCGGGTACCACCCGCAGACCAACGGCCAGTCGGAGCGGGCCTACCAGGACCTTGGATCCGCCCCTCCGGCTGGAGCACCTTCCTGCCGTGGATCGAATACGCCCACAATTCTCTGTCTTTGGCGGCCACAGGTCAGTCCCCCTTTGAGTCCTCTTTGGGCTACCAACCCCCGCTGTTCCCTGCTCAGGAAGAGGAGATCACTGTTCCATCAGTGCAGGACCACCTCCGCCGCTGCAGGAGAATTTGGGAGGACACAAGGGCCGCGCTTCTCCGCTCTACGGACCAGAACCGTCGCTTCGCCAACCGCCACCGGACCCCGGCTCCCGACTATCAACCAGGTCAGATGGTATGGCTCTCGTTCCGAGACCTGCCGCTCAAGTCCGTTTCCCGTAAACTAACCCCCCGTTTCGTTGGTCCCTACAAAATCCTGTCTCTCATCAATCCCTCTGTCGTCAGGCTCCAGCTCCCCTCCCATATGCGGATTCACCCCTCCTTCCATGTCTCCCAGCTGAAGCCGGTGGTCTCCAGTCCCCTGTCTCCCCCTGCTCCGGAGCCTCCTCCTCCGCTGGTCATCGACGACCACCCGGCTTACATAGTCTGGGAGTTGCTGGACGTGCGGCGCCGCGGCTACCAATACCTGGTCGACTGGGAGGGCTACGGCCCGGAAGAGCGCAGCTGGATCTCCCGCCAGATGATCCTGGACCCAGACCTCGTCCGGGATTTCCATCGGGCCAACCCTGACAAGCCTGGGCCGCCAGGAGGCGCCCATAGAGGGGGGGGTCCTGTCATAATCACAGCACGAGCATACTTCACTCCCCCTCCTTTTCCCCTCACATTCACCACGCACTCCTCTTCATCCTCCCTTCCATCCACCACGCACTCCTCTTCATCCTCCCTTCCACCACGGAAGCCTCACGCCCTTATATGGCCAGCATCCCTTCACCTCTCGTCACTCAGCCCAGCTGCACTTCATCCCCCTGATTCACACGCTGTCAGGCACCTCACTCCTCACAGCTGTATCCCATCCCCCGTTGATGAAGACCCTACTTCTACCGGACGACGCTGACCAGAAGTCGTCGTGGTGTTAGTATCATTACCTAGGTACGACGCCTCAGTCTGAAGACCTGCTAGGCATCCCTGTGTGATCATCCTTGTACTAACTTCCCTCTCTTGTGCCCAGGACCTCCGTGCCAGCATGTTCCTGTCTGGACCCCCCTGGAGCTACCGAGGAGTTCCAGCTCCCTCTCTCAAACAAGAAACCGTGTCTCCCATCTGCAGTGGCACCGGAGTGCGCCTGCTCCCGTTATCCCCCTATTCATACCTGTTGTACATTTCCCATGTCTCCCGTCTGCAGTGGCACTGGAGTGCGCCTGCCCGTTATCCTCCCATTCATACCTGTTGTACATTTCTGGATGTAATACTTGTCTGCTTGGGAATACCATTAAAACCCCTTGAAACGCTCCATTCTCCTCTCCTGTGTTCAGCGATTGGGCTGTGCTTAAAACCCACTTAAACCCACTTAAAAGCCACACCTCGTGGCTGAAGATGCTCCTCTACATCGTGTACCTTGTGGCTGCAGACGCTCCTCTACATCGTGTACCTCGTGGCTGCATACACTCTACATCGTGTACCTCGTGGCTGCAGACGCTCCTCTACATCGTGTACCTCGTGGCTGCATACACTCTACATCGTGTACCTCGTGGCTGCAGACGCTCCTCTACATCGTGTACCTCGTGGCTGCAGACGCTCCTCTACATCGTGTACCTCGTGGCTGCAGACGCTCCTCTACATCGTGTACCTCGTGGCTGCAGACGCTCCTCTACATTGTGTACCTCGTGGCTGCAGACGCTCCTCTACATCGTGTACCTCAAGATTCAAGATTGCTTTATTGCCACACAACCATCCTTTGCAATTTTTCTGGAGTGGGTGGTTGTGTGGGAGGTGAAGATGGAGTCCAGGGAGGGAAGGTCACACCCTATGATTTTGGAGGCCTTGTTAACACTTTGGATGCCCAACCCGAGTTTTCTCGGGTTTACCCCCCGCGGGTTGAATGCCCATAACGAGAATATTCATATTTTTTTTTATTAGCGATCTGAATTCATATTTCATCAACCGAGTCTACCGTTGGAAAATCAGCCACCCCAGGCGCTCAGATGTGAAAAAAGCGCCCCCTATCGTCTCCCAGATGGTAATTCACCCTTGTGGCTGCAGATGCTCCTCTACATCGTGTACCTCGTGACTGCAGACGCTCCTCTACATCGTGTACCTTGTGGCTTCAGATGCTCCTCTACATCGTGTACCTCGTGGCTGCATACGCTCCTCTACAAAGGAAATGTATTGAAAGCAGCCGCACTGCTAGACTTGGCCGGTGTCGGTCAAAACGAGCCATGAGGTGTGACAGCAGCAGGACCGTGTGTATTAATTATTAATGAGAAACTTTAAGAGAGCCTGTTCCACCCACAGAAGAGCATATACTGTATATAATATAATTCTGTAACTCTTTGGTTCAGTAACACACACACTTATTGGCAGGACAAATAATGTTGTCTTGCCAAACAGAAAGGAAATAAAAACCCTAAGCAACAAATAATGAAACAGAATATCAAACCAAATAATATAACAACAATATATATATATTATAAATCATATGATTCCATCTGTTTCTCTCTGTTAAAATAGTCTTTTTGGGCCTTGCATAGTATAGCAGCTTATCTTCATATTTCTGCCATCCCTAAAAACTTAGTTTAATTTAGTTTACAGCCATTTATTTTCGACTCATAATTGTGAAACACTTCCATATGGTACCATATAGCCAAGGCCTTAACCTGTTAACCTGCAATGAGTCTCCTGGCCATTTTCGTTTTCGTTTTTGAGGACTGCATAGTTTTTTTGCAAACCAAAACAACATACTTTATACTTATAGCACATGCATGAGCCTGGTCTCTTTTGAAAGATGACATTCTGAAGTTTCTGATTCCAGAAAAAAATGACTTTTAGTGCTAACGTAATAGAGTAACATAGGTCTGAACTTGAGTTGTAAAGAAACTTGTTACTCAAGTTTTTCTGTAGTAGTTAGTAGTCCAGAGGTAGTATTTCCCCAGAAGGTGGTATGGCTTACAAATCCAGACGGAGCCATAGCCTGAAGCCTTATGTAGTAGCCTACATATAGAGCGGCTACGTGGCGTAGTGGGCAAGGCGCTCGCCGCGAATGCTGGAGACGCTGGGCTCGCCTGTTCGAGCCCAGCGCTCCACATTGCTTTCAGTTTAGCTGGTCGTTCATACTAATACACATTGGCCGTATTAGGGGGTGGGAAACTGATGGGTGGGGATCGGGCGTTGTGTACAGCGACTCCTACAGGTCGGTTGGTGCGCCTGCGCAGTAGAATCAGGAAGTGTCGGGGGCAGCGTGAGCCTCCCACGCGTTACTCCTCGCCACTGAGAGATCGAGCTTCGCAGGTGAAAAGATGCGACTGCTGTTACCTCAAGTACCGGAGGGGACTTGTGCTATGTATGACTTAGTCCACATTGCAGCCGGCTTGTGGGAGGCAAGAAGCAGCGTTCGTGACAGGGGAGGGTTGAATTGGATGATACGAAAATTGGGATGGGAGAAAATATAGAAAATGGGAGAAAAAGTGGATAAAAAAAATTTAGTAGCCTACATATCCAAATTTCATAAAGATCCATTCAGAAATGAGTGATTAGGAGTGATTTTGGTAAACTGTGTACAAAGAAAAACTCAGTTTTCTCATAGACTTCAATTCATTCGGCTGTTTTGCTCTTCCTGTTTTCGTGTTCTTTCGTGTTTTTAGTTTTTTTATTTAGATCCCCATGTGGGGTATCATTGGAAAGCCACACTCATTGGCTACAACGATCCACAATCATTTTCGAGATCGGATCTAGATTGACGGAACTACTACAGCCTGAGTCGGGAGTGGTATTTTGCACAATACAGTGTACTTTGCACACGCCTTAAATACCAGCATGTAACTCGAGAACCGCTGAGTGGATTTTGTCAGATTTTGTCACTATCGACAGGCCACAAATAAGCCTTCGATTCGATATATATATTGTATTACAAAATATGCACACCCGAGCCACTACGGGTCGCCAAAGTGCCGGTTGAAAGAAATCCGAAAAACGTCCCATATGAGGGACGTTGCAGCTTAAATTAATGATTTAAAATGAAATCATAATGAAAATCATTTGGTTTATTAGACCTGGGGAGGAAGGTTCCGAGGTTTTGCCCCATTGAAGATCAAAACCAGAGCAAAACAAGTATTACAGCTAAACCGTATTGTGTAGGTTCATAATCTTTTATTATTTTTTAACTTTTTCTCCTGTTTTTCTGTATTTTCTCCCATCGCAATTTAGTCGTTATGCCAATTCCCCCTTCCCCTTCCTGGTCGTTGCACGCATGTGCCCCCTACTGGTTGGTCTAGGGAGCCCTGAAGTCTATCAGATGCTTCCTCCGATACATAGGAGACAGCCAGCAGCCTCTTTTCACCTGACAGCGCGGACTCTCATTGGTGAAGTGTAACGCGTGGGAGGTCACACTACCTTCACCATTTCCCTCCCTCGCTGTGCAGGCACCCTGACCGACCTGTAGGAGTCGCTGTTTATTATTAACTACCCACCGGCTTCCCTCCCGCTGACTCTGCCAATTGAGTCAGTATGACGGCCGGCTAAGCCGGAGGCACCGCTGACAGACGGAATCGATACCAGCATATCTTGCGGTGGTGACGAGCGCTTAGTCCGCTGCGCCACCCAGCCGCCCTAGGTACATAATCTTTGATGGAGGTATATATTATTTAATTATTGTACTTACAACCAATAAAGGTAGGCCTACATGTTTTAACCTAATCTTTGAGAGAATGTGTTTTATATTGTAATCTTTACCGTTTCCATGGTAACTGGTTTTACTGTTGATTTTTTATATGTCAAGCTCTAGCGTTTCATATCATGTAGGGATAGTTTCTAGCAGGCTTAGAAAAGAAAACATCACAGATCACTCCAAAAAACGCATACCTCGTCAGGTACACCCATCTCTACATATTTTGCATCTAACTGACTGTTACCTTTTGTAAAGGCTGGGAATTTAAACTCTGCACACAACATGCTGTCACTTTCCTGTATGTCAACCTGTATCGGCTAAGACAAAATGTCCACTGGCAACAAATTATCAAGAGAACCACTGTTCTGTGTTATATGATAGATATCATAGTGTCACTGTGCTTTTTGCTGGAAAACATTTGGGCGTGTGCTTTCAGATTGGATGGTTTCTCTGTGAAAATCTCAATCACTGCTACTCTGTGTCCAAAGGCCTCCACATCTGGCCATTCAATCGAACGTCTCAGGTTTGCATATAGAAATTACACAATTACATTGAATGTTCTGCACACTAAAAACAATCACAGACTATAGTACAAAGGGAAACTTAACAGTTCTGTAGAGGTGTCTGCTTCCCTCCCACCCCACACAAGTGTATGTGTCTTCTGTCTGTATGTGTCTTCTCTCTCCCTGTGTGTATTATTATATCCCTCCCTCTGTCTCTTCTCTCTCTGCACTTAAAAACACATATTGATTGTTTCATTTCGAATCCATTCTGGTGGTGAATAGAGCCAAAATAATGAAAGACTATGTCCTCCCTGTCCGGCAGATCAGACCACTATCTTCATCTGCTATGACTCCTGAATTTCTCTAAGGGGATTCATAAATAGCTTACCTTAAAAACATCCCATTGACCGTAACTCATTATTTTACACTTACTGCACTTTGAGTGCCCTCTGTTGGCAAATTCAAGAGTTGTTCATCTTTCCCATAGATATATATCACTAGATGACTCACCCGCGATGCTGGCCAATGGAGATAGACGTTGCCACATGGCGGCCATATTGCGTGGAGCATGCACACTCATAACATGCATGTCTATGATGCATGTACTATTGAAATAACCATAGCTTGCTCAATTTTCAACCGTTTGGTTTGATAAAAACGTCAGAGATTAAGTTATCATACTGCATCCTTATAAAGGACTTTCATATGAAAAGAAATTCCAAATAGCCACGTTAATAACGTTTGTAATAAACCAAACCGTTTGTAAATGCGTCAAGATTTCAGCGAGTTAAGAGTATTTTTGTTTGTGCAGATTATCACCTTAAAGCAGTAGTCCACTCAAGCAAGATGGCCGGCGGTGAACTATGCGGGAGACATATGCACATATATTTTATATGTTAATACAATTGCATTTATCTTTAGTCCTAATTCTGTCACTGTTTG
Source organism: Notolepis coatsorum (assembly GCF_963971535.1). NCBI lineage: Eukaryota > Metazoa > Chordata > Actinopteri > Aulopiformes > Paralepididae > Notolepis > Notolepis coatsorum. Next base: position 148,100,329 of record NC_140171.1, on the reverse strand, counting down.
ATGTCACAAAGAAGGGTGTATCCGAAAGCTGTCTACAACATTTGTAACATGTGATGAAAAAGTAAACAAATAATTAACTGTATTAGACATTTGTTAATGATGAATAGGCTTCACTTCAGATTGCCCCCCACAATAGCATCTGCAAATGATTTATAGATGTTTTATGAATGTCTTAACTAATCATTTGTTGAACATGAAAAATAAATGGAGATACAGTATAGTCGTTTTTTCATATCCATTTTTCAAAGCATCTACAAATGTGTTACTACACATTAAACAACATTATTTAATGATGAACAAATCAAGTATAAACAATGTTGATAATGAGTTATAAATAATGTAGAACTAATCTGTAAATGTTATACAAATATAGTTATAAATGATTTAATAATAATTTATGAATGTATATAAATGGTTTGTTCATGATTAGTTAATTATCCACTAATGCGTTATAAATACTTTGTAAATGTTATACAAATATAGTAATAAATGATTTAATAATCATTTATGAATGTATATAAATGGTTTGTTCATGATTAGTTCATTATCTACAAATACCTTATAAATGTATTATAACAGGGTATTATTATAAAGTGCTACCGATTATTATTATGCAGAATAAATAGTAGGAAACATGTTTGTATAGGAAATTACTAGTTTTAGTTTCGTTTTTGTAAATATTGCCTTGAAATAGAGAAGCTGAAAAAGGTAGCAGGATGTAGCCTTCAATATATAAAGAAATTATATTGTCAACAGATATGGTTGAAAAACAAACAATGTTTTAAATGTAATTGTAGTTACAATTTCTTTAATTGAATGAACTTAAACTAGAAAAGTAAATACAAACTAAATTAACAATGTAACTTAGTTTACAGAAGGACAGTTTCCTTCTGAAGCACAACTTAATGTCTCATCCTTGATCCTTCCAGTCGGGACCATTTGTCACATAGTGAGAGGTTCCACAGCTCAAGCAAACCCCCACCAATTGGTACAGGCTTGTATTTTGGTTTGGCTCTTCTCGTTCTTTGTTATGCTATCGGTATCCTATTATTATGCAAAGTCTAGGTGATATAAGTGCTGGCCGCCGGCGCACGAGTCCAGTGACGATTGTGAACGCATTTTTGTGTGCGCGCGCGTGCACATCCGTGCGCGACTGCGCGTACACATCCGTGCGTGATTGCGCGTACTTCTGCTCAGCGAACTACTAGGATGGCGTGGTACCCCGTCCACCCACCACTGCATCCCTGCTGGTATGTCATAAATGTCTAGATGTAACAGTACTGTCTGTTAAATGTATATACTCTCTTTTCTGGACTCTTTTTGTATCACAAACAGTACTGTATTTGCAAATCTGGTATTTCATAAATGTATAGATGTAGCAGTACTGTATCTGTATGTCATGTATGTCATATATGTTACGATGAATTGAAAATGGGGGACCCTGTGGTAAACAAGACGAAAGTCTTTCTCTGGTCTGCATCCCCTTAACAATTGTATGTATTGAGCTGTACTGTATTGTACCCATTCTGCAATCTGTTAATACAGTTTTCAATCAATCAATCAAGTCTATCATTTGAGGGGGAAGAAACTGTACATTGGAGGAGGTTGGGTAGGTGGGGAAAACTGTACATTGGAGGTGGTTGGGTGGGCGGGGTCTACATTGGAGGCAGGTGAGAGTATAAGAGTCCGTTTTTTTCTAGCTCTGGTTTAATTAACCTATATAGTATGAATTAATGGAAACTTTATTTAACAGATTGCAGAATGGGTACAATACAGTACGGCTCAATACACACATGTCCTATAATGTTACTTTGTTTCTCGCATGCGCAGTAGTGCACCGCACAGTACAGGCCCCGGTCTGCGGCACTGCAGATTTACCCTACTCGCCCCAGTGGAAAGACGTCAGTGCTGCGCTGTTTGTGCTTCACTTCATTCTAATGTATAATACTAATCTATAATTAATGGAATAATACTAATCTATAATTATCTATGGCTAATGGAATAATAATACTAATCTATAATTCTCAGAACGTATCTAGAATGTAGATCGTGTAAAGAACGGACTAACTGCAGCTGCAGAAGAGATATTTGAAGTATTGGATGGACTAAGGAGGAGTCTGAACTAGGAACAGATTGGTCACCACCGTAAATACTGAATGTCCAGATGCCTAAAAGTGAGATGAAGAAACACAAAGCAGGTTTGTTAAATGAAACTTAAAGGCTCCTTTGGACATGAGTCTTAAAGCACTGATCAGTAGGATATTAGGCCGCCTGCTTTATCAGTGTTGTTTGGGTTAGCTAGCAGTTAGCTTTGAGCTCTCAGTGCTGCTGTTAGCTCTGTGTGCAATGTCCAGCTCGGTTAGCCTCTGAGCTAACACTAGCAACGTTAGCTTCTCTGTGCTAATAAGCTATGACTAGCCTCTGTGCTTATTTTAGCATTGTTAGCATATCTATTTTCTGGAGAGGTCTGGTGGGTTTTGGAGTGAAATGGACATCTCTCTGGTATAGTTGAGCAGCCCGTGTCGGTATTGATGCACAATACACTTGGTGGGTGTTTATCTGGGGTGGAAGGTGTAGAAACTCTCCTTATTGGGGACTGGAACACGGATCTGCTACGTAAGGAAGCACCGTCTTCAAGGCCTTCAGTAGGTTTTGTGATCTGCACGGTTTCAGCTAATCACCCCACAATAGTATGTGATTCAACACAAACTACCATTGATCTCATTCTGACCTCTGACAAGTCCATGATCTCCAACAAAGGGGTGATAGCATGCGGGTTAAGTGATCATTATATGATATTCTGCAAAAAGCTAAAACAAAAGGCTGGCTGTCGCAAAACAGTCACATCTAGAGACATGTGGATCACTACCCACTTTCAAAACCTCTCTCAAGGGACACCTACGGGAGACTGCAATTCAACACTGGCCCCTGTAAATATCCTAACCCAACCCCCTCCAATGTACAGTCATTTACCTAGTATGGTTTTGTCAATAGTTCAATGTACAATTGTGTTTGTTTGTACAGTGTCTCCCCCCCCCCCCTCAATGTACAGTGTTACTTGTTTATACAGTGTGCCCCCCGGCCCCCCCCCCCCAACCACCTCCAATGTAAATTACCCAGTATGGTTGTCAATATCCCAATGTACCCAACCCCCCCCACCCAACCTCCTCCAATGTACAGTTTCTACGTCAAATGTATATACTCCCTTTTCTTGACTCCTTCTGTATCACAAACAGTACTGTATTTGCAAATCTGGTATGTCATAAATGTATAGATGTAGCAGTACTGACTATCTGTATGTCATGTATGTCATATATGTCTATATGAATTGAAAATGGGGGACCCTGATGGAAACAAGACAAACGTCTTTCTCAGGTCTGCATCCCCTTAACAATTGTATGTATTGAGCCGTACTGTATTGTACCCATTCTGCAATCTGTTAAATAAAGTTTTCATTCATTCATTCATTCATCAAAACCTACTCTAGAGTCTAGAGAGGCCTTTAACCAAGAACTGGAGAGCCTGGACTGGTCAGAAGAGCTCAGTGGTACACTAGTTGAAGAAACATGTCTTGGATTCAAAACCAAATTCACAACAATACTTAACAACATGAACCTAAGAACCACCAGGGTTAAAAATCATGCTGAACCATGGATGCACTCTGAAATACTGACCGCTACAGGGCTGTACGTTAACTTTTTTTGCACATATCACTGGTGCTACAGAGGTTGATAGTTTTGTAGCACAGGCCAAAATCTTGTAGCACAAGTATAAAACGTGTTATATTTGTAACAGTCACAAATGTGCCTGTATTGTATTTGTGTTATTTAGTTGCAGTGCCCTGGCTGTCATTTTCATGCTGACAAGTTCACGCCACACAGCCAGACACGTTACGTGTAAGGAATTATGGGATTTGGTGTTGGATGTATGGACTACTAGGGGTGGGAATCACCAGTTTCATCACGATACAATACGATATTGATTCTTTGGACAACGATACGATATTTGCCGATATCTGCGCCACGATATGATACGATGCAGGTGCCTGCAATCGATATGAGACTATATCATAAGCCCATTTAACACAATCAGTAACATTTAGATCAACTCAAAAAAGGTAACGAAAATATAATTTGAAAAAAAATCATTTTGCTCTTCCAGACATTTAAATGAAAAAACAATCTATTGTTTTTAATACAAATAGACCTCCTGTTCACTGTAAAGTGCCACGTTTTGATATATTGAGCTTTAAACTTTAAGTAAATTGTTTTGGAACTCACAACACGCAACCTAAAACCCCTTCCTCTCCCAAACCGTTCCTGCAATTGTTTTATGTTGCATGATGATCATGAATTCATTTATTATGTGTTTTTTTTTATATTTGAATATCATCTGTCCATCCTCAGTTTACTATAATATACTCCTGACTTCATCGTCTTTCCAAACGCACACACACACACAGAAAGGGAGAGTGCCCCCCCCCTTTCCCTTTCCCTTTCCCCAGTCCCCACTTTCTGCTGTTCTCTCTATGGCTCTGCCTCTGGTCAGGATTAGCTTGTTAGCTTACGCTAACGTAACGTTAACTTCGGTCTTTAATGCGATGTGGGCATAAAGGAATGGCGACGATGCAAAGCATGTTAGATGCATTTGACCCGTTGTGAAAAGAAAACAGCACAGACTTATTTCGGGTCGCAAAATAGGCGCACTGCTCTGTAGCCCTGCTCTGCTTTAATGCCAGCAGACATTAGCAAGGACTGGGCGGATACGACTCGCCGAGTTGCCACAGGATTTTCAAAATAAGAGTATCGATATGAACCGAACGTTGCTAGCTGCCGGAGCCATAGATATTATGGCTGGAGCTGCGCTTCTGCGGAGATGAGACTTGCCACAGGATTTTCAAAATAAGAGTATCGATATGAACCGAATGCCTATCGCACGGGTGCTACTGAAGTAAATCCATTCATCGCACAGACCGATGTTGCTGTAGCACGTGCAACATCTCGCACTGTACAGCCCTGCGCTATGAAAACCAGAGACAAAAAATGTGCCACAAGCCCAAACAGTGTTCTCCAAGCCCACGTGGATAGACTCAAAATACAAATAAACAGACTAAGAAACGATGTAAACACCATGATCAAATCCGCAAAAAAATTTCATCAACTGACAAAACTGAGGAAAACAAAAACAAACCCTGTGAACAAAACTAAAAAACAGATTTACAAACATAAACATAAAGACAGAAAACACTCATCACAGACAAGCTGGATGTAGCCAAAACATATTCTTCACAAACATAGCCACAACACTGGTTAATAAACTACCCTCCCACTCAGGGCATTTTGGGGTAGAACACATTCTAGCATACTACAAAAACCTAGGGGTCCGCAAAGACGACTTCAAACTTGAAATGGTAACAACAGATGATGTACTCAAAAAACTGAGCGCCCTACAACCTAACAAGGCCACTGGCCATGACAATATCCCCTCCAAATTCCTTAGAGACTCAGCAACCGCCATCACCCCAGTCATCACACGCATAATAAACCTATCCATAAAACAGGGACACGTCCCTAAAGACTTCAAAATTGCGAGAGTGACCCCCCCCTGCACAAAAAAGGCAGAGAATTAGACCCAGGCGATTACCGCCCTGTTTCTATTCTTACCTCCTTTGCGAAAGTCATGGAAAAAATAGTCTACGAACAGGTCGAAAAGTACCTTGCAGAAAAAAAAATCTAATCTACGAATTCCAATCTGGCTTCAGAACATCCCACTCCACTGACACATGCCTTCTCTATTTGAATGACTACATCAAACAAGAGGTAGACGCGGGCAAATACTGTGGCATGGTCATGCTGAACCTCCAAAAGGCTTTTGACACTGTCAATCACTCCATTCTGATTGACAAGCTAAAAGCAATTGGTTTTGATAGTTTATCAGTGAGCTGGATGCAATCCTACCTGGAGGGGAGAGAACAGATGGTAGAGGTAAACGGTACCCTACCCCACACCACCCCTCCCAGTGAGCTGTGGTGTTCCACAAGGAAGCATACTAATAATAATGATAATTGGAGAATTATCCGACGTTTCCCCAATATGTTTATTATTATTATTATTATTATTATTATTATTATTATTATTATTATTATTATTATTATTATTATTATTATTATTATTATTATTATTATTATCTAAGTAACATTTATTGCATGCGTTAGTTATTGTCTGGTGCCGCCTAGTGGACGCACTTTGGAACGCGTATTGTGACTCTGGAGAGGTAAGCTGTCTGCGCCGGCGCGTCGCGCTATTTAAATGACACTCTTGACCATAGGCTGTAAGGTGAAAAGCCCTGTGGGTGAACCGACTGGCCAACGGTACGTTGCATTGTATGCGCCGTTAATATCCGCAATTATCCTTTCATACATATATCTAGTTACTAATTAATGCCGTTTATTTCCTTTCCTTTGTATAGGTAAATAATCTATCGACTACTGAATCGACTCTGTATCGTCTATCGACGACTAACTACTGACAACTACCGACAGTTGCTAAATGCTACTGACCGATGCTAAATGCTGACAGTTACTAACTGTAACCTGACTATCAACAAACTGTTATCTGTGTGGACTTTGCTGGACATTACCAAATGCCATATCGACCTCTATACTGACATTATCCACTAACGTCTGAATGTACGCTGCTGGCTAACTGCTAACAAGTACTACTATCTACAGACTTTTGCTACTGCTAAGCTGCTACTAACTACCAGCTACCAGCTAACTGCTTGCTTAATTGACCACAGTACAGGTGGTGATGATGGCAATTCAGTTATCCAAATAACGGAATGTTTGGACATTCTTGCAAAGTCCGAATTGTTTCTTTTGGTTCAATTTATCAGTCGTTCACCTACACCCTTCCAATGGGGACATTTAGTTGACTCATTGACTGAGACCGCTAGATAATTGGACAATAATAATAATAATAATAATAAACGTTATTTGTATAGCACCTTTCATACAGAAACTGCAGCTCAAAGTGCTTCACAACAGAAAAAAGACAGGCATAAAATGAGCACATAAAGTGCAGACATAAAAATCTGTTTTTTTCATTAGGATCTAACATCCCAACAGACCACCTTGTTTATGGTTTGATTCAGTTTTAAATAGACAATAATACAAATAGTAAGGTAAAATAGTGCAATATTGTGCAGTGCAATAAAATTGTAGAATAGAATAGATAAAGAAAAAATATATATTTTACAGTGCAATAAAATAGTTCTGGATTACTGTTCAACATTTCAAAGTCATCTTTACCTTCTCTGTTTGGTATCCACAGTTTAAAACTTGACAGTCTTCCCTCCTGTTTTATACCCACTTTGACCCTTTGAACCTCCCACCCAGGGCAAACCTCCCTCTCAGGGTGCAGTTCCCTCTCTCAGGGTGCAGTTCTAGGCCTGGGTCCTACACTGTTTTAAAGCCTGACAGTCTCTTGTTTGATACCCACACAGTTTAATACCTGACACTGACAGTTTTGAACCTGTAATAAAAAGCAATAGTAGAATAGAATAGATAGCAAAATTATGCAATAGAATGGACAGAGTAAAATAGTGCTACAGTACAATCAACAGCCGGGTGTATTAGAAGGCTATGGTGAAGAGGTACGTTTTTAGCTTATTTTTGAAAATATTAAGCAATCTAGCTTCCCTAATGTCCATAGGTAGTGTGTTCCATAACTTTCGTGCATAGTTTGCGAAGGCTGCATCCCAGATTTTCCTTAGACTGTGGCTTGGAACCTTCAATAGACCAGTAGTAGATAGGGGTGGAACGGTTCACAAAATGGACGGTTCGGTTCGTATCACGTTTTTGGGGTCACGGTTTTCGGTTCGGTTTGATATACGTTGTTTTTTATTTAAAAAAACATGTAACATTTAAAAATCTAAACATGTTTCTCATTTATTAAAAAAAAGAAAAAAAAAGTGTTCCAGTGTTAGTGTTTACAGCCTTAAATACTGTTTGGCACACAAAGACCGAACTGACTGAAAAATATAGGCTACATTTGTCAAAGTATTAACTTAGTGCAAACAAACAATATGCTCAGCCAGCACTAGACTTTCCTTTCTTTAATATAAATACAAAAAAACAATGTCAACAATGTTTAAATTCCCTGATTGTCAGTTCTTAATGGAAAGATTAGTTTTATGCTTGAAATTAAAGTGCCGTATTTGAAATACAATGAAAGGAATATGGCTGGATTTCTTATCAAAGGGAAAAGTGTCACTGTTATTTAAAATAAATAAATAAACAAATTAGAAGGCCATCAATATAAATTGCAGCATACATCAAACTAACACACACACACACTGTACTGTTTCAAAACAACACTGCTCTGTTCATTCTATTTTGAAAATACGTACATTATCTGTCTACATTTATTTAGACTAACATTATTTAAATATTGAGTGCAACTGTTGTTGATTACGAAATTCGGTGAGTTGGAACCATCTATGGGTTGGCGGGTCCGCAGGGACATTTTAGTGTCACGGACCTTCAGCTCAGGCAACGTTATCAGCTTCGGTAACGTTAGGAGGAGTTCATAACATCAACAAGCAGTGGAAAAGCGGCAATAGTCCCGGTTGGAGTTAGTAAAACACAGTTGTATGTTAGCCTTCTTGGATGTTGAATAAACGCCTATCATTGTCTTTAAACACCCCGCCTCTCAGACTCCCATTTTCTCCTCTGCTAGCTAGTAGCTACGATAACATTGCATTGGCTGTATTAGCTGGCGGGCTACCATAGTTCAACATGCCTTGTGTTGTACAAACTGCTAACGCTATGGCAAGATGTGTGTAGGCCTATGTAATGTTAATGGCTATGTTTTTAAAGTCGTAATGAAGATTGATTTATATTGTGCTTGCCATTTTTACACAAACTGACTAGCACCTGGCTGCAGTGCTGCCTGCAGCCAGCGCTCACCTCTCCCGGCTCCGTGCCAAATGAATTTAATTTTTTTTATTTATTTGTGCATCATCTGAACCGTACGATACACAGACGCCTCGAACCGTGGGGGTCGTACCATACGGTACACGGTTCGAATGCGTATCGTTCCACCCCTAGTAGTAGATTATCGCAATGTTCTAGGAGGCACATAGTTGGCTAGAGAATTTGCATGTAGCTTGGTCCTGTTCCATTTAGTGCTTTGTATAAGGAGGAGGACCTTGAAATAAATTCTAAATGTTACCGGAAGCCAGTGTAGGTTCTAGCTAATACAGGACTGATGTGGTCTCTCCTCTTGGTTCTAGTTAGTAGCCTAGCTGCCGAGTTTTGAATGAGTTGGGGTTGTTCTGTGTTTTTTTTTTGGGAGGCCAGTGAGGAGTGCATTACAAACAATAGTCACGTCGGCATGAGGTAAAGGCATGGATCAGTTTTTCAGCGTCTTTTTGATTTATAAACGGCCGTACCTTAGCTATGTTTCTAAGGTGGGAAAATTATGTTTTTGTCACCTTGTTGATGTGTGATTTAAAGCTTAGGTCTGAGTCTATTATAACACCAAGACTTGTAACATCGGGTTTGATCCAAGGAGTAAGTTGTAGGACCGTTACTGTTCCTAATTTATGCAAAACTGGCCCCCATAAATGTCCAAACCCGGTACCTTTTTTCTGTGCTTTACTCTCCCTCTCTGAAGTCTAAACTTCACAACACACAATCTAAAACCCCTTACCTCCCTCTCCCAAACCGTTCCTACAACAATAACAACAACTTGCAAAGGAGATCTTGTATCTCAATGGGACTTCCTGGTTAAAAAATAAAAATAAAAATGTAAAGAGAATTTGCGATTTTTTTAGCGATTTGCGAATTGTGCTTGGGAACGAAACATGAGATTGTAGTGTGTACGCAGATCAGAGGGGGGAGAGGGAGGGGGGGGGTTCGCTCTCGAGGACGGAGCGGAGCACCCGTTCCTAATGAGAAGACGCCCTGAGTGAGAGGGGGAGAGCGTATTAATTGAGTGAAAATTGTATTAACAGATTGTAGAATGGGTACAATACAGTACGGCTCAATACACACAATTGTTAAGGGGATGCAGACCAGAGAAAGACTTTCGTCTTGTTTACATCAGGGTCCCCCATTTTCAATTCATAACATTTATGACATACGTGACATACAGATATACAGTACTGTAATAAAAATGTAGGTTTTACCATGAGCAGGAGCAACTGCTTATTAGCAGGGGAAGCTTCTGTTTTTGTCAAAGCCCTTCAATGATCACAGGCACAACCAGGGTACAAAAGATAACAAGGTTTATTGATTAAAATGCATAATTCATGAGGCCGACGCTAATATTCCCTCCAGGGATGACGGGGTTAACAGACCCGGAGAATAGTGGGTTACAGCAAGGCTTCCCTTATAGGTAAATCCCTTCACCTCTTCAGAGCACACCATATATCACAGCACACTTATATAACAACCTCCACGAGAGGCATTGCACATCCAATTATTATTATATATATAGTTATTAGTAGTGCTGTCAGGCAATACAAAAAATTTATCTAATTAATTACAGGATTTGTAATTAATTAAACTAATTAATCGCATTTTAACACATTGAGTGCCACGCCCCTTCCGGGAAGTGACCTGGCCTTGCCGTCCATTAACCCCATGCAAACGTAGTTGTAGTTTGTAGAGCTAAACCTATATTTTATAGTATAGCTATGGGTCTAATAACGCTGTCGAGTGTCAGTGAGTTGCTTCCAGTCAACGTGCAAAAAAACAGATTATTTTTTCATCCGTACATTTCCGTTTTATACTGTTTTGAATATGAATATAGTTTGGGTGCTTCTGAGTAATTCCAGGAAAAAGACTTGAAAACAGCGTTTTTGTGTAATTCAATAAACACATTGTCATTTTTCGCCTGATTATCGAATCTTCCTGAAAATCAATGCTAGATCATCATTATTATCCTTCCTCGTGCAAGCATGCAATGTGATTTAGACCGGTGCGCCCCCCCCCCCTCCCCTCCTGCACCCAACGGAAAACAGCCACACACATAAAAAACAGATAGCTTCAATCGGGGTAGAAATAAATATCAGATCAATGATCAAATTTATATATTCTGTGTTCTTACCTTGTATCTGATGTAATGCAAAAAAAATATTCCAATTATCTGATCGCCATTCCAGTCATCCATGTCTCCGACGTTGTTTGGCATTGCAACATGAACAGGCGGGCGGGGTCAGTTGTCCAAACCATCCCTACAAGCGTGTGTTTTTCCGGAGTGTTTAGGACCCGCCCCCATGCCGCAGCTCGGTAGAGGAAAGAAACGAACCCGTTCCTAACGGGGTGCAATAATGGCCGAAGGCGTTAGAATGCGGTATAAGACCGTCTGCCAGCTCAGACACACTCAGAACAGTATGCACAAGGTGCCCCGCTGAATTATGAATAGCAAATAAAAAATACCGTGAGAAAAACGTAGATCTACGTTTCCGGCACTCAACAATTGGGCGACAGAAACGTAGTTCTATGTTTTCGGGCAATCAAATGGTTAAACACAGTGTGTGTGTGCATTTGTGTGTGTGGGGTAGGGCTGGGTGATAAAACGATAACGATAACTATCGCGATAAATTATTTCCTCGAAATAAACATGAAACGTGGTCGCAAAGTTTCGATATATCGATTTTCCAAGCTTGGATATGAGCACACGCACAACCAATCAGTGAAGGAGATGGCCGACAGCGAAGGAGACCCGCTACCTCTGCCTCTGGGTAGTAAACAAGGCTGGCTAGGATAATTAGCTTGCACGCCGCTATTTTATAGTTTACGTGCCGAGTGGGTGTGTGGCGTGAATTCTGAGGCCACGGTTAGAGTAGTGTGGCGTATGCGGTGGACGTTGTTGCAATGTATTGGGACGGAACAGAGTATTTTATGGCGATAGTTAGTACATTGTCATGGGATACACCGCTTGCTCTGGCTAACTGCTAACGTGCGCGGACTGATGACGACATCAACTCGAGACATTCGCAGCAGCAAGTCTATTAATAGCCCGTCCATCGGTGCCGGGCATAAGAAGTTAATTAAACTTGACAAAAATGATTGCCCCCTACTGGTCGGTCTAGGGAGCCCTGAGGTCTATCACATGCTTCCTCCGACACATGCGGAGACAGACAGTGGCTCTCTTTTCACCTGACAGCGCAGACTCTCATTGGTGAAGTGTAACGCGTGGGAGGTCACGCTGCCTTCACCACTTCAGGTCTTTTTCTGTGCAGGCGCCCAGACCTGACCTGTAGGAGTCGCTGTCCACAACGCCAGATTACCACCCATCAACTTCCCTCCCGCTAACGCAGCCAAACGAGTTAGTATGACGGCTGGCCCAAGCCGGAGGCCTGAGTCTCTTGCATTGGTGACGAGCACAATCTCTGCTGCGCCACCCAGCCGCCCCACCTTAGAAATAATTTAGGTTTAATAAGAGCTTCCCGGAGGTAGGGCTGGGCAGTATGGTCTAGGGATGCACGATAATTATCGGGCCGATATCAGCAATTATGACGTCATCCCGATAAACCCGATAACGTTATTAATAGCTCCGATAATATATAATAAATTTTTTGGTTAAAAGAAATCCGGTGTGGGTGGATTTGGATGAAGGGCGCTTGTTTTTATTATAGCCTCCTCCCGTTTTGCCAGTACTGTGGTATGACTGACAGCGTGTGGTTTAGGAACAGGGAGTTTTTCACAAATCCAGCGCTCCCTTTCTTGGCTGTGTCGTAGTCACGTTACATTCGGAGACAGACAGTCGATCTGCCAATTACGTCCCTCCGCTTGCACCCACCTCTTCTTCTTACCACCAATCAGAAGCTCTCGTTCGTTTATTTACCTCCGGATTGTCGGCCATTATTCTACTCGGAGCTATAACGTTAGCTGCTCCCCGCCAGCCACATTGACAAGTACCAGCGCTTATACATTACTGGCAAATGTCTTGTTGCACTTGTGACAACGAGCGTTGTCAGCATCGACTTTAGTAAAATAGACCCAGACTTTTTTTGAGGAATTTAAACGTTGCAAACTAATCTTGTTGGCCGTTTTCTATTTCTCCTCCCTCGGTCTCTCTCTGCCTGCGCGAGCGGGCTGTGCTCTTACACACACACACACACACACACACACACACACACACACACACACACACACACACACACACACACACACACACACACACACACACACACACACACACACACACACACACACACACACACACACACACACACACACACACACACACACACACACACACACACACACACACACACACACACACAGGTGCTGTCGAGAGCAGAGCTGTCTGTACTCGGCAGTGTGTGTGTGTGTGTGTGAGTGTGTGTAAGAGCACAGCCCGCTCACGCAGGCAGAGAGAGACCGAGGGAGGAGAGATAGAAAACGGCCAACAAGATTAGTTTGCGACAAGATTATTTCTCGAGTACCGATAGCAGTACCGATGACGTCGGAGCTTATAAATACTAAAAATACAATAAATATCGGTTATCGGTATCAGGAGTCAAAAAATCAATATCGTGCATCCCTAGTATGGTCTAGAATGTATATCATGACATGGTATAATTTGAAGCAGACTGTAACGGTATATAGCACGGTATATTCATTTATCTTAAAATGTCTATATAAATGCTTCTAAAGGGGTAAAACACTGGTATGGCAGCTATTACTGTACTCTTGTATTACTATGACATATTTCACATAGTACAGTAGTATTTTAAGAACATTTATTGTGCAAAACTGCAATAGAAAAATGCAAAACCTTTTCTCAAGTTACCTTTTCTCAAGTGTCTGCAGGCAGATAAGGTAATTAATATTTTGACGCTGTTGAAACGTAAATAATAAAATGATTCTGTTACAGCTGCTGAGCTATATACTATAGCTAATGTCCATCAATATCTTCCTTTTGAATGAAATAGGTTCAAGAATCGAATCAGGATTGTTAGCAGAGGGAGAGAGAGAGAGAGAGAGAGAGAGAGGGATGGACGGACTCACTCAGCCCCCCCTTCCCTCACTATTGGATGCCTCTGAGCGTTCCCAGGGATAGGTTTAGTTAGAGTTAGCAGCTAACATTATTTAAGGTTTTAGCACGACATGGGCATTCCAGAATGGCGACGATGCAAAACATGTTAGACCATTGGACCCGTCGCAGAGTTTACATTACACATAGAAACTGCGAGACTCACGAGAGAAGTTGTCAAACGCAGGGCTAAAGAGCTAGTTTGCTTCTAGAATTGAAGGTCCGCTCTGCTCTGTGTCTCTTATTAAATGACAATTGCGCATTGACACGCTCACTACGCAAAGCCATTACTCGCACAGTGTGCTCCTAAATGATTTTTCCAGTTGGCACATATCTATTTTTAGGGGCAAATGCGAGTGAAATAGTCGCACTGTAGAGCCCTGCTGGTGTGGTTACGTCATTGCTACTTTAGAGCTGCTCTACCGGTCACAAGGTATTGTCAAAATCCATACCGTAGCGCAAATTCATACCGGCGTACTTTCTATACCGTCCACCCCTACCCGGAGGGTAATAAAGCCTGACTGATTAGGGCAGGGGTGGCCAACCAGTCAGAGACTAAGAGCCACAAAAATTACGGTGGTACCACAAAGAGCCACAACATATATAACCAGTGTTTCTCAACCTTTTTTTCAGTCCCTTCATGTGTTTATAGGTCCCACCCTCTGGCCTCTGATGTTGCTAATGTCTTTTTTATTTGGGCCTCACAGGGGTAACATCTTAAGCCAGAGCGGTCCGGTACTGGACCGCAAATGACATCAGGCCATAAATCCATCTCTACAGAATGTATGAATTAATGTTGCGTTTTCTTTTCAAATGTAGCCAAGAGTAAAGACCATAACCCTGTCAAAACGGCAGTCAAAGTGTATATTTTCAGCATTACGTTTGTTTACCAATGATTGTAACTGTTATTAGTGAAATATATGATTATAGAAATCTCAGGGCATTGAGTCGGAAACCGGCGCATATTGACGGGAGGAAGTGGCGCAGCCAAAAGTGAGTAGTCTTTTGAAGGAAGAGACCTAGGGCTTTTGATTGACTTTCGAATTTAGAAAAACTACCCTACCCAGCTCAGGCCAGCCCCTGTCAATCATCTGACTTCTGGATAAACTTTTTTATTTATCTGGATTATCTCCCACAAACCTGAACGTTATTGCCATATTGTTAGTTGCTTTACCTTTCTGTGAACGTCTAGCAAAAACGGCGTTGCAATCTGATGAAAACCTTTGGAGAAATTTACATTATAAAAAAACGAACTGTACTTTTTGAATCACACCTGGTGATACTAAATCCAGATTGAATTCTGCCATTGGAAAGGGGAGATTTGGCCCGATCATAGATGTGCGACTTGGCCATAATAAGGTCATTTATAGGCCTGATATTCTATAATCATATTTAAAATTGCATGTGTCCAGATGGCAGAATTCAGTACTGTATATACAAAACCTTCTGTTTAATCATCTTCCCTTTATTAATTTGCTTCGATTTTTCAGGTCTGGCCAATTTTTGCATGGTGTTATTCACAGTCAAAGATAAAAATATATATATATATATATATATATATATATATATATATATATATATATATATATATATATATATATATATATATATATATATAATTGAATTGATATTCTCCTTTGGTTCATTACAATTTACTCAAGCCTAGTAACATACACAATATTTCGGACACTGGGAATACATTCCCTGAGATCCATAGATGTCCGTAGAATCAGATACCAAGAACATGCAAATGAACCATTTAAAAAAATAAAAGTATGTAAATGTGTATTCTATGTCTTATGGAATGAATGACAAAAAAAAATAATAATCAGGGATGTCCGATATTATCGGCCTACTGATATTATCGGCCGATATTGGCATTAAAATGTGATATCGGAAAATATCGGTATCTGTTTTAAATTATTATTTGTTTACATGTATTTAACCTTTATTTACCTAGGCAAGCAAGTAAGAACAAATTCTGATTTAATTTATTGTCAAAAGTATGCATACTTTTAATGATGTGTTAATTCCACAACAAGAGATATGTAATGTTAATTACCTGAAATTATTTTGTTTTTGGGGGGGGGGGAAACCCTGCATATATCTGTATCCGTTGATATCGGTATCGGAAATTAAGAGTTGGACAATATCGGTATATCGGTATCGGTAAAAAAGCCAATATCGAGCATCCCTATATTATATTATATTAAAAAAAAATGTAATGGAGGGAGGAGCCACACATTGGTGGGCAAAGAGCCGCATGCGGCTCGCGAGCCGCGGGTTGGCCACCCCTGGATTAGGGTCTAGGAGGTCATTCTGTATGAGATAATCAGTAAGTTGGTCTGATATAGCATGTTCAAGTGATTTAGAAAGGAAGGAGAGAAGAGAGACAGGACGATAGTTGTCTATGACGGTGAGGTTCAAGGTTGTTGTTTTTTGTAGTGTGACTCTGATTGGTTTTAGGGAGGTGGGGACCGCCCCCGAGTTGAGGGAGGAGTTGATGGTTGCAGTTAGGAATGGGAGGATGTCTGGTGCTATGGTCTGGAGGAGAGCGTAATGGGTCCAGCTGGCCCATGTAGTGGGACGGTTCGACGTTACCAGTGTCAAGGCCTCGGTATCTGTAATAGGAGAGAAAGATGACAGAGTAAAGGATGAGGTGAGGATGAGGTTGAATTCACAGAGCAGTGGAGGGATAACATTGTTTATGTCCATTACCTTTGTACCAGGGTAGCAGCAGGTCTCGGCATTAGGGACAGTGACATACCTGACCATAGAGGACCCTACCACAAGCACAGAGGGGGCGGGTTGGAACACAAGGTCTGGTGTTGAGGCCTCTCCTTGAGAAGCATCAGGTGGGGCAGTCACAGGAGTAGCAGGCGGGGCAGCCGTAGAAGCAGCAGGTGGGGCAGTTGAGGAAGCAGTAGGCAGGGAACCTGCAGGGGGAGCAGACAAGACAGATCTGGGAAGAGGGGTGTTCACTTACCGGCTCCAGCCCCAAGGTGCTAAACATGTTGGAGGGCTGTAGGACCTTCTTCGAGGGTGGTGTGGCACGGCAGGAACCCCTCTACCTTCTTACAGCAGACCAGCCCTCTAACTGCGGAGTCCAGTGCTGCCAGCCCATGGTAGATTGTCTTTATCCTCATCAGTAGAGTCATGGGAGGTGGTGATGATGGATGGTGCAGGCTCAGGGCTGTACGCTAAGCTTTTTCACTAGGGGCACACTTGCCCCTAAATGAGAAATTTAGGGGCAAAAAATATTTTTTAGGGGCACATTTTTAAATAACAGTTTTACCATTATTTATATCGATTGTTTTTGATTTAAAAAAATACTTTTTCTTTTTTTTTGAATACTTGTAGTTGTATTATCTGCGAGACATCGCCACCACGCAACAAGTCAAAATGCTCGCTATATGCAACCAGCTCCACTGTCTGTGTGTACTCGAGTAGCCTCCAGCTACGGCCAGGATTCTCCGGAGCTGCAGCTGGGCCCTATACTGTAGCCTCCAGCTACGGCCAGGATTCTCCGGCGCTGCAGCTGGACCCTATTGACTATATTCAGCGTGCCCTCAGCTCGAATACGCATCGACTCAGTGTTATAAGACATTGATATCAGGAGCTATCTGAACTATTTAGTTTAATGGGACGTTTCGTTTTGAACAGTTAGGGTTGGGTACCGTTCACATTTGAACCAGTACCTGGGGATCAATAATGGTATACGACGACAGGGCTTGAGACTAACACCGTCCCGTCGTCCCGAGGGAAATAAAATATGTATTTGGGATGAAGAAAAATCCTCCACGGGGCCGGGACCAGGGGAGGAAATTAGGCCACTTTACTCGCCAAATGCGAGTATTTTTTACGTTTGGCGAGTGATTCATGAAGACCACTCGCCAGTCTGGCGAGTATACAAAAAAATAAAACATTCTGCAATCACTGCACTGGCAAACGGTGCGCGTCTTCTGAGTGTTCGCTTTAGTTGACAGTGCCACGAGAGCACTGCACAAGACCACCCGCGGACATATAATGTTTAATAAACGTTTGCGCAGTACTGGCCAACCCGCGGACATATAATAATAATAAAAGTCCCGCGGTACTACTAGGCTAGCCATCAGGAGCACTCGCAAACAGATAACGTTAAACACAGCAGAATATGGAAAACAGACAGACTGACCAACGGGGAACTGCATCCAACCCTAGTACAACCATCGAGTATAAGTTACTAAGGACACATTTAAATCAGAGGTGTAATGTTGTCTACTGGAACTGTATACAATGGTTAGCTTCTAGTTAGCGTTTTAGATATAGGTGCTTGCTAGCTAACGTTAGCCCCGTGTGCTCAAAGCAGCCAGCTAGGTGTATATCTGTTATGACTATAATGTTTCCAAAAAAGCACCGGACTACGACGTAAGGTTAGACATTTTATTTCATGCTCAAAAGCCCCTGGCTTGCACATCGCAGTCACGAAAGGGGCTAGCTCAACCAGTGCACTGTGCACACAACGTCAACAGCACACCAACCCAACTGACGTTACCACAACACTTGACGTTACTTCACAGCACTGTCGTAAGACCACCGTGCTGTCTTAAAGGCACAGTGTGCCTACCCAGATGCATACACAACATTGACGCGGCTTGACATACAAAGAAGTAATTATCACAATTAGCGATTTTTTTTGTCTGGTAAAAAATCTCTTTGGCTGGTAAAAAAAATCAGATACTCGCCAGTTGGCTGGTAAGCCAAAAAGTTAGTTTCCTCCCCTGGCCGGGACACAGTCGGGACGAAGAGGATTTATTTTCCCCCACTTGGAAAATGTCAACTGCGCCGACTGTCAGTGCGCATATCACTGTCAAACGGTGCGTGTCTTCCGAGTGCTCGCTTTAGTTGACAGTGGCACGAGACCACTGCACGAGACCCGTGGAAATATCAGAATGTTTAATAGAATGTTTAATAAAAGTTCTCGTGGTTCCAGCCATCCTCTAGCCATCCTCTCAGTCAAGGGAGCACTCTCAAACATGCTGCACTATTTGAAGTGTATAACGTTAAACAGAGCAGAAGAAGATGGAATAACAGACACAGACTGACCAACAGGGAACTGCATCCAACCCTAGTACAAAGGCAGGTCTGCGGTGGTGGCTACTGCCACTGCTGGCTCAATGTTCTCGACGGTCACATTTTCATTCGACGGCTCACTAGGAGGTGGAACGCGTCGAAAATATGAAGCAATACTAACTTTACTTTTCTTCATAGGCATAGCTAAATCAGACAGTCAGCCAGTCTATCAGAGTGCTCAATCGATTTTCCCCACTCTCATACCTGAGTGCTCAGCTCGCGTGAGTGGCGTCATCACACGGCTTGGATAATTTAGGAGTGAAATGCGAATGCAAGGCTTGAAATCCCTACTCGCAAGCCCGCCCCCAAATATTATTTACCAATCGCAACGGCCAATTAAAGGGGCAATTTGCGACGAGCTCGTCGCACTGTACAGCCCTGAGGCTGATGAATTGAGCTGACCAGATTGTCCAAGAGCCTTTATCCTCTTTGATCTGGTAGAGAGTTGAGATTCTTCCCTCCAGCTCTAGCCCTTCGGAGCTAAACCAATCAGAGAGGGTCTTCGCTGTACAATCAGAGAGCGTCTTCGCAAACTGCGGCTACGAAAAAAAAATCACGCTGACTAGGCAAACCTAGCCATGAGCCATTTAGCCGCAAAGCTAATACAGGCTAGGTTAGTTAGCTAGCCTAGCCACAGTACTAGCCACAGTACAAAGAGCAGGCTGGGCGGGGGGTCAAACCAATACAATCGACAATAGCAAGCAACCAATCCGATATCCAAATACTCAAAACCAAAGTAAAAATATAGTAAAATAATATAAAATACCAGACACCAAGCACAAGGACACAAACAACAACCAGACCGGATATGTCCTTAATTGTCAATGTTGGGCAGTAACATGCTACAATAATATTACCGTTCCCAGTACAGAGTAGTATAATGCATTACCACCTCAATTTAAGCCTCTAATAATCCTCTTGGGGAAATCCATTCTCTGCATTTTGACCCATCCTAACTATTTAGGAGCAGTAGGCAGCCATACAGTGTGGCGCCCGGGGACCAACTCCGGTTGTAAAGCCAGTACCTTGGTCAAGGGCAGACCTGGGCATTGTACGGCCCGCGGGCCGGATGATTCTGACCGGCCCACGAAAGATTACATGATAATAAAAAAAAAAAAAAAAATTTTTTTTTTTTTTAATATTTTTTTTTTGTTTTTTTTTGTTTTTGTTTTTTGTTTTCATGTCAACGTTCACACGCACAATATACGCTTAACTAGGATTTGACTTGATTCAACAACAAAGCAGTCGGGGCAAGCCGAAAACGGTCGAAAGTGTGGTTATTTGAAGTTTGGATTTCTTTTTCACAACTGAGGTAGGTACTGGTAGATACAAATTTTAGAGACTAAAGTACAGAAAAAAGGTACCGTTGGGTACCGGTATCGATTCACAGGTACCGGTACCGTATCGGTTCAAATGTGAACGGTACCCATCCCTACTGAACACACAACTGCAGGGCAAGGGCATTTTTGCTCATGAAATGCATAGCCATGTGAAAGCCTTCATGACAAAGTTGCAATTAATTTCAAGGCAACTAGGCAGCAACAATCTCAAACACATGAAAACCCTGAAAGAAGTCAAACCATCAGCTGATCACCGGCACAGGTACTCATCCATGTTGGGAGCACTGCATGATGAATTTTCAGGGCGTTTTCAAGATTTCAAAAAGGTTGAGGATGAAATGCAGCTGGTTTCCTCTCCCTTTACCTGCAGTGTTGATAGTGCACCCACTGATGTTCAGCTTGAACTCATTGACCTGCAGTCTGATTCACTACTGAAAGAGCACTTTAAGTCAGCATCACTGCTAGAGTTCTACTCTGCTCTCAAGGAGGAGAACTTTCCAAACATGAGGAGACATGCTAAGAAGATGTTGGTTCTCTTTGGATCCACCTATATGTGAACAGACATTCTCAGTCATGACGTTTACCAAATCCAGGTACAGATCCTCTCTCACTGATGAACATCTGGCAGCTGTGCTTCGCATCTCCACCTCAGACATGCAACCTGACTTTGATGGACTTGTTAAAGCTCAACAGAGACTGTATTTATCACACTGAATGAAAAAAAAATGTGGAAATATAACAAGTGAAATGGGACACTTGATATTTTTTTTTCTTTTTTTTGCACAGTTCTGAAAACATTAAATGTTTAATATAGGCATGTAAAGTAAAAAAGGCTACTGGGACACTTTTCTTTACACAGTTCAGTGACATGTCTTGTTTATGTTGGCTATAAGATGATGTGATGTCTTTAGAAAGCTAAGAAAATCCTTGTTTCAATAGTATATGAAACTCGAAATAATAACTTTATTTGTATAGCACTTTTTCATACATGCCCTTTGTTATTAATGTTTCACATTTTGTTTATCATTTTGGAAATAAATTCTATTTGAATAAATGATATTTTTGAAAGCTAACCTCACCTTTTAATTGCCAAATAATAACATACACTCTTACCAGGGGTCAAAACAATGCCATTACTGCTTTTTATATAGAAATAAAATGTATATTATGCATAATTGAGTTTGGAATTTTGGCCCGGCCCTCCAACATATTTTCAGTTGCTCATTCGGCCCCCCGGGAAAAATAATTGCCCACCCCTGGTCAAGGGCAATGGCAGGAGTATACTGTTTACCTAGCATGTATGTCTGTATGGTGTGGGAGGAAACCGGAGTACCTGGAGGAAACCCACACAAACACGGGGAGAACATGCAAACTCCACACAGAAAGGCCCCTGCTGGGGTTTGAACCCAGGACCTTCTTGCTGTGAGGCAACAGTGCTAACCACTGAGCCACCGTGCCATGCTGATATAAATATTATTATTTCAATAATAATATTGCAGTTACTCTATTCTATCCAAAGTGTGCTCAAGGCTTAGGTGCACATTGTAAGAAAATCTAAGTGGGGACTTTCTCTAAAAGGATGAAACAGTGCTGATGCGTCTTCTATATACAGCCTTATGTAATACAGATTCCAAAACTTTGGCCAATATCTCCTCAAGCGGAATCAGATCCATTCTGGGGGGAAAGCTGGGAACATTTCCCTTCTCAACCATGCACTGCTCTGATGTTATTGGAGGATGATGCTTTATGACAACTTGGTAATGGATCAGACCACCTGTAGTCGATGCCGATCCATCAAATAGTGATGGAGATAATGGGCATCCCCATCTGTGCATCCCTATATATTGGTTCAACGTAGGGCTGTCTTAAATGCTTCGAAGCTTCGTTCGATGGGCATGGGATTCGAATATGAAAATAACATTCGATTATTAAAAGAATAATAATAATAAATAATATGATTTTTTTTGCTAAATCAACTCTGCCTCTCTTTGTTAACGACAACAAGCAATGCTGTTTGTTATTTAAGACAAGGTCGGACTCGTTACTGACAGATTTGTGTTCATTGTGCTGCTTTTATAAAGCCTCAAATGACGCTTACAATATTTCATGAAAGCAAAGTGTTTAGTTTGTCTAAGATTTAAAAAAAAAGATTTACAGCACTGACAAAGTTGAACAAAGTGCTGTACAAGTCCCACAACATAAAAAAAAATATTCTAAAAAATATATATAATAATACTTTTTATTTTAATCTCAAAGCTTCGAATTAAAATCGAATCTCGGCCCCGAAGTTTAGAATTCCAAAAAAAAATTTGAAGGTCAGCCCTAGTTCAACATGTTACATAACTGTTAAGGCCTAAAACAAATGGTTTGGTTCCGGTTGCCGAGCGACCCTGCCGATTTAGGTGCGACCCAATTTATTTTATGAGTTCATTTTTCTTTTTTTCTTTTTTCTTTTAATTTTTTTTTTACAATAAAGTTTCATAAAAATCTTAGTCAAACCTTTAATATTATGGATATTAAACATGCTGGCAGAGTACATGCATCCATGTTGTTGTGAACATTTTAATTAAATAAAGAAATTCCCTATCCATAGTCGCCGTGGGATTTTTTTTTAATAAATTCCCTACCTACCCATAGCCTTAACTGACAACCAACAGGAACCAAACAATATATTTTTTTATGCCTACAAGTGTAGTGCGAAATAGGGACCTGTCCCTTTTTGTTATTTTCAAAAGCAATGGTTTTGAATTATTTATTTTAATAAAATTATTTTATGCCCTTCTTTCTAGACTCCCTTGCATTACAGCAGTTTATCTGTGAAGAGAGGGTTCCCCCTGAGCAGCAGGAGAGGAGTCACAGTGTCGGCCAGGAGGAGCCAGAGCTCCTACAGATTAAAGAGGAACAGGAGGAACTCTGGACCAGTCAGGAGGGAGAGCAGCTTCAAGGTCTGGAGGAGGCTGATGTCATAAAGTTGACTCGTGTCTCTGTAAAGAATGAACATGATGAAGATAAACCTCAGTCCTCATGGTTTAACCAAACCCAGGACCCAGAGTCCCTACAGATTAAAGAGGAACAGGAGGAACTATTTCAAGATCTAGAGGGGGCTGATGGTTCCAAGATGACCTTACATCCTGTGAAATATGAAAATAATGATGGGAATACTCTGTCCTTACAGCTCAGCCAAACCCAGGACCCAGAAGTCCTACAGATTAAAGGTGAACTACACCAAGGGCTGGAAGAAGCTGATCACTCTGAGATCACAGAACACCCAGTTAAATGTGAAGATGGTCAAGATAACACTCAGCCCTTCCAGCTTCTTCAAACCCAGAGGGAGAAAAACAGAGAAGCTCATTCTTTACCCAGCACCTCAACTAAACGTATGAAAACAGAACCTGATAGAGAGGGCTGTGGAGTATCAGAACCAGCCAGTTACCTAAATCCAGCTGGTGATTTGGAACCAACTATAAATAATGAGCTTCTCTCTTCACACTGTTCTGGAACTGAGACTGATGACAGTGATGATTGGAAGGAGAGTGAAGGACCTCAGTCAGGTTTATTGACTCTGAAACCAAAGAAGATACAGAAAATAAAAGGTTTATCGAACGTCAGGCCTGGGTTCAGTAAGAAGAGAGATATGAAGAGATGCACAAATAATCATACTGGAGAGAAACCATTCATTTGTTCAATTTGTGGGAAAGGGTTCACTTGGAAATCAAATCTTAAGAAACACACTACAACTCATACTGGAGAAAAGCCATTTACTTGTTCAGTTTGTGAGAAAGTGTTCAGTTGGAAGGGAGCTCTGAACACGCACATGAGAATTCATACTGGAGAGAACCCATTTACTTGTTCAGTTTGTGGGAATGGGTTCAGGAGGAAGGATTATCTGAACATACACATGAGAACTCATACTGGAGAGAAAGCATTTACTTGTTCAGTTTGTGGGAATGGGTTCAGTAGGAAGCATTATCTGAAGAGACACACTGCAACTCATACTGGAGAGAAACCACTTAATTGTTCAATTTGTGGGAAAGGGTTCAGTTGGAAGGGAGATCTGAAGACACACATGAGAATTCATCCCGGAGAGAAACCATTTAGTTGTGCAGTTTGTGGGAAAGGGTTCAATTGGAAATCAAATCTTAAGAAACACACTACAACTCATACTGGAGAAAGGCCATTTAGTTGTTTAGTTTGTGAGAAAGTGTTCAGTTGGAAGAGAGATCTGAACACTCACATCATAACTCATACTGGAGAAAAACCATTTACTTGTTCAGTTTGTGGGAAAGGGTTCAGTAGGAAGGATTGTCTGAAGAGACACACTGCAACTCATACTGGAGAGAAACCACTTAGTTGTTCAGTTTGTGGGAATGGGTTTAGTCAGAAGGGAAGTCTGAAGGCACACATGATAACTCATACAGGAGAGAAACCATTTAGTTGTGCAGTTTGTGGGAATGGGTTCAGTAGGAAGGATTATCTGAAGAGACACACTGCAACTCATACTGGAGAGAGACCACTTAGTTGTTCAATTTGTGGGAAAGGGTTCAGTTGGAAGGATAATCTGAACATACACATGAGAACTCATACTGGAGAGAAACCATTTACTTGTTCAGTTTGTGGGAAAGGGTTCAGTAGGAAGGATTGTCTGAAGAGACACACTGCAACTCATACTGGAGAGAAACCACAACTCAGTTTGTGAGAAAGTATTCAGTTGGAAGAGAGATCTGAAGACACACATGAGAACTCATACTGGAGAGAAAACATTTGTGGGAAAGGGTTCAGTAGGAAGGATTGTCTGAAGAGACACACTGCAACTCATACTGGAGAGAAACCACAACTCAGTTTGTGAGAAAGTATTCAGTTGGAAGAGAGATCTGAAGACACACATGAGAACTCATACTGGAGAGAAACCATTTCGTTTTTCAGTTTGTGGGAATGGGTTTAGTCAGAAGGGAAGTCTGAAGGCACACATGATAACTCATACAGGAGAGAAACGATTTAGTTGTGCAGTTTGTGGGAATGGGTTCAGTAGGAAGGATTGTCTGAAGAGACACACTGCAACTCATACTGGAGAGAAACCACTTAGTTGTTCAGTTTGTGGGAATGGGTTTAGTCAGAAGGGAAGTCTGAAGGCACACATGATAACTCATACAGGAGAGAAACGATTTAGTTGTGCAGTTTGTCGGAATGGGTTCAGTAGGAAGGATTATTTAAGCATTACATCACGCGCAGGAGTGGGTTGTGAAAATTAGACCATGCCTAGGGGTGGTCGTTAGGCCCGAGGCGCAGCCGATGGTCGTTAGACCCCCCTAGGCATGGTCTAATTTTCACAACCCACGACTACAAGTGGTGTAATGCTTTTATACAACTGGCACATTCATCCAACCTTATTGCTATACAATAAACACACATTAATTGAAGATTTATTGAAAAAACCATCCGCCAGAACAAGTAGTTCCCAAAAAAAAAAGAGAAGTTGCCTCCATGTGGAAGCAGCTCGGAAGTGCATCCAACTGTTCTCAGTAGGACATCCAACAAACTAACACATCCAACTGTCTCTCAACTAAGACATCCAACAAACTAACACATCCAAATGTCTCTCAACTAGGCATCCAACAAACTAACACATCCAACTTTTCTTTAGTCTTTAACCTACTTTCTATAGAACTTCATTCTTAGATGCTTCTATAGAAAGTAGGTAAAACAAATTAAAAAAAGTTTTCTTTGCCCTATAGGGAAAAAAAAGATTTTTGTAAACCTACTTTCTATAGAAGCAGCTGCAGGGAGGTGCGCTGTTTTAAGTGAGCGTGGGTTATTGAATTGATTGATTGATTGCTAATTTTATTACTGTCCGCCTTGTTTCCAACTGGTTAAGTTTAGGCCCTCTTTCGAATTTGGTTAAGGTTAGAGTTTGGAATCAGGGCTGGTGGTCTATCGCCCTGCTAAAGACAAACTCTAACCTTAACCAACTTCAAAGAGGGCCTAAACTTAACCAGTTGGAAACAAGGCGGACAGTAATAAAATTAGCAATCAATCAATCAATTCAATAGTCCACGCTCACTTAAAACAGCGCACCTCCCAGCTGCTTCTATAGAAAGAAATCATTTTTTTGTATTGCAATTAATCAATCAATCAATTCGCACAATTTAAATTTTGTTCCACAATGACTCATGACCCATCAATTACATCATCCAACATTGTTTAAGCAACTAAGACATTCGCCGTGACAATCGTTTTCCATTTAGTCATTATGATGCTATCAACATATCCATTCGTAAAGATTATTGTCCGCCATCTTGTTTTTTTCTAAAGAGTCGCACGGCGGAGTGATAGTAATTCGGTTGTGGGCGGATCCTGGGACCAAGAGCGTGGGATTATGAAAAATAACTACGTGTAAATTGACTGTTTCACACAAATTGACGGCACACATAAGAACTCATACTGTAGAGAAACCATTTAATTGTTCAGTTTGTGAGAAAAGTAAACCCTATGTTCTACTAAGCAGTATACTCCAGAGGAACTCTCATGTGCTATGCTTTATGTCGCTCTATGCCACTGTGGGTCACAGAATGATTAAGAGAGCCAGATAATTTTTGCTAGTATCTGGACTATCAAAACAAGAGAATCTGGAAGTTGGTTTTGTGTATTAAGTAGAGCTGGGCATAGATAATTTTTTTTAATCTAGATTAATCTATATGCAATCCTGGAATTAATCTAGATTAAAATGGCTCAAAAAAAAATCTGCCTAAGGCATTCAAAATATGTGTGTTCTACCCAAATAATGACCAGAAGTAAGTCCTTACTTTTTCTTTCCTCCTTACGTTTCTCAGGCCAGGTGGCCCATTACACCATGAGCCCATCTCCCGTTTCCAAAATGCATTACAGACTGTTTGAAAAAGCTGTTTTGCTATGATAATTGGTAATGAAATATCAAAATAATGTTCAATAAGATGTACTTGTGTTTAATAAATCGTTTTATTCACACAAATAAATAATATTATCAGTACAGAACAGTACCGCATTTCAAACTTTCAAAGAGAGAGAGAGAGAGAGAGAATAGCCTCTGAGTTTGTGCAGTTCTCCCTTCATCTCTCAGACAGCAGCAACAGAGACACCAAGTGGTGACAGAAGGGAACAGCAGCAGACTGAACAGTACAACTGAGGTTAACTGAATGAAAAAAAAATATGCCGCTGAAGTGCTCTTGAGCAAGGCACTTAACCCCCAACTGCTCCAGTGGAGTTACTCAGTGTCGTTTTATTCACACAAATAAATAATATTATCAGTACAGAACAGTACCGCATTTCAAACTTTCAAAGAGAGAGAGAGAGAGAGAGAATAGCCTCTGAGTTTGTGCAGTTCTCCCTTCATCTCTCAGACAGCAGCAACAGAGACACCAAGTGGTGACAGAAGGGAACAGCAGCAGACTGAACAGTACAACTGAGGTTAACTGAATGAAAAAAAAAATATGCCGCTGAAGTGCTCTTGAGCAAGGCACTTAACCCCCAACTGCTCCAGTGGAGTTACTCAGTGTCGTTTTATTCACACAAATAAATAATATTATCAGTACAGAACAGTACCGCATTTCAAACTTTCAAAGAGAGAGAGAGAGAGAGAGAGAATAGCCTCTGAGTTTGTGCAGTTCTCCCTTCATCTCTCAGACAGCAGCAACAGAGACACCAAGTGGTGACAGAAGGGAACAGCAGCAGACTGAACAGTACAACTGAGGTTAACTGAATGAAAAAAAATATGCCGCTGAAGTGCTCTTGAGCAAGGCACTTAACCCCCAACTGCTCCAGTGGAGTTACTCAGTGTCAGACTGTGGTTGTACTGGGCAGCTCCCAGGTGTGATTGGAACTGTGTGACTGAAGCAGGGCGTAGCTGAAAAAGAGCATCTGTGCTCAGCGAACCTACCCTGGGTAAATAAAGGTTAAACAAAAACAAAACAAATGGCTTGACTCAATCAGTCTCTATTTCTCCTTCTTCCACCAGTCACTAAGGCAGACCAGCTTGTTCACATTGTCTGGTGACAAACTAGCTCTCCTCTTCTGCACAATATGGCCCGATAAAGAGAACAGTCTCTCGCATGGGACAGTTGAGGCAGGGGTACCCAAGAAATTAAGGGCAATGTGGGCCAGCGTACTGTAGACGGCAGTGTGGTCTGACCACCACTTCAGTGGACACTGATCCAAGCTGGCACTTGGCTCTACCTTGTACCTCTCCACAGGATTGGGCACTGGTGAGTCATCATCTGACTCAGAGTCTGATCCCATCAGCGCTGTTTTCTTTTTAGGTGGCTCAGGGTTCCCCTCCCTCGGCGGCTGCAGAGCAGGTTCTTCTGCCTTCACCAACCCACTCAGTGTTGCCCACACTGGCCCCCTCTCTGCTTTGGGCAGGCATTTGAGGTCGTTAAAGCGTGGATCCATAGCAGTAGCTACCTTTGATGAACAAAAATAAATAATAATTAATTGATGATGAAAAAAAAAAAAATTAAAGTAACTTTGCAAATCCAACCACCATATTTCTTCATGACTCATTCATCTATCCATTGATCAATCTACTGGCTTAACAGTCTATAATGGTCAGACAATACAGTTATTTTCTAGTCAGTCTCACATACCTTCAGCCATTCCAGGTTACTTTTCTCCCTCCGCTGGTTGAGGTCCTGGGTGAAGGCATTCTTGAATCGCACGATGTAGGCAGGATCATCATCCGAGATCTTCATTGCGTGCTCAAGGTGGCGCAGGGCAGGTAGAACCACAGAGCAGGATACATACTTGTCCCCACCAAGGAGCTCAGTGATGTACCTACACACACAAAATATGGCCAATTAATTTAACTCAGATTACACTATTTTTTTAAGTTCTGAAACACACAGACACACACACACACTTTAACTAAGATTACACTTTTATAAGTTCTGATTCTGAATCATGTATAGTATTTAAGGGCATGCATTTCTTAATTAAATACAAAGTGACTTTTAAAAGAAGTTGTATGCCAATTTAAGAACACGCTATCTTTGTAGACCATACCTGCATGGCTCCAGCAGTTTCTCCAGCTTTGCCAGCTTCTCATATTCAGCATCTGTTGGGAGGACCAGCTTGTGTTTATGCTGGGCCAGCGTTGCGTGCACTGGGACTCTGTTGCGCCTCAAACGATTGATCATCGCAAGGGTGGAATTCCAACGTGTTGGAACATCTTGCACGAGTGACTCTGGCTCTTGTTCACAGGATGCTTGCTGGACATTTAGCTCATCTGTGTTGGCCGGACTGTGTTTGAAATGTCCGACCACTTTTCGACACTTGGCCAGGACACCATCAAAACTACTATCCCGAAGGGACATTACAATGGCCCTCTGTATAAGGTGCGCAATGCAGGGCATGTGCTCGAATGGCAGTATCCTCCCTGCTGCTATCATGTTGGGAGCGCTGTCTGTCCCAATGGTGGTGATTTTGTCGGCTATCTCCCACTGAGATTAGCGACGTTCAGAAACTGCCTGGCACACGCCTCTGCAAAGTGGCGCTCCTCTGTTTTAATCACACCTACAGACAAAGTAGATCAGAATAAGTTTGCTAGTAAAAAATTTATACCATATACAAGAAAAACAATCCACAGTTTAAACATGGACAAATTAAATGATAATAATAATAAAGAATAAAAATAAAATAAAATATCTCACTATTCAGATCACATTTGACTTTCATACTGACAATTTTTAAAATGTATATTACATCCCTTAAGCTCGCTATGGAGAATTCCAAACCTTTACACCAATAACTGAAGGACACATCTGTTTAAGTTTATTAATTTTATTTAATACTACATGCCGCGGTGGGTTGGTTTCAGGTTGGAATGAATATTCAGCCAGTTGGATGGTTATATGCTATGGTTGGATGGCTGGGTATCCAGCCTGAATGAATGAATTAATGAATGAATGAATGAAAATGTTATTAACAGATTGCAGAATGGGTACAATACAGTACAGCTCAATACACACAATTGTTAAGGGGATGCAGACCAGAGAAAGACGTTTGTCTTGTTTACATCAGGGTCCCCCCTGAAACCAACTTAACCGTGGTCAATTAAATAAATTAATAACATAAACGTACCCAAGGCGAACGAGTGAAGTTCCCAGCTGGCATCGATGAAGTGTGCAGTAACGCCTAGGTAGTTATCGTTGCTGACCGATGTCCAATGGTCCCCAGTCAGTGCTACACACGACGCCGCGGCCAACTTCTTTTCCTTCACAACTTTCTCTGTGGCGTGTTGGTCATGAATTCTCCTCATGATAGTTCGCCTCGCAGGTAGCTTGTAACACGGGTCGCCTGTCGCCGCCCGGAGAAGAAGCTCGAGTCCATCATCTTCAACCACGCTGATAGGCCGGCAATTGATGGCAATCCACTGGGCTAGGAGGTTCGGTAGCTTGGCTGATAAAGCTGTGCTGATGGGCTTGCCTTGGTTGCACTCAAACAGTGTAGTTTGACGAGGAGCACTTTTCCCCGGTGCAGCTGTGCTTGGTCCGGCGGCACCTTCCTTGATAACATCAATTTGATGCTTTTTGCTCAGGTGGTATTTGAGACTCGAGGAACTCCTACAGTACGTCATTTGCGCTTTGCACAAAGTGCAAATCACCTTCGTCTTGTCGAGGTTTCCATCTGGAAGCTTTTTGAAAATAAAATACCCCTGAAGCAAACTGTGCTTAACGTTACCATAGATATCTCTATGAACATTTCTGCTCACAGCGTCCGCCATTGTCATGCAGCTCAGCTGATGTTTATATGGTAATGAGCTTCACGCATGCCCCGCTCACGTGTTCACGAACTTCACGCCCCTCCCCCTCCCCCCCCACACACACACACACAGAGTAGTTCGACCAGGTTGGTATACATCCGCTAATGTCCCAGACGAGACCCAACGTTGAGAAAAATGTTAACGGCGTCAATTATATTATCGCGCAACACTAGTCTTGCGATAACGCAGCACGTTAACGCCGTTAACGGCCCAACTCTAGTATTAAGCAATGCAAAAAAAAGGAAGAATAAGGCATCCTCTAAATCAGAGGAAGGAGAATGGAGAGGTTTGCTCTTTACATTCTGCAAATGCTGCATTTAGGTGGAGAGGTCCACCATCTAGTACATTATGTAAACAAACTGTTCACAGCATCAGAACTCATGTATAACTTGTATTTTCTGCTGTTATTATATGTATTATGCTTTTAAAGCTGCAGAAGGAAGAAAGCCGATATGCTGTATGGAAGCTAAGTGGGTAACTGTGTTTCATATCTACCACCTTGTTATTGATCAGAGTTTCAATGGCTCTGTCATGCATGAAGGATCATTGAAAACCCCTGTGTCATCTTAGACACATACTGTATAATTCTGGATCCTTGTTCATTAATATCTACCTAATGATATCTACCCGATGTCTCAGCAATAGCATCTTGCCAATAGTGAACAGCTGATATTATTGAGACTTATTTATTGTGACTGATTTTCCGTTATATTCGTTCATATAAAATACTACGTTTCTTTTTAGGATGTAATCAATAAATTATCTTTGATTATATGCTTTTCTTGACTCTTTCATTATGAGCCATTGTGGGCTGTATCTCAAAAGGTGACTAGACCACGTACCGCGATGAGGTGGAGCAACTGTCAGCCCTGTGCAAAATCAACAACCTGCAGCTGAACAAGCTAAAAACCCAGGAGATGATCACAGGAGGAAGAAGACCGACATACAGCCCCTGTACATCAAGGGGGGATGCGTGGAGAGAGTCTCAGTCATCAGATTCCTGGGCGTCCACCTGGAGGATGACCTGACCTGGAGAACCAACACCACAGTGATCGTGAAGAAGCCACAACAGAGACTCTACTTCCTGAGAATACTCAGAAACTACCACCTCAGACAAGACCTGCTTGTGTCCTTTTACCGCTGCTCCGTGGAAAGCATCCTCACGTACTGTATCAACGTGTGGTTCCTCAACTGCACAGCAGCAGAGAGAAGAGCGTTCCAGAGGGTCGTCAACTCGGCCCAGAAAATCATTGGATGCCCTCTCCCCTCCCTGGAAGAACGTTACAACTCCCGCTGTCTTAAGAAGGCAGTCAAAATACTCAAGGACCCACACCACCCTGGCAACAAACACCTCATACGGCTGCGCTCGGGCAGGCGTTTCAGTGTCATGCCCACCCGGACTAATGGACTCAAGTTCAGTTTCTACCCCAGGGCCATAAGTGCACTAAACTCGGCTATGATTTAAAGAAAAACAATCCCCTCTGAACCCCCCCCTGTACAATACAAGAAACTACGGGGCAACACACACGCACTCACAACACCAAGGGAATAGTGCCATTTCTTTTATATCCCCTCTATTTATGTCTTACTCTTCTTTTTATTATTTTAGGACTATTATTTTTAGAATTGTTGTTATTATTTAGGACTGTGTTGACTGTGAAATTTCATAAAGATCCATTCAGAAATGAGTGATTAGGAGTGATTTTGGTAAACTGTGTACAAAGAAAAACTCAGTTTTCTCATAGACTTCAATTCATTCGGCTGTTTTGCTCTTCCTGTTTTTGTGTTTTTTTGTGTTTTTTATTTAGATCCCCATGTGGGGTATCATTGGAAAGCCACACTCATTGGTTACAACGATCCACAATAATTTTCTATATCTGATCTAGATTGACGGAACTACTGCAGCCTGAGTCGGGAGTGGTATTTTGCACAATACCGGCATGTAACTCGAGAACCGCTGAACGGATTTTGCCTATCGACAGGCAACAAATAAGCCTTCAATTCGATATATATATATTGTATTACAAAATATGCACACCCGAGCCACTAGGGGTCGCCAAAGTGCCGGTTGCAAAGAATCCAAAAAACGTCCCATATGAGGGACGTTGCAGCTTTATTAAGCCTGTCCACAACTCCACAGTCCACAAACATTTCCTTTTGTAAAACAACACATAAATGAAAGGTGAACAGATTACAGCCAGCGCTGTATTGCAATGGGGGTAGATGCCGGTGTTTGTAGTGCTAAAACTATATTAAATATTATAGCTATGGATCTAATAACAACGGCGATTGTCAGTGAGTTTCTTCTGGTCAACATGCAAAAAACAATTTTTTCATCCATACATTTCCGTTTTATACTTTGGTGAATATGAGTATAGTTTTAGAGTGATTCTGTGTCATCCTGGGAAACGACGCGAAACAGCGTTTTACTGCATTTCATTATAAATCGTGCCATTTCTCGCCTGGATCAATGATCAATCTGAAATCAACGCTAGATTATCGGTATTATGTTTCATCATGCATGCACGAAAGGGGGTGGGGGGGTCGTTTTTATATGCTTCGATCGCCACCAACGGCATACATTACACATTACAGACACACGCTGCGATCGCAGGAAAAAATATATCGGATCGACGCAAGATTGATAACCTATAGTCCTTACCTTGTATATGATGTACTGCAAAAAGAATAATACAGTTATCTAATCACCATTCCAAATACTGATCACGGTTGTGTGTCCATCGTTGTCCAGCATTGCAGATGAACGGGGGGGGGGCGGGGAACCTCGTCGAGGCAACTGTGGTGACCGCTTGTCTTGCTGGAGTGTTTAGACCCTGCCTGCACGCTGCAGCTCGGCCCAGAAAACAAACCACATCGTTTCAAATGGAGTGCAATAGCGGCCGTTAGGCGGCGGTATCGGACCGTTGCGGTCTCAGACAGATTGCCACACAGTCCTACAGCATAGCAGGATGAATTATGAATGGAAATAGCGAATAAAAGAAATAACGATCCAGAAATGTGTTAACACATTAACGGCACTCAACGGTCGGGGAGTGAGGTTCCACCACTGATTTTGCCCCATTGAAGATCAAAACCAGAGCAAAACAAGTATTACAGCCAAACCGTATTGTGTAGGTTCATAATCTTCGATGGAGGTATATATTATTTAATATACAACCAATAAAGGTATACCTAAATGTTTTAACCTAATCTTTGAGAGAATGTGTTTTATATTGTAATCTTTACCCATTACCATGGTAACTGGTTTTACTGTCGATTTTTTATATGTCAAGCTCTAGCGTTTCATATTATGTAGGGATAGTTTCTAGCAGGCTTAGAAAAAAACATCACAGATCACTCAGAAAAACACATACTTCGTCAGGTACACCCATCTCTACATATTTTGCAGCTAACTGACTCTTACCTTTTGTAAAGGCTGGGAATTTAAACTCTGCACACGACATGCTGACACTTTCCTGTATGTCAACCTGTATCAGCTAAGACAAAATGTCCCCTGGCAACAAATTGTCAAGAGAACCACTGTTCTGTGTTATATGTTTGTCACTTGTATGGCCACTCCACCCTTTTGTTAGGAAACAAATAGATCCCGCATTGTGTGACTGCTTGTTGCTGGAAAACATTTGGGCGTGTGCTTTCAGATTGTCCAAAGGCCTCCACATCTGGCCATTCAATCGAACGTCTCAGGTTTGCAAAATTAACAGTTCCGTAGAGGTGTCATGCTTCCCTCCCAGAGGAGCTTAACACCTTCTGCACACCCCACGCACGTGTATGTGTCTTCTGTCTGTTGTAGCGGTGTCTACTTATAGTGCCTTTAATATTTTTCCAGTTGGGCGCCAGACAGGGCCAAAACCTGCCAATGCAAAAATTACTTTTTTAATTGGTTAATTTGGCCTATAGCTCCGGCATAAGACTGTACCACATAAAGGTAGACAAATAACTTAATTAATAGTAGACCTAGACTAATTAGCAAGCTAAATCATAGGTTAGTTTGCAAAAATGTATATCAATCAATATTACCTTTTCATAAATTCAAAATCAAAATGTCCATGTATTGGATTCAGTTCAAATCATAAGCAAACATTTCACAAAACAAACTATTCATTTTCAGTCCAGCATGTGTATTAAATTTTCATAAACCAGTCAGGTCACTCAATTCAGTTTAGTCCATGATCATGTGTATGCGTTTATCAATAGTTCAGACACTCAATAGTTTGTGATGAACGCAACGCAAATGAGCGAATGAATGATCCAAAAATAGAATGTCTCAAAAGAAAATGTGTGTGTGTGATGCGAGTGCAAGGGGGAGAGAGGGGCGTTTGGGCTTGGGGCGTTTGGGTTAGGGCTGGAGAGGACCGTGAGGGGTAGGCTATGCGCTACCACACGTAGGAAGCTTGGAGAGGGGAATTGTGTTGGAGACGCTTGCGTCACAGCCTCGGAACAGGGGCAAACAAACACAGTGCAGCGTGTAGCCTACCGCACCGAAGTTCGCGCTGGGTGAAGATGATCAGGTAGATGTCCGGACTAATACACGTTTGTCATCCCGTGCCAGGTAAGGTTTACTTGCACGTTTTCAACATTATCTAATACGGTTCACTTTCTCAATGTTCTCTATATTGGCTGCACATCTTCCTTCATTGAAACATCCAAACTCGCCGCTCTCACTTCCGCGTCACGTCTCTCTCTCCTATCCGCTATCAGAGCCCTTATGAGCGCATCAGTAATTGACAGCCATAAAGGGACAGGTGCACTTTTACCGGGCAGGTTAAAGCCGCTCTGTTACACCCCCCCCCCCCCCCCCCCCCCCCCCATTGTGAAAGACCACCTTTGGTGGTGTACATCTGTAACAGCAATTTTTCCTTTCCAATGTCCTACTTTCTCTTGCCCGTTACTTCACAGGTATGATAGGGAGTGATCTTACGCAGTATACAGCAATGATGGATGTCCAGTAGTGATTCCAGGTTTAGGGGTGTTTATTGCTGAAGTTCAATTTATTGCCAGTGTGGGTTCTGTAGGAATTATATGGTATTCTATATTTATTTTGTATTTCTTTCTGCTTCTGGTTGCTGAGCTGCTGAGCTTCTGGTACTGAGCTACTGGTAAGAACGGTGTGCTCCTCACTACCTGTGTCCCAGTTGATTACTGCACCTGTGACCCTCTAAATACCTAACCAGTGCTGTCAAATCTAAAACCCGCCACTAGGTGTCCAATAATAATATTACAACTAATAAATAATATGCCACCATCATAATGACTCCTACACACCGGCCCCTAATTGTCTCAAGTGTAATGACAATTAATACTAAAATCATATCCAAGGAGCCATATTCAAAATTTACAATTTTCAATTTTTTTATTTTTTTTTTTTTTACAATTTCTGAAGAAAATACATAAAATAAAAAATCTTCTTCAAACTTAGGTACTAAAAGCCTGTTCCTGTAGGCATGTTGTACGTGCTGAAAGCCTGTTCCTATAGGCATGTTGTGCATGTTGAAAGCCTGTGCCTGTAGGCATATTGTACATGTTGAAAGCCTGTTCCTGTAGGCGTTACTCCGCTTCTTTACACTTCAGTCTCTTGGAGCAGACATATCTTGGATATTGGTCTGGTCCTCTGATCCATCTTTTGCAGCTTAAGAAGCGGTCTGCAGTTGATGCTGAATCTGCAGGATTGTATTTGTGCTCACATATCTCCATTGTGATACGTCAGTAGCATCCCTTACAAAAGAGATCCTGTTTGCTACAAATGTTTGAAAACGTTTAGCTTCATTGTTTATGTACTTAAGCACTGTAGTGCTATCCGTCCAGAAAATGGATTTGTCCATCTTCTTTTGTACTTGTGCTTTCCTTCTTTCCTCTATCAGACCCCTCTGTGTTGATCAGATTGTCTTCTACTGGTTCATCATCCACAGAATCCCTTATCTCATACATAGCTTCCTCTTCTTCCTCCGTTTAGCTTCCTCTTCTTCCTCCATTTTGGATGCTTCCTTAGTTTCCTTGCTCTTACTTGTTGGTTTCTCCTCTTTTCCAGACATTCTATCATATGTCTTTGTGGTGGTGTTCTTCTTTCCCCTCTCAGGGTGTTCCGTGGTTGGCTGGTCATCAACACAATCTACCACCTGAGAAGAAGCTTCTTCTTCCTGTTTTTTGACACTCTCGTCATCTTTATTGGCCGTTCTGTCTTCCTTTCGAGGAATTCCTTCTCCTTTTCCTGACTCAGAATCCCTGACAGGAGTGTCACTCTTTGTTGGTAGTTTGTCATCTTTTTTAGAAGTGTTATCATCCTTCTCAAATGTTCTGTCTTTCTTTCCTCTCTCAGACTCTTCATCAGTGGTCAGATAAACATATATAGGCTTATCCTCCACAGAATCTACAATCTGATATGAATCACACACTTCTTCTAATACTTCTATTTTGGTTCAGCTCTTTCTCTTGTCCTTGTGCTTCATCCTTTCCTTCTTAATGTCTCTGTGTTTTGTGTCAGAGGAGTCCTTGTGGTTGCATTTCCACTTCTCCTCAGGCTCCTTCTCGGCTTTCTTTTTTCCGTCCGTCACTACTCCTTTCTTCTTTGTCTTCTTGGGCTTGATGTTCCCTTCATCATCCTGTTTCCTTCTCTTGACCTTCTTCTTGTGGTTTTCAGTCTTGATTTTCTTAGGTTTGAAAGGTAAGTTTAGACCGTAATGTCCAGCTTTAATTCTTGCAGAGTGGTTTACAATATCAAGGAATTTTACCTCTTCTCTTGACATTTCCTCCGTTTCTTTACTGGCTCTTTCACTGGAATCCTGATTGTACTGTTTGGCAAGTAACTTCTCTGTGTTTAGAATAGATATTCTATTGACAGCAGCAGCAGGGCAGCCATTCTCATCCCTGATGTTGTTGTCTCCTCTTAAGGGACCATAGATGACCCACCCCAATAGGGTCCTCGCAGCATATGGTCCATTTGCCTGGCTATTGACCACCTCCCAGGGTTCCAGTACCTTTGAGGCTTTTGTGCCGATGAGGAGGTCAATGCTAGAGTCTATTTCAGGTATTGTGATATGGTTCAAATATGGCCATGGTGACAAGTCCTGTTGTTTTGGAATATTGTGTTGTGAAACTGGCATGGTTTTATGAGTGAACACATCAGGCAGTTGAATGAAGTTGTTTGTGTCCATCCTAGCTATTTCCAGACCGATAATATGGTAGCTGGTCTCAGGCTTCACTTGGTTCATGGTACGGAGAAGAATATTCGTTTTTTTGTCCAGGAATGTTTAGCCTTCTCATTAAGCTTTCAGTGTAGAATGTAGATGTGCTTCCATGATCCAAGAATGCATACGTTTCCAATACTGTGTCCCCCTTGTGGCTCTTTACCTGTACTGGTACTACGGAGAAGAGGGAGGGTTCATCACCGGCCACAATATAACCACGGGTGTGAGGTGAGACGACAGCATTGTCTCCTAATGATTCCTGTGCCATTTGTTCAATGTGGAGTATATCGGGATGTTTTTGTTTACCACACGTTAAACGACTTTTGCAGTCTCTGCTTAAGTGTCCTCTTCTCAAACAGCCAAAACAGACTATCTTTTCCCTTAAGAAGTCTATCTTCTCTCTGTGTTTTTTCTTCCTCATCTGTGGACAACGCTCCAATGTGTGATCACTTTTATTACAGAACAGACAAGAATTATGAGAACTGATGAATACATTTCTTTGCACTCTATTTGACTCCACTTCTGCTTCCATGGGTGTTACTGTTGTTGCAAAACTGCTTCTTGGGCTTGACCTTTCTCTTGGTTTAATGATGGTTGAGGTTTTGACAGTTGAATTCTGTTTAGCATCCTGGATGTTTCCAAAAAGTGGGTCAGACAGTATTTTCAACTGTCTCTCTATGTAATTGACCAGGTCTGAGAAAATAGCACAATGTCCAAGCTCCTGTAGCTCACATGCCCTGTTCCTCTATCTTTCTCTGATCTTGTATGGTAGTTTCATAAGGATGGTCCTCATTGTAACAATAGGATTGTTCTATTTAAGTGCTGTTGCACGTAGGACGCTTTTAGAGGTGACACTGAGGGTTCGCTTAGGGTGGAACCAAGCTTATG
Source organism: Notolepis coatsorum (assembly GCF_963971535.1). Taxonomy (NCBI): domain Eukaryota; kingdom Metazoa; phylum Chordata; class Actinopteri; order Aulopiformes; family Paralepididae; genus Notolepis; species Notolepis coatsorum. Next base: position 148,060,947 of record NC_140171.1, on the reverse strand, counting down.
TTGTAACCATAACAACTGTGAATAAAGTACAAGTAAGCAAGTCTGCTTTAACCCTTCATTGTGTACAGTCGGGACACGGACAGAACGCATTGAAACATGGTGACAGCTGGGTACAGATCGGGAAAGTAATTCGCGCGGTAGCGGGAGAAGTAAAGAGTTGAGCTAGCGAGCTGTCAGTGGCGAGCTGTCAGTGGCGAGCTGTCAGTGGCTAACACGGACTTCGGGGAGAAAACTCTTACTAGCTATCGGCAATGGAAGGGCTAAATGCGCTGAGACCTCCTGGTCTACTACTTTTGGACTCCAGCAACTTGGCGAAGGCATGGAAAAGTTGGAAGGAGGAGTTCACATTGTATACAGACCTTACCATGCCCGACGCCGAAGAGACAACAAAAGTCAAGCTATTTAAATATCTCGTCGGAGAAAAGGGCAGAGAACTATGGACAACTCTGCCGAGTCCGTCGGCGAAGACAACAGTGACGACTATTATCAAGCAATTTGACGAGTACTGCAATCCAAAGGTAAATGAAACAGTGGAAAGATACAGATTCTTTATCAGGAACCAAGGATTGGATGAAAACGTGGACAGCTATGTAACAGACTTAAGAATGCTTGCTAGTAGTTGCAACTTTGAGGACATTAGAGATTCCTTGATCAGAGATCGAATTGTATGTGGTACAAATAGCTCAGAACTGAGAGAGAGACTGCTCAGGGAGGATAGGCTGACTCTGGAAACATGCCTAAAAATATGTAGAGCGTATGAGCTGTCAAGGTCTAATAGCAGGACACTGCAACAAGGGCAGGCAGTGGAAGAGGTACATGCGCTAAAACAGTCAGAAGAGTGGAAAAAAGACAGCGAGGTTGACTGCATGTTTTGTGGGAAAACACATGAGAGGAACAAGAAGAAATGCCCAGCTTTTGGGAAAAAGTGTAAAAAGTGTGGGAGAGAAAATCACTTTGCGGCTAAATGCAAGTCAAAACAGGAGAGCAGCAAGAAAACTAGGAAAGTGCATGCAGTAGCAGAACAGCACAGTGATAGTGATTCTTATGAGGAAGACCTCTGCTGCATAACAGAAGTAAATAGAGAGGATGAAAATGTTAATCAGGTAAAAGACGGCCACAGGCAGGGCCAACAGCTTTTTGCAGGGATGATGTTGGGGGAAACGCTAGTTAACTTCCAAATAGACTGTGGGGCCACCTGTAATGTCATCCCTATACATTTGTTAAACCCTGACACACAGCTAGAACACACTGAGAAAGTGCTGGTGATGTACAATAAGACTAGGGTGATTCCTCTGGGTACATGTAAGGTTAGGATCAGAAACCCCAGAAACAACAAGCGTTACAGGCTAGAGTTTCAGGTGGTAGACCAGAGTAGCAGAATCCCTTTACTGGGCAGGAAAGACAGTGAGGCTATGAAGTTGATAAAGGTACAGTACGAAAATATCCTAGCTATAGACAGCATAGTGAGGAAAGAGCAGAGTCCAGTGACAGGGGGAGAAAGTGACAGTCACATGACAAGGGACAGAATAAATGCTGAGTTTGGGGATGTGTTCACCGGAGATGGATGCATGGAGGGGGAGTATAAAATAGAGATAGATGACAGAGTGCCGCCAGTGAAACTGCCAAAGCGCAGAGTGCCTGTAGCGATGATCATACCGATACAGGAGGAACTCAAGGATCTGGAGAGAAGAGGGATTATCACACCAGTGGAACGCAGCACTGACTGGATCAGCAGCATGATCTCATTAAGGAAGCCGAATGGGAAACTAAGGCTGTGCATAGACCCAAAACCTCTGAATCGGGCACTAAAGAGAAGTCACTATCCACTCCCGACTATAGATGACATCCTGCCGGAGATGTCAACGGCAAAAGTATTCACAGTCTGCGACGTGAAGCACGGTTTCTGGCACGTCAAGCTAGAAGAGGAGTCAAGCTACCTGACCACATTCGCCACTCCATTTGGTCGCTACCGTTGGCTCCGGATGCCGATGGGAATAAGCCCAGCACCGGAGGTGTTCCAAAGAAAGCTCATGCAGGCCCTAGAGGGCCTACCAGGAGTCTACGTCATAGCAGATGATATGTTAATCACAGGGGAAGGAGCAACGCAGGAGGAGGCAGAAAAGGACCACGACAAGAAACTCCGAGGCTTTCTAACCAGATGCAGGGAGCGCAACATCAAGCTGAACGCGGATAAGTTCAAGCTTCGACAAAAAGAGGTGCCCTACATAGGTCATCTGCTCACGGCTAAGGGGCTGAGAATTGACCCGGAGAAAGTACGGGCGGTCAGAGAGATGCCGAAGCCAACAGATGTAAAAGGAGTACAAAGACTGGTTGGGATGGTCAACTACCTGGCGAAGTTCTTTGACCACCTGTCAGATGACTGCGAGATTCTTAGACAACTCACACGGAAGGAAAACATGTGGGAATGGGCAGATGTCCAAGAGGAAGCGTTTCAAAGGCTGAAAGACAAGATAGCCAAAGCACCAGTCCTACAGTATTACAACAGAGAAGAGGAGTTGACGCTACAATGTGATGCGTCCGACACAGGACTGGGGGCCGCCCTGACACAGAAAGGTAAGCTTGTAGCATTTAGTAGTAGGGCGCTCACGCCAACTGAAAAGGGCTATGCCCAAATAGAGAAAGAGTGTTTAGCCATAGTGTTTGGTATGGAAAAGTTCCATCAATATACATATGGTAGACCGGTGACCGTGCAAAGCGACCACAAGCCTCTAGAAAATATCCACTGCAAGCCACTGCTTAGTGCACCGAAGAGATTACAAAGGATGCTACTCAGACTGCAGCACTATGATATTAGTGTGACATATGTGCCAGGAAGGGATATGTTGCTTGCAGACACGTTGAGTAGAGCATACTTACCAGAGAGCACTAAGGGAGACAGTGAGACAGAGGTAGAGACGGTAAACATGGTTAGCTATTTACCCATCTCAGCAGAGAGGCTGAGCGCTATCAGAGCTGCAACAAAGGATGACCTAAAGTTACAGAGTGTGGCAAATAGAATACTGTCAGGGTGGCCCAAGAGGAAAAGAGACTTGCCAAGTGACATCAGGCACTACTATTCGTTCCAGGAGGAAATGAGTTTCCAGGACGGCATCGTTTTCCGAGGAGAAAGAGCCGTGATACCAGATGCACTCAGGGGTGACATCACGTACAGGATCCACTCCTCGCATCTGGGAGTAGAAGGATGTCTGAGGCGAGCGAGGGAGTGTGTATACTGGCAGGGGATGAACGAGGAGCTAAAGACCTTCATCGCTAAATGTGGTATATGCAGGTCAGTGGACCCAAGGCAACAGAGGGAGACACTACACCCACATGACATGGCCAGCAGACCCTGGGCCAAGGTAGGGACAGACCTTTTCTCGTTCCATAACAAAGACTACCTGATCACTGTAGACTACTTCTCTAACTTTTGGGAGGTTGACTATCTGTCTGACACTAAGAGCAACACAGTAATCAGAAAACTCAAGGCCCACTTTGCCAGGCAAGGGATACCTGATGTCGTTATGTCTGATAACGGGCCACAGTATGCATCACAAGAGTTTCAACACTTCAGTCAGAAGTGGGGGTTTGAACACAGGACATCTTCGCCGGGATACCCACAGAGTAACGGGAAGGCGGAGTCGGCGGTAAAGACAGCCAAGGGCCTGATGCTGAAGGCTGCAGCGGCGAGAGAGCATCCGTACCTGGCTATGTTGGACCATCGTAACACGCCGAGCCAGGGCCTCAACACAAGTCCAGCACAGAGACTCCTAAGCAGGAGGACCAGAACCCTGCTTCCTACAAAAGACACTCTGCTGGAGCCAGAGGTAACGGACAATGACCAGGGACTGAAACGCAACAGACAGAGACAGGAAAAATACTACAATCGCACAGCAAAGGACATGGACACTCTGAAAAGAGGAGACAGTGTGAGAGTACAGCCTGGTGACACACACAGGACTTGGAGAGTGGCAAAGGTGATCCAACCAGTGAGCCACAGATCATATGAGGTGGAGTTAGAGTCGGGAGGTGTTCTGAGAAGAAATCGTCGCCACCTCAGACACGATCACGCCACTATAGACACACCAAGTACAATCACACCTGCGTCACCAGTGACTGAGAAGGCCGGCCCGCCAGTCAACCCGGTAGGGAGCCAAGGTACGGTCACTACCAGGTCTGGTCGACAGGTTGTCAGGCCTCAATACCTGAAGGACTATACTTCGTGATTAGAGAATGGACTGGAGAGAGAAAAAAATAAAAATAAAAAAAGAGTGAAATGGGTTATGTGTGCACAGTCATGTTTTGAGCGGTTGAGTGGGGAGGGGTACTAATGAGCCATTTACACAGTGTTGTTGTTTGGATCTGGTGTAAGTAAGTAAGTAGAACACAGGTTAAGTAGCTGTAAGTTAAATATCGAGATTGTGTATATATCTGTACTTGGAAAAAGAAAAAGAAAGATGTAACAATAGGATTGTTCTATTTAAGTGCTGTTGCACGTAGGACGCTTTTAGAGGTGACACCGAGGGTTCGCTTAGGGTGGAACCAAGCTTATGTTGTAACCATAACAACTGTGAATAAAGTACAAGTAAGCAAGTCTGCTTTAACCCTTCATTGTGTACAGTCGGGACACGGACAGAACGCATTGAAACACTCATGTTTGACACAACATTCATCTCCTCCATATAGGCTAGATTTTCCATTGCATTCATTTGCAACAGCCTCTGAGGAAGAGAGAGAATGCCTGCAATTCTTTCACATCCTCCTGCTTGATTGCTGCCCAAGCAAAGGCCTTTTCCATGTATGCTGTTTCAATTTTGTGCTCATTCCCAAAATGCTCTTTGAGTAGATGTCTTGCCCTCTGATAGCCCTGTGATGGAGGCAGATGTTGGCAGCTGTGGACCATGTTTTTTTATGTCCTCTTGTATATTGCTCTAGGAAGTGTAAGCAGTCACTGTCATCATCAGTTCTTTTCTCCACTCCTCCCTCAAATGCACTGATAAAACCTTCATATTTTAATGGATCACCATCATACACAGGAATGTCTCTTGGTGGTAGAGTGGAATACAGATGTTGCTTAACCAGCAAAGCAGTTATGTCATTCCGTCTTTGTAGCACATTGCAAATATCACCGGCAGGGGGTGTAGTATGAATGACATGACCTTGTGGTTCCTTTTCCAAATTAACCTGTATATTTTCAGTTTGAACATGTTGGCTGGGGAGAGAATATTGCATTGGAGGAGTCATAGAATGAGCTTTGGCAGGTTTTTCACAAATAGGCTGTTTAGGCCTCACAACCTGTGGTGGGGAGGGAGGCTTTGTTTCCCTTAGCAAAGCAGTTATGTCATTCTGTCTTTGTAGCACATTGCAAATATCACCGGCAGGAGGTGTAGTATAAATGACATAACCTTGAACATCTTTTTCCAAATTAATCTGTATATTTTCAGTTTGAATATGTTGGCTGGGGAGAGAATATTGCGTAAGAGGAGTCATAGAATGAGCTTTGGCAGGTTTATCACAAATAGGCTGTTTAGGCCTCACAACCTGTGGCAGGGAGGGAGGCTTTGTTTCCCTTTGGGCAGCAGCAGCTCCTTTTGGCCAGTCTGAGCTCCTCCCACTTGACACTCTTGAACTGTTCCTTGATCCCATTGTTTCCAGTACATGGGCCTTTGCATTTGCTGCTGCCAGCTGTGTTTCCATTTCCAGTTTCTCTTTTTCTCTTCTCAGTTGTTCCTGTTGCATTCTGAGTTGTTCTTGTTGTACCTCTTTTTCTCTTCTCAGTTGCATTCTGAGTTCTTGTTGCATTCTGAGTTGTCTTGTTGTGCCTCATCTTCTCTTCTCAGTTGTTCCTGTTGCATTCTGAGTTGTTCTTGTTGTGCCTTATCTTCTCTTCTCAGTTGTTCCTGTTGCATTCTGATTTGTTCTTGTTGTGCCTCCAGTTTATGTTTTTTGTCTAAGGCAGGAACATTTTCCATTAGGGCAGCCTTTTCGGCCAGAGCTATAATATGAGCAGATGTTTTTTGATGCAATGGATTTGTTTGTGGATCTTGATTTTGAAGTATTTGATACACTGCCATGAGGTCCAATATCATCAGAATTTACATCACTCAGTCTTTCACCTTCAGTAGTGACATGTTTTTTTTTTCAACAGTGACATTTATTTGCTGTTCAACTTCTGATAGCCATAGATGTACATTCTGTATAAAACCTTGTAGAATGTCAATTTTTGGTTGAAACCATTCGTTTTGCCTTTCAATTTCCTCTTCATGTAATGGTAAAATCATCAATGATGAATGACTTTCCTTGGCTTCATCACACAGAGTGGTTCATTCATTCAAATGGCGTTTTACTGCATTTGCATTTTCATTTGACTTCATGAGCCCTTTCAATGCATCTCTTGATTTAGCAGCCCTTTTGACACACAAGCCTCTTGTCTTCTGACAGTTTTCAACCAACATTTCCAAGCCTTTGGCTGTATACTTGCAAACTCGTTTTTCCCTTTCAGGATCCTGTCCAACATTGCCATCTTGTGGCTGAGCATCACTATTGCCACCAGACATGTTCATTCACAGATTTCCAACAGCTTAATTCACAACTCACCCAGTAGAGCTGTGCAGGTGTTTCCAATCACCTCAATCAGCCGCCACGTTGGCTGTGAAACAATCTGTCCTTCTGAAGCCTTTGATGTCCTAGTTTCACTCATGGCTGTAGAGCGTCATTCTTACTTGAATGTAACGGCAATTTTTCCTTTCCAATGTCCTGCTTTCTCTTGCCCGTTACTTCAGAGGTATGATAGGGAGTGATCTTACGCAGTAGACACAGCAATGATGGATATCCAGTCGTGATTCCAGGTTTAGGGGTGTTTATTGCTTAAGTTGCAGTTGTACATTCAATTTATTGCCAGTGTGGGTTCTGTAGGAATGATATGGTATTCTATATTTATTTGGTATTTCTTTCTGCTTCTGGTTGCTGAGCTGCTGAGCTTCTGGTACTGAGCTACTGGTAAGAACGGTGTGCTCCTCACTACCTGTGTCCCAGTTGATTACTGCACCTGTGACCCTCTAAATACCTAACCAGTGCTGTCAAATCTAAAACCCGCCACCAGGTGTCCAATAATAATATTACAAATAATAAATAATATGCCACCATCATAATGGCTCCTACAACATCAGTTACTCAAATCCTAGGAACTTGTCTTCCGAGCTATCCTCATTCAGTATTTTCTTCTTTTCCTGTTCGTCCAAATCCTTGGCCGTAGGGTAGAAGGGTTTGAGGTTACAGACATGTACTGTGCTCACATCTTCACCAGTTTCCTCTCGTACAACTTGGTAGTTGACGGGACCAGTTTGGGTTACTACGCGATAGGGTCCTTTCCACTTGCTGGCCAGCTTGGCAACAAAGTTCTCGCCTACACTGGACTGTGGAAAGTTCCTTACCCACACCCTTGCTTGGGACTTGAAACTGACATCCCTCCTGTTCTTGTTGTAGTTCTGTAGCTGTCTCACACAAGCCTTCCTGCTACTTTCCTCGGCTTTGGCATGGAGAGTCTTCAGCTGATGAACCACATCATATGCTTGAGCATCAGGAGGAAGAGTCTTGCCTCTCAGGACCTTATCCATTGGACTGTTCAGTTTCCTTCCAAGCTGCAACTCCGCAGGGGTAATTCCTGTGGTTTCCTGAACTGCCGAATTCAAGGCAAATCTGAACTCCGGTAAGTACTGGTCCCACTTCCTGTGGTTGTCTTCCACGTAGGAGGAGATCATACACTTCAGAGCTGACCGGGAGAAGTGGAAATGCTCTGTGAAGGCCTTATGTGCCACTAGGCAGGAAGTGGATAGGTGACAACAACAGAGTGCAATTCACCCGTTCCGTCATGTTCGTCTGTGGGTGATAGGCTGTCGTAAGTTTGGGTGTCACTGTCCATTTCTCGCAGAGTTCCTTGAATAAAGATGACACAAACTGGGATCATCTGTCCGACAGTATAAAATCTGGCACACCCCATCTCGTAAAGATTTCTTTCTTCAGGATGCGAGCGATGGTCTGTGAGTTTGCTTGTCGCATGGGGAAGAATTCCACCCATTTTGTGAAATAGTCCACTAGGACAAGAAGATACTCATTCTGTCCTGAACTGCATGGAAGGGGTCGCATTATATCCACTCCTAGCAACTAATTTGGTCCCCTTACTGAGTGTTGCTGAATCCTTCCTGCAGGCTTCTTCTTGTCGGACTTCAGGCTCTGACACTTCACACAGCATTTAACATGTGCCTTGACATCGGTCCACATTCCTGGCCAGAATGCCACTTCCTGAAGCCTCTTGTAGGTTTTGAAGATACCCCCATGTCCACATAGCAGGTTCTCATGGTAAGCCTGGAGGACTTGCGGAATCAGGGTTGCAGGGACATAGACCCGATAATGAAACTGTCCATCTTGTCCATGAGTTTTTTGGTACACCTTATCTTCCAGGTCCTTTTCCACAGAACTTACTTCCTCTGCCAGAGCCTTAAAGATGGTCTCAATCTTGGCATCTTTGTGTTGTTCCTCCCATACCTCTGCAAGGGATATCGGAAGCGTTCCAGAATCCTTCTGGCTGGAATACAGGTTGCATCCTGGAAAGCGCATCTGGAGCAACATTCAGTTTTCCTTTTCGATATTCAATGATGAAGTCGAATCGCTGAAGTCGCAGAGCCCACCTGATCAAATGACTTGTGGTCTTCTTGGATCTCAGGACCCACTGTAAGGCAGAGTGATCAGTGATGACAGTGAAAAGTTGTGGTTCCAGATAGTGCTGCCATTTCTCCAGAGCCCAAATGATTGCAAGGCACTCTTTCTCTGTTGCAGAATAGTTGCTTTCTGCTCTGTTTAATGTCCGACTTGCATACGTCAGCACCTCTTCAGTACCACCTTCCTTCTTCTGTGTCAGTATGGCTCCAAGACCGGAATCACTTGCATCAGTATATACAAGAAAAGGATGATCTGGGTTGGGATGACCCAAGATAGGAGGAGACGACAAACATTCCTTCAGTTTGTTGAATGCATTCTGGCACTCAGGACTCCATATGAATGGTTGTCCTTTCTTTTTTAGATCATTGATTGGCTCAGCAATCTTGGAGAATCCTGGAACAAATCTTTGGTACCATCCGGCAAACCCCAGGAACCACTGAACTTCTTTGAGATTATTTGGAACTGGATAAGTTCGGATGGCCTCAACCTTGTCAGGATCTGCACAAACTCCTTTGGCACTGACGATGTGTCCAATAAACTTTATTTCCTGGAGGCAGAACTTAGACTTCTTCAGGTTGATGGTCAGATTTGCTTGTGCAAGCCTCTCTATGACTTGCTGTAGATGCTGGAAATGTTCGGTCACAGACGTAGAATAAATAATGATATCGTCGAGGTAGATGAGACAGATACGAGTACGGAGATCTCTCAAGACAGTCTCCATTAGTCTTTGGAATGTTACAGGAGCATTTTTCAGTCGGAAAGGCATTACGTTGAAGTGGTACAATCCACGAGATGTTATGAATGCAGTTTTTGACTTGCTCTCTGGATCCATGGGCACTTGCCAATAGCCGCTGTTGAGATCAATCGTAGAGAAGATCACTGATCCAGATAGTGATTCAAGGATCTCGTTGATGTTGGGTAGCGGATACTCATCAGTTTCGGTCACAGCATTGACCCGTCTGAAGTCCACATAAAAGCGGTGACCTCCATCCTTCTTTGGAGCCAGCACCACTGGGGAGGCCCACCCTGAGTATGATGGTTCGATGATCCCTGCACTTAGCATATCTTTCAGTTGTTCCTCCACAATGGCTTGCTTTCCTGGAGACATCCTGTAAGGCCTTTGTTTGATTGGCACATTGGTGGTGGGGTATATCTTGTGAAGTAGAACATCAGTTCTCCTGCCTCATTTGTGCACACTTTGGGGTTAGACTCAATAATTCCTCTTAACTGCTCCTTTTCATCATCTTGCAGTTGAGCTTGTGCGACAGCATTGTGGATATAATCCTTTGCATCCAGGTGTTCTGGTTTCAGCGTCAACACAGGAGGAGGAAGAGCACTTATAAGGCATAATTTCCTTGTGTAGTGTCGTTTCTCCTTCCTAGGACCATTAGCACTACCTGGCTGAAATGGAAATACTTCTGCAGGGTTAGACTTGAAACTCTTGGTGATGACTGACATTGTAGATAATGTGGTTGGAGCAGTGGTTGTGGTTGTTACTGGTTGGTACAGTACTTCTTGAGCTGGCCGTTGCCAGCGGAGAAACTGTACTGAATGCTGAAGGTTGTGTGAAAATAGGGCCTGTAGGCAATCCCTGATAGTTTGAGGGATGAAACAGTGATGCGGTAGGAATGTTAGTGCGTTTTAGATCGAGAGCATCTAGTTTCATTTCCATGGAGAGAAATTGCTATCTGATTGCTCCTTCATCTTTACTCTCATCTCCTCCAGTTGGGCGTTTACCCGAGTCAACTGTGCAATACAGTAGTCCACTCCTTTGGATAACCTATCCACTCCTTCCTGTGTGGATTGTTTCACCTCTTTGATTTCCCTCTGAACTTCTTCTTGGGATTGTTCCACCATGAATAACGGTTTGATTGGTGCATGTGCAGCATTAGCGCCATTAGACATTGTGAAATCAGTGGGTGGAATGTGCTTTATGTAAGGTTATAAACCAAAATCAATTATTTAGAGCAGCAATGCTTCAAACCTTCACAATATCAATTTATTTTCACTTTTCACAAAGTTGTCAACTGCACCTTTAACCAAAGTAGCGTAATGCACCTTTAAAGAAAGTAGCATAATGCACCTTTAAACAAAATAGTATAATGCACCTTTAAACAAAATAGTGTAATGCACCTTTAAACAAAATAGTTTAATGCACCTTTAAACAAAATAGCATAATGCACCTTTAAACAAAAATAGTGTAATGCACCTTTAAACAAAATAGTAAAGTACATTTCTTTTTTAACACAGTACCTTTAAACCTTGGTTCAGCTAGGCCCATAGGCGGTGGGTGAGCTGGACATTAGGGTAGGCTGTAGATGGGATGGGACTCGCGCGTAGCGCACACAATTTCTCCTTTTAATTTTTTGCTTGCACGCAAACGGGGCTGTCCAGGTTCTGATTTCATACAATACACACACCCACTAGGCTACTACAGCGAGCCCCACTCATTTCATATAGTGCAAATTAATTGTTCAAATGAAGGCATCCAATATGATTAACCATTGTCTTACCTTAATGCAACAAAATTAAAATGCGACATTTCGCGCATCAATGATCTTTTCTGCTTTAAAGGGGCTATGTACTGCTATTCCTAGCACTATTTGGGCAACTTTACACAATTCCTGTGAGTCTATGTAACACATCTGTAAGGTTTATTCCAAAAATAATCATTGTTTTATATTTCTAATCAAGTACTCAAAACCAGCATTTTTCTGCCTCAAGATTTCAAGCTGTTATTGGCTTGGCTCCACCCATACTAGCAGAATGCTTTGAGTGACAGCCACCCACCAAATAGCTCCGCCCATCTCCCCGTCCTTCCTTCCAGGTGAACACTTTATACTACTAATACAACATGGCTGTACCGTATATTTCGGATCCAGAGAGCGACCCAGACTATGTTTGGGAAGAAGAAGTTGAGTTGCAACAGCGAGGCTTGCAAATCGTTTCCGAGTGGTAAGTTTATGTTGTAATGTTAGTATAATGACTTGCCGAAAAGAGCGAGTAATGTTAGTACTTACTTCTGACCAGCTTGCTTCGATAGCTTGCTATAAGTAACGTTACCTTGTTTACCTCTGACTAGTTGTGTTTGTATTGAGCAGTTTTTAATTATGACTAGCTTGCTTCAATAGTTTGCTATAACGTTACTTTATAAAGAGCAGCATATCGTTATATGCAACAGTTCTGTACGTGCGACCAGACCTTTGGTAGTACTGCATATTTGACCTAATGTCCCCCCGCAATTATAAAGAAAAGTTATTTGGGAACATGCATCCACTGTATGTCAATTGTAATAATGAATTGAAAATGGGGGACCCTGATGTAAACAAGACGAAAGTATTTTCCTGGTCTCCATCCTAGCATCCTATAGCAGTTGTGTTGGTATTGAGCAGTACTGTATTGTAATGACTAGCTTCAGTAGCTTGCTTCAATAGTTTGCTATAACGTTACTTTATAAAGAGCAGCATACCGTTATATGCAACAGTTCTGTACGTGCGACCAGACCTTTGGTAGTACTGCACATTTGACCTAATGTCCCCCCGCAATTATAAAGAAAAGTTATTTGGGAACATGCATCCACTGTATGTCAATTGTAATAATGAATTGAAAATGGGGGACCCTGATGTAAACAAGACGAAAGTATTTTCCTGGTCTCCATCCTAGCATCCTATAGCAGTTGTGTTGGTATTGAGCAGTACTGTATTGTAGCCATTTTGATCATTGATAGATTGATTTCCTTCACCCTCAAATCAATCTACTAGGTGTAAGTGTGGAAATTGTGAAAGGATGCCAACCGAGGCGGAGAATGTGTGCTGCATGGAGGTTCCTCAGGTACAGTAGTAATGTCACACAACCTTGCATCTCGGGGACCGGCGTTAGCAACCGGGAGCTATGGCTAGCTAGTTAGCACCAGCCGGGGACCGGCGTTGGCTCTCGGGAGCGATGGCACCAGCCGGGGACCGGCGTTAGCTCTCGGGAGCGATGGCTAGCTAGTTGGCACCTAGCCATCGCTCCCGAGAGCTAACGCCGGTCCCCGGCTGGTGCTAACTAGCTAGCCATCGCTCCCGGTTGCTAACGCCGGTCCCCGGCTGGTGCTAACTAGCTAGCCATCGCTCCCGGTTGCTAACGCCGGTCCCCTTGCTGGTGGTAACACTAGCCATCGCTCCCGGTTGCTAACACCGGTCCCCGGCTGGTGCTAACTAGCTAGCCATCGCTCCCGGTTGCTAACGCCAGTCCCCGGCTGGTGGTAACGCTAGCCATCGCTCCCGGTTGCTAACACCGGTCCCCGGCTGGTGCTAACTAGCTAGCCATCGCTCCCGAGAGCTAACGCCGGTCCCCGGCTGGTGCTAACTAGCTAGCCATCGCTCCCAAGAGCTAACGCCGGAACCGCATCAGGCTTCAGCTGATAAGTTCGGCATCCACGGGAAAAGCGTGCAAAGACGCATTAGTAGCTTTACAGCCAAGAACAGAACATGTTCTGCGGGGTTTGCTCATCGTGGAAGATATGCAAGTGACTGCACTCCTGTTTCTAGGTAGTAGGTACCTCTCTATTCTAGGTAGAATGGGGGCGGGCATTAGCTCCAACCACAGAGCCAATCGCATCACTGTGCGCTACCCAGAGCCCGAATGACGTGACTCAGGCCTTCAAATCAAAATGGCCTGATTTACTGGAGGAGGAAAGGGGCTGGGCTGAATCTGAGCAATCCGCCAATATGGTATTTAGACACTAAAACACATTGATACGAACTCCTATTACTATAATACAATGCTAGAGACTGAAAAATGACATTTAAGTTTGTCTGTGAGATCACTTTCAATGTGAAGCGGACTCAGAGTTCACTGTCTCTCCTGGCGCATATTGTTGTTCTTCTTAGCCAGTTTCGGATGCACCTCATTGGGAAAGACCGTTCACAAGTTGCGGTGCCGACGGCAATGAAGGAAACGTTTTCCGTAATTTGGATCTCATCATGCTTTGAAAACAATGTACATATTAGCTCTAAAAAGTTTCCATGATTTGATTAACTCTGACTCAGTCTCATCATGCCCTCGTAGAGCAAGCCCTTGGCCTCAGGTGATCCGGTGTTATGCCCAGGCGGCATGTAACTTGGAATGGAGTTCCAGGTCTTGGCAGCTCTCACGGAGAGGGCTGATTTGCTAAATGTACTTGTCCTTAATGGAACAGCCAAGTCACCAGGTACAACAGTTCTGGTGAACCTGGAGGTGAAAAAATTGGAAAGTGGGGGTGGGGCTAGACCATGGAGGAATTTGAAGACCAGACTGGCATCGGTTAGTTTGATGATGCGGCGTGATTGGTTACTGCCTGCAGTCTGGAATGTTAAACGGCCACCACACCTACTGCCATTGACACCTTGGTTGGCCGATCCTTGCGTATTGTCACCACCGGGCTGCAGCAGCCCACACACACAATATCGTAGCCTAGGCTGCCTATAATAATGCGCAAACTGGGGCTGCCGGTTTGGGTAGGCATAGCCTAGCCTGGCCTTATATACCCGCCGCCTATGCCTAGGCCCCACGTTGGGCGCCATTTTATGTAGCGTTGTCTATAGTGCCTTTAATATTTTTCCAGTTGGCCGCCAGACAGGGCCAAAACCTGCCAATGCAAATCAAATTACTTTTTTAATTGGTTAATTAGGCCTATAGCTCTGGCATAAGACTGTACCACATAAAGGTAGACAAATAACTTGATTAATAGTAGGCCTAGACTAATTAGCAAGCTAAATCATAGGTTAGTTTGCAAAAATGTATCAATCAATATTACCTTTTCATAAATTCATAAATCACTCAAGAGTCATGCTCAATTCAAAATCAAAATGTCCATGTATTGGATTCAATTCAAATCATAAGCAAACATTTCACAAAACAAATAATAAATGTTCAGTCCAGCATGTGTATTACATTTCCCTAAACCAGTCAGGTCACTCAATTCAGTTCAGTCCGTGATCATGTGTATGCGTTTGTCAATAGTTCAGACACTCAATAGTTCCCGCACGATATGAATTGAAAATGGGGGACCCTGATGGAAACAAGACAAACGTCTTTCTCAGGTCTGCATCCCCTTAACAATTGTGTGTATTGAGCCGTACTGTATTGTACCCATTCTGCAATCTGTTAAATAAAGTTTTCATTCATTCATTCATTCATTCATTCATTCATTCATTCATTCATTCATTCATTCATTCATTCATTCATTCATTCATTCATTCATTCATTCATTCATTCATACATTCGTGATGAACGCAACGCAAATGAGCGAATGAATGACTCAAAAATAGAATGTCTCAAAAGAAAATAATGTGTGTGTGTGATGCGAGTGCAAGGGGGAGAGAGGGGCGTTTGGGCTTGGGGCGTTTGGGTTAGGGCTGGAGAGGACCGTGAGGGGTAGGCTCAAGTTTCAAGTTTCAAGTTTCTTTATTAGTTGTCATACAGAAGTACAGAATACTTTTATACAAAATGCTTCTTTCTGTTACGCTCCAGAGACTGTGCTAGACAAAAATAGATAAGTATAAAATAAAATAAGTATAGCAAGTAAAAAATAGAAGTCACGTACGTAGACACAAGTGTTCAGTATGTACAAACATATGTACAATGTTCAATGCAGAGTAGAAGTAACTGAGTTACCATACAATATACTATACAATATACTAATATACAATATACTATATAGTGCAAAGCAGAAATGGGATGAGGTACAATTTAGGTACAATTTACAGTAAGGTGTAATGAGGTATGGAAATTCTTTACCAATAAATATAAAGTGTGTTTAGGTGTTCTAAAGTGTGTAAAGTGGGTGCTGCAGTGAGTTGTTTGTTTAAAGTGAGTGTGTGCGTGTGGATGTGTGTGCTGTGAGTGCATTTGATGGTTGTTACATAGTGTTATTGTTCGTTGAGCATCCTGATGGCCTGAGGATAGAAGCTTCTTCTGAGTCTTTCTGTGCTTGCCATGAGACTCCGGTATCGCTTGCCTGACCGCAGCAGTTCAAAGAGGCAGTTGTTTGGGTGGCTGGAGTCTTTGATAATTCTTTTAGCCTTACCCATGCACCGCTTGTTGTAAATGTTCTGGAGAGTGGGAAGCCCCCCTCCAATTGTGCGTTCGGCTGAACGGGCCACTCTCTGTAGTCTGCTACGGTCTTGTACTGTGCTATTCCCAAACCAGAAGGTGATATTGCCAGTCAGGATGCTCTCTATTGTGCATGAGTAGAAGTTCTTAAGGATCTTCTGACTGACTTGGAACTTCCTTAGGCGCCTGAGGAAGTAGAGGCGTTTCCGTGCCTTCTTCACAACACTGTCAATGTGTGTGGTCCATGTCAAGTCCTCGGATATGTGGACTCCGAGGCTATGTGCTACCACCCGTAGGAAGCTTGGAGAGGGGAATTGCGTTGGAGTCGGAGACGCTTGCGTCACAGCCTCGGAACAGGGGCAACAAACACAGTGCAGTGTGTAGCCTACCGCACCGAAGTTCGCGTTGGTTGAAGATGATCAGATAGATGTCCGGACTAATCCACGTTTGTCATCCTGTGCCAGATAAGGTTTACTTGCACGTTTTCAACATTATCTAATACGGTTCACTTTCTCACTGTTCTCTATATCGGCTGCACGTCTTTCTTCATTGAAACATCCAAACTCGCCGCTTTCACTTCCGCGTCACGTCTCTCTATCTCCTATCCGCTATCAGAGCCCATATGAGCGCATCAGTAATTGACAACCATAAAGGGACAGGCACACTTTTACCAGGCAGGTTAAAGCCGCTCTGTTACACTGTATGTGTCTTCTCTCTCCCTGTGTGTATTATTATATCCCTCCCTCTGTCTCTTCTCTCTCTGCACTTAAAACACATATTGTTTCATTTCAAATCCATTCTGGTGGTGTGTAGAGCCAAAATAATGAAAATTACGTTGATGTCCAAATATTTATGGTCCTGACTGTATGTCTCCCATGTCCGGCAGATCAGACCATTATCTTTATCTGCTATGCCCCCTGCATTTCCATAAGGGGATTCCTAAATAGCTTACCATAAAAACATCCCATTGACCGTAACTCATTATTTTACACTTACTGCGCTTCGAGTGCCCTCAGTTAAATGCTTAAAGTAATACTATATAGGTTAATTAAACCAGAGCTAGAAAGAGCTATACAAAAACGGACTAAATACTCTCACCTGCCTCAGTCCAATGTAGTCCCCCCCCCCCCACCCAACCACCTCCAATGTACAGTTTCTTCCCCCTCAAATGTATATACTCTTTTTAGACTCTTTTTGTACAATTTTTTTTGTATATTTGTAGATCTGGTATGTCATAAATGTCTAGATGTAACAGTACTGTCTGTTAAATGTATATACTCTCTTTTCTGGACTCTTTTTGTATCACAAACAGTACTGTATTTGCAAATCTCGTATGTCATAAATGTATAGATGTAGCAGTACTGTCTATCTGTATGTCGTGTATGTCATATATGTTATGATGAATTGAAAATGGGGGACCCTGATGTAAACAAGACGAAAGTCTTTCTCTGGTCTGCATCCCCTTAACAATTGTATGTATTGAGCTGTACTGTACTGTACCCATTCTGCAATCTGTTAATAAAGTTTTCAATCAATCAATCAATCAAGTCTATCATTTGAGGGGGAAGAAACTGTACATTGGAGGTGGTTGTGTAGGTGGGGAAAACTGTACATTGGAGGTGGTTGGGTGGGGGGGGGGGGGCTACATTGTAGGCAGGTGAGAGTATAAGAGTCCGTTTTTTTCTAGCTCTTTCTAGCTCTGGTTTAATTAACCTATATAGTATGAATGAATGAAAACTTTATTTAACAGATTGCAGAATGGGTACAATACAGTACGGCTCAATACACACAATTGTTAAGGGGATGCAGACCAGAGAAAGACGTTGTCTTGTTTACATCAGGGTCCCCCATTTTCAATTCATAGCGACATTTATGACATACACAACATACATGACATTTATGGAAAAATGGTTGCACAACCTATTTACTCTTAAAATGAAGATAACAGTGTATACTTTTTTATATATCCCCAAGCATACCCCACATTTAGCATAAAACGCCTGACAATTGCATACCCAAAGTAATTAGCGATTTATTATACTTTATACTTATAGCACACAGTTTGTTGCATTAATGGGATTATAAAGCAACAAAAAGAAAAATTTTGACTTTTTAATTGCTGTTTTTACCTGTTATAACAAAGGAAAACCTCAAACTCTTATGAAGAGGAGACAAAACACTGTTGTCTGTAGACCGACTTTGAAATAAAACCCTGAACTATTCAGGTATATTTGAGTCCTTCCCTTATTTGTGGAACATTTATAAAATAAAAAGTAGTCTACTTTGAAAAAAGACTACCATGTGTAGACCTACTTTGAAATAAAACACAGACAAGGAGAAAAAACACTGGCATCTGTAGACCTACTTTGAAATAAAACCCTGAACTATGCAGCTCTATTAGAGTCCTTCCCTTATTTGTGGAAAATCTATAAAATAAAAATAAAGATATTTTGTTGTTCGCAAATTTCGCACCACATATCACTAAGGTAAGCCTTTTGTTGACTAAATATCTTAGTTGATGAAATATTTTTTCATTTCAGTGTCACAGTATGATATCGATCTCCAAAATAAGAGAAAAAAGAAAAAAGGGCCAGGGAGCCGCAGCTGATTGGCTAAAGAGCCGCATGCGGCCTCGAGGCCGCAGGTTGCCGACCCCTGGCATGGGGACATACATGACATACAGGTATTTAATACTGTTACATTTGTGACATATACGATATGCAAATACAGTACTGTTACCTATAGATCCTGACAGTATTCTGTACTTCTGTATGACAACTATTAAAGAAACTTGACAGAGAGTATATACATATGATGGGGAGGAGACTGTACATTAGGAGGGGGTGGGTGGGTAGGAGAGAAATATACATATGGTGGGGAGAGAATATATACATACGGTGGGGAGGAGACTGTACATTAGGAGGGGGTGGGTGGGAGAGAAATATACATACGGTGGGGAGAGAATATATGTGCGGTGGGGAGGAGACCGTCTATTAGGAGGGGGTGGGGGGGTTTGGACATTTACGGTGGCCAGTTTCGAATTGCAGCCTCCCGTAGGTGCTCTTTAAGAGCGGTTTTGAATGTGGGTAGGGATTCACATTCCTTTACAGCTTTGGGTAGGGCGTTCCACATTGATGTGGCATAATTGCAAAACGTGTTTAGTCCCTTGTTTGAGCCGAATCTGGGTTTAACATGATTTGTTGAGCTTCCTCTGGTGTTGTGGTCGTGGTATTCACTGACCTTTGGGAAGTATTTTGACATGTACATGGGTACCTTAGTCGTATAGTGTATCTTGTAGACCAGGCCCATTGCAAGTTGCTGTACTCTGTCGTCTACTCTAAGCCATCCTAGGTTTTACTTATATACTTATTACTTTAAGCATTCATTATTCTTTGTTGAAAAATAACCAAAGATGTCTTTCAGTGAAAATATACCTATTTAGCTATTTTGGACATTAGAAAATGTAAGTACCTATTTCGCTATTTTGGACATTAGGTCCTATTTTCCGTATGTTACTTTATGTTTCTAGTATAATGTTACTTTGTTTCTCGCATGCGCAGTAGTGCACCGCACAGTACAGGCCCCGGTGCATCTATTCTTATCCTAACGCATGTTTGCTTCCGCGTTCGCGTTTTGCGCTCTGATTGGCCACTGACGTACGCTAGTTGGCACAAGTGTAAATCATGGATTAGTCACTCGGTTTTAACATCTGACTTAGCTCACCTCGTTAGTCTGCTTGCTGTGGATCCTATGGTCACAAGTTCAAATCACTCTTGGTTAAATTTTTTATTTTTTTTTACGTTTAATTAATTAATCCACTCTGGTATGTATATGTATGTATTGTGCTGTATAATGACAATACATTTTAATCGAATCTCATTTTGAAATCGCTACGCTGCCTATGGACACGACAGTGGCAGACAGCTTCGGAGGTGATTGCATTGCACCATGGTGATCCACTCAACAGGTAGCGATTTCAAAATCAGATTCGATTAAAATGTATTGTCATTATACAGCACAATACATACATACATACACACCATCCAACCAGAGTGGATAAATTAATTAAATGTAAAACACTAGCATACGTCAGTGGCCAATCAGAGCGCAAAACGCGAACGCGGAAGCAAACATGTGTTAGGATAAGAATAGACACGCCCCGGTCCCGTGAACACTTTGGGCAACGCTCATGTACTTCCGCGTTTCTCTGATTGGCCAATGATCGGTCAGCCCTCTTTCCCCCTACGCCGGTAACGCGTGCATGCGCATTTTCTTTTTGACGGCACTCAAACGCCAAGCGAGGTTAATCGCGGAAATGTAATGTTATGTTCGGCTGCTTAGAATACATATTTATCAAAACAACATATTTATCAAAACAACTACCAGATTCACTCATAATCAGGGAGCGAAATTAACTTTTTGACTCACCGGCCAGTGGCGGGTAGATGGGAAGAATCTACCCGCCAAGCATATTTCTTACCCGCCAACTTTTTTTTGATAACATTTTTTTTTATTATTATTTTATATAGATTTTTTTTTAATAAAATATATATATTATATAATCATACTTGTGATTGTGTTATCTGCGAGACATCGCCACCTCGCTGTCTGCAAACAGCTCCACTGTCTGTGTGTATACTCGAGTGGCCTCCAGCTCCAGCAAGGATTCTCCGGGGGTGCAGCTGGACCCTAAACGCTACATTCAGCATGCAAAAGAATTCTCCGGCGCTGCACCTGGACCCTAGTCAGCAGCCCTCACTCATGCGATGTAAACCAGGGACTCGAATACGCATGTTGTTGTTGTAGGACATTGATGCCAAGAGCTATCTGTAGCTACTGCTGGATGGCGTTGGGACAACGCCTCAGTGAACTATTTAGTTTACTGCGACATTTCGTAGTGACTAGTTACCTAGCCAACGGAGGTATTATGCACTGGACTATTGCTGGAGGATTTGTTGATGTCGGGAGCTATCCGTAGCTTGCCGGCTGGATAACGTTACACAATGCCTTGTGTATTAAACTAAGTGAATAGTTGACTGGGTCATTTTGTAACGGTAGCTAACGTTATCTCACGAAGGTCCCACACTGACTAGACTAACGTCACGGTGAGGCAATAGCCTCTGTTTACATGCAGGCATACAGGGGTAGGAGCAGCAGTGCTAACTAAAGTCACGGTGACTCGGAGGCAATAGCCTCTGTTTACATGCAGGCATACAGAAACAGGTGGGGAGGCCTATAACTGTTCCGCAACTGTAAATTACTTCCGGGGTAGGCCTGATTGGCCCCGACAGGCACGTGACGCGCAACTTTCTCTGCCGCGGAGCGGAGCGGCAGAGCTTGCGGAATTATGTGACCGCCCTAATCCGCCATGATTTTCATTCGGCGCTTCAGCTCACCTGGCAGAGCAGCGGTCCTGCGGTCCTGCGGTCCGTTGTTGACGAGTTCGAATCCCATCAAATTTTCTTTTTTAGCGTGATTTTTTTTTTAACGTGTATTCTTTCGCCGGTTAAGGTTAGGCATGGTTAAGGTTAAGGTTAAGGTTAGGCATTGTTTCGGAGTTGGTTAAGGTTAGAACGGTTAAGTTTAGGCGCTGTTAAGGAGCTGGTTAAGGTTAGAGTTTGTCTTAGAGAATGGCAATATTCTTTCTATGGTTAAGGTTAGGCATGGTTAAGGTTATGGTTAAGGTTAGGCATTGTTTCGGAGTTGGTTAAGGTTAGAACGGTTAAGTTTAGGCGCTGTTAAGGAGCTGGTTAAGGTTAGAGTTTGTGTTAGAGAATGGCAATAGACAGCCTATTTCCGCGCGACAGCTCTCAGCAGCCTCGTTGCGCGTCCTGAGTTTGCCGCGTCACGTGCCTGTCGGGGCCAATCAGGCCTACCCCGGAAGTAACTTACAGTTGCGGAACGGGTACAGGCGGTGGGGAGGGGGTAGCAGTGCGCGGTGCGCGCTTCATGTCTGCTGAGACAGCGAGTGAGAACTCCGCTAAAGAATTGGATACCATGATTTTCGGTTTTCACATGACTATTTGATTGCCCGTCACACGGCGCTCAGACGTCTCAGTGGGAGGCGCCAAACGTAAAAACTGAGCGCAAATGGCGGGTGGCGCTCTAGTTTCGGTCCCTGCTCATAATGTTATTTCGCGTGACAACACAGCCCAGTGACAACACAGCCCAGCTATCAGAAACTGTACATTGTAACGTTATATAACGCAACATTATATAATGTTATTTTGCGTTTTATTCATAACGTTATTTCGCGTGACAACACAGCCCAGCTGTCAGAAGCTGTACATTGAGGGGGTGCGAATCACTGTTTACACTCCCCACAACTGTACATTGTAACATTATATAACGCAACGTTATATAATGTTATTTCGCGTTTTATTCATAACGTTATTTCGCGTGACAACACAGCCCAGCTGTCAGAAACTGTACATTGAGGAGGTTTGAATCACTGTACATTGAGGGGGTGCGAATCACTGTTTACACTGTCTATATGAATTGAAAATGGGGGACCCTGCTGTAAACAAGACAAACGTCTTTCTCAGGTCTGCATTCCCTTAACAATTGTGTGTATTGAGCCGTACTGTATTGTACCCATTCTGCAATCTGTTAAATAAAGTTTTTCATTCATTCATTCATTCATTCATTCATTCATTCATTCACACTCCCGCCTTACTGTACCATGTTCTACATATAGAACCTCATCTCATGTACCGGTTTGAATCAAAGCCCTATCGAACGTATGCAAGCTCTACTGTCTTTAACTATAAGCGTTTACACTCCCCACTTACTGTAGAACGCAAGCTCTACTGTCTTTAACTATAAGCGTTTACACTCCCCACTTACTGTAGAACATGGTACATGAGTATATAGTATATAGGGATGTTGCACTTGAGCACCACAGGTTTCACAACGCAATTATTGTTATTATTATTTACAAGACTGGGCAGCGCATGCGAAACACTGCAGACCACTGATTGGTCAGAAGAGAGACGCGTCACTCGTTGGAGGCTCTCCACAAAAATGTTTCCGGCGTAGGGAACGAGCGTAGAGCGGCTGGTATTCACGAAGGAGAGCACTGGCCAATCAGAGAAACGCGGAAGTACATGTCCGTTGCCCAAAGTGTTCACGCGCCCCGGTCTGCGGCACTGCAGATTTACCCTACTCGCCCCAGTGGAAATGACGTCAATGCATGCGCTGTTTGTGCAGCTACAGCTTCACTTCATTCTCTATGGCTAATGGAATAATACTAATTTATAATTATCAGAACGTATCTATAATGTAGATCGTGTAAAAAACGGACTAACTGCAGCTGCAGAAGAGATATTTGAAGTATTGGATGGACTAAGGAGGAGTCTGAACTA
This sequence comes from Notolepis coatsorum, assembly GCF_963971535.1. NCBI lineage: Eukaryota > Metazoa > Chordata > Actinopteri > Aulopiformes > Paralepididae > Notolepis > Notolepis coatsorum. Next base: position 148,037,791 of record NC_140171.1, on the reverse strand, counting down.
GGAACAGATTGGTCACCACCGTAAATACTGAATGTCCAGATGCCTAAAAGTGAGATGAAGAAACACAAAGCAGGTTTGTTAAATTAAACTTAAAGGCTCCTTGGGACATGAGTCTTAAATCACTGATCAGTAGGATATTAGGCCGCCTGCTTTATCAGTGTTGTTTGGGTTAGCTAGCAGTTAGCTTTGAGCTCTCAGTGCTGCTGTTAGCTCTGTGTGCAATGTCCCGGTTAGCCTCTGAGCTAACACTAGCAACGTTAGCTTATCTGTGTGCTAATAAGCTATGACTAGCCTCTGTGCTTATTTTAGCATTGTTAGCATATCTATTTTCTGGAGAGGTCTGGTGAGTTTTGGGGTGAAATGGACATCTCTCTGGTATTGAGCAGGCCGTGTCGGTGTTGATGCACAATACACTTGGTGGGTGTTTATCTGGGGTGGAAGGTGTATAAACGATCCTTAATATTGGGGACTGGAACACGGATCTGCTACGTAAGGAAGCACCCGTTTTGATTGATTGATTGAAAACTTTATTAACAAATTGCAGAATGGGTACAATACAGTACAGCTCAATACACACAATTGTTAAGGCGATGCAGACCAGAGAAAGACTTTCGTCTTGTTTACATCAGGGTCCCCCATTTTCAATTAATCAGGACATAATGACATACATGACATACAGATAGACAGTACTGCTTACATCTATACATTTATGACATACCAGATTTGCAAATACAGTACTGTTTTGATACAAAAAGAGTCCAGAAAAGGGAGTATATACATTTGACGTAAAAACTGTACATTGGAGGAGGTTGGGAGGGGGGGGGGGGGGGGGGGGGGGGTTGGGTAGGTGGGGTGGGGGGGAAACACTGTACAAACAAGCAAAACTGTACATTGGAATATTGACAACCATACTAGATAAATTACTGTACATTGGAGGGGGTTGGGTTAGGACATTTACAGGGGCCAGTTTCGAATTGCAGTCTCCCGTAGGCAGGGAGCGAAATTAACTTTTTGACTCACCGGCCAGTGGCGGGTAGATGGGAAGAGTCTACCCGCCAAGCATATTTCTTACCTGCCAAATTTTTTTTGATTAAAAAAAATATATATATATTTTATATAAATTTTTTTTTAAATAAAATATATATTATATAATCATACTTGTAGTTGTATTATCTGCGAGACATCGCCACCACGCAATAAGTCAAAATGCTTGCTATCTGCAAACAGCTCCACTGTCTGTGTGTATACTTGAGTAGTCTCCAGCTCCAGCAAGGATTCTCCGGCCCTGCAGCTAGACCCTATATTCAGCTAGACCCTACATTCAGCATGCAAGGATTCTCCGGCGATGCAGCTGGACCTATTTATAACGTTACCGTTCTTTTGTCAAATCACATTCAACATGCCCTCAGCTAGAATACGCATTCAATCAATGTTATAAGACATTGATATCAGGAGCTATCTGTAGCTACTGCTAGCCCGGTAGATAACGTTAAGACAATTTAGTTTACTGGGACATATGGATCAACGTGAGCTAGCTAAGCTAGCTAACGAGGGACCGGAGGTATTATGCACTCGAGTAGACTATTGCTGGAGCATTTGTTGATATCAGCAGCTATCAGTATCTAGCTAGCTAGATAGGTATATATGGATGAAAAGGCATGTGTCTGATAGGGATATATTATTAAAATATTGTATAATTTTGTATTTTTATATTGTATTATGAATTTGATTAGGGTTTTTATTGTTGTTTTAATTGTCTGTATGACATGTAAATGTTATGAGTGTATAAGGGTTTTTATTGTTGTTTTAATTGTCTGTATGACATGTAAATGTTGTGAGTGTAAGTATACATCTGTAACTGTATTTTATGTGTTATGGACCCCAGGAAGAATAGCCCCAGCAGCACTGCTGTGGCTAATGGGGATCCAAATAAAAATAAAATAAAATAAAATAGCCAGCTAGATACCGTTAGACAATGCCTCGTCATGTATTAAACTAAAAGTGAATAGTTGACTGGGTCATTGTTTAAACAGTAACGTTAGCTCTTGGAGGTCCGATATAGACTAGAGCAGATGAAGTAAACAAGCCAGATAGCTTCCGATTGGTCATTTGCTTTTTTTCTCATGAAACCAGTCACGTCACTCTACTGTGATTGGACCTAGTGCGATGTGGGACTTGTAGTTTTTTAACGATCTCGCGGCGGAGAAAAAAAAGACGAGCGGCTATAATCTGTACTCGCACAAGAGTATCGTTATGGAGTTATGAACTACACGCCACACGGCGGGCAGCCCTCTAAGTGTCATGCGCCAAAGGTAAAAACAGCGGGCGGCGGGCTTTAGTTTCGGTCCCTGCCCGTAGGTGTTCTTTGAGAGTGGTTTTGAAAGTGGGTAGTGATTCACATTCCTTTACAGCTTTGGGTAGGGCGTTCCACATTGATGTGGCATAATTGCGAAACGTGTTTAGTCCCTTGTTTGAGCTGAATCTGGGTTTGACATGATTTGTGGAGCCCCCTCTGGTGTTGTGATCGTGATATTCACTGACCTTTGGGAAGTATTTTGACATGTACATGGGTACCTTGGTCGTGTAGTGTATCTTGTAGACCAGGCCCATTGCAAGTTGCTGTACTCTGTCGTCTACTCTAAGCCATCCTAGGTAGTCAAAGTGGGCAGGTGTGAGGTGGGTTCTAGGAGTAAGGTCAAGTAGTAGTCTAACCAGTTTGTTTTGTGATGTTTGTAATCTTGTTTTTAGCGCCTTTGAGGTGCTTTGGTACCATGAGGTGCAAGCATAGTCGTAGTACCCTTGAATGAGTGCTCCTGCCAGAGTCTTCAGGGTATTCTTGTTTACCAGAGAGGAGATCCGGTACAAGAATCTAGTTTGTTGGTTGACTTTTTTTGATTACCTTGGATGCCATTTTGTAACAGATTTGCCTCTAGGATGGAACCTAGGCCTAACAAAATTAATTGTTTGGTTCCTGACGGTTGTCACTTGGAAACGAGAGTGGTTTGGCCTTACCAACGATGTCTTTGCTAACATACCAAATACACCGGATGTTGTTTTTGTTGACACCAGCCACAGGGAGGTGCTGGTCATAGAAGTATGCTGTACCTTTGATCTGTACATGGACCAGGCCTTCCGGGACAAGTGAAACCAGAGCAGTTTTGTGTCCAGTGTCCCCCTGTACGTTCTTTCATGTCTCTGGAAAGTAATCCACTCGCAATCTGACATTGGTCGCACGTATTGCTCGAAGTCTACACAAACATCTCCAGCCGGTGTTGGGCTCGGGTCGCAGACGTTCAGATGTTGTTTGTAGACTCGCCCGCTGTTCAGGGCTTGTTTAAAGGCCAATCTTAGTGTGGTAACGAGTAGGGCTGGGCGATATGACGATATTATATAAATATCGGGTACAGTTCATTAACGATACACTTTTTAAACGTATCGTGGATATCGTGATGTTTTGCCCAAGAGGCTTGTGTCGCGTCAATCTGGTCCACACGTTGACACTTTTGAACAGCGCCGCCCCACACACACACTACTGCATCAAAAGTTACTACTTATGATAACAAAGGCATTCGTTTTGTGGCATTAACGTTATATAGTTACACTTTCAATAACATCAGCGTATTTACATAGCAACGACCGAGGTCGACCTAGATATAGCAAGCATTAGTCGTTCATATCTCAGCCCGTGCTGACTCAGTTGTGCCCATTCTGCGGTCTGTTAATAAAGTTTTCAATCAGACAGATGTATGGAAAGGCTTTTATTATAACATCCGTTGCAGTAAAATCATTATGCCTCCAGTCGTTTAGTCCTTCTGCGGAGCTAAAAGCTAAACGTCGGCCGCGGCGAGCTACCGCTGCCATTGTTATTGTCATTGAGCTCTCCAATGGCGGAAGTAAAAAATGAATACGCGCTTGCCGATTGGTGCTAAGAACAGCAGGGCGGGTGCAAGCGATGTGACGTAATTGGCAGACGCGACTGTCAATCAAAATGATTCTGTTTGCCGACTGAATTAATGAGAACGTTATTAACAGATTGCAGCATGGGTACAATACAGTACAGCTCAATACAACAACAGTCAACAGCGGACTGGAGGATGCAGACCAGAGAAAGACTTTCGTCTTGTTTACATCAGGGTCCCCCATTTTCAATTCATCATATTTCATATCTAAATCATATAATATCTCATTGCTAAATATATGCAATATATAATCTAATAATCCAATAATATAAATCTAATATATAATATAAAAATGCTAAATGCATGGGTATTTTATTTTGTCTTTAATGTTAGCTTGCAAACTCAAATACTGTCTTGGTAAGCCTCATAATGAATTTTGGGGAAAAAAAGAAAAACATCGTGATGCGTATCGTGTATCGCCGAAAGGTCAGAAAATATCGTGATATCATATTTAGGCCATATCGCCCAGCCCTAGTAACGAGGCACATGTTCATCAAAAGCGTCCAGTGCCTATTATGTCCCAACTGCAATAACGGTGGCAGTTACAACGGGTGTATGTGAGCTTAGTAGTGTTGTCACGATACTGGAATTTTGACTTCGATACGATACCTTGAAAAGTATCGATACTTTCGATACTTTCAATACCAAAAAAAAAAAAATTATAATAATTTTTTTTCTATTATAATTTTTTATTTTTTTTTAACAAATTTTGCTTTTGTTGCTGGTTGATTCTCCTCAGCTTCTCTCTGGTACTATACGAGAAGATAAATACACTTTTAAAACCCTTTGTTTATCTTTAGATCAGAGAGAGAGAGAGAGAGAGAGAAAGAGAGAGTGGCTGCTGGAGATTTTAGGTCTACTGAGCGCACCTTCCTAGTTATGACGAGAGAGAGAGAGAGAGAGAGAGAGAGAGAGAGAGAGAGAGATGAATATATAATAGAATGAGAGATTGAGAAAGAGCATTTATTAACGTTACGCGTGTACTGGTGTAGGATGGGCTCCGCTCGACCGAACGTTGGCAACGGGGTAGTTGTGTCGAGTTCATGCGTGTACTGGTGTAGGATGGGCTCGGCTTGACGTTACTCCGTTTCCATGAAGTAATAGGTGGCCAGCTAGCTAGCATTAAGCTAACGGAGGAACGACAGCTAACGTTAGCTAATAATAGCGTTGTTTACAAACTGAAGACAGGGCTGCCTGCCCGGCTGTGAGGGGGAGGAGGAAGAGAGAGAGAGAGAGAGAGAGATTTCTCCGGAGCTATGCTCGGAGCATTTATTAACGTTACATAGCATAGCATAGCTCCGGAGAAATCTCTCTCTCTCTTCCCCCTCCCCCTCACAGCCGGGCAGGCAGCCCTGTCTTCAGTTTGTAAACAACGCTATTATTAGCTAACGTTAGCTGTCGTTCCTCCGTTAGCTTAATGCTAGCTAGCTGGCCACCTATTACTTCATGGAAACGGAGTAACGTCAAGCCGAGCCCACTACACCAGTACACGCATGAACTCGACACAACTACCCCGTTTCCAACGAGGAGGCTGCAGCAGCTTGTGTCTGTTGCTCTGAGCGAGGAGGCGGAAGGGCAAGGCTCTGGCAGCGCGTCTGTCTGTCAACAACTTGCGGGAGCAAGCCAGCTGGTACCGATACTGCAGAAAGTATCGGTACTTCGGGAAATGAGTATTGAAGCCGTTTTAAATATTCAGTATCGATATGTATCGATACTTCGATATTTTTGACAACACTAGAGCTTAGATGTAAAAAATTACGAACACGCACACGCACACACACACAGGGAGAATGCCTGCCCCCCCCCTTCCCCAGTCCCCTCTGCTGTTCTCTCTGTCTTTGCACTCGCACGAATGCTCCCAATTATATTTTGATGTCGCACAGATACCATTTCAGTCGCATATACGACCAATTCGGTCGCAATTTCGAGCCCTGGCTTCAGAACATCCCACTTCACTGACACATGCCTTCTCTTTTTGACCGACCACATTAAACAAGAGGTGGATGCGGGCAAATACTGCGGCATGGTCATGCTGGACCTCCAGAAGGCTTTCAACACTGTCAATCACTCCATTCTGATTGACAAGCTAAAAGCAATTGGTTTTGATAGTTTATCAGTGAGCTGGATGCAATCCTACCTGGAGGGGAGAGAACAGATGGTAGAGGTAAACGGAACTCTACCCCCCCTCCCAGTGAGCTGTGGTGTTGAAGCATACTAATAATAATAATAATAATAATAATAATAATAATAATAATAATAATAATAATAATAATAATAATATAATAATAATAATAATAATAATAATAATAATAATAATAATAATAAACTTTATTTGAATAGCACCTTTCATACAGAAACTGCAGCTCAAAGTGTTTCACAACAGAAAAAAGACAGGCATACAATGAGCACATAAAGTGCAGACATATAAAATCACAGTTTCTTACATTAGGATCTAACATCCCAACAGGCCACCTTGTTTATGGTTTGATTCAGTTTTAAATAGACAATAATAAAAAGAGTAAGATAAAATAGACGAGTAAAATAGTGCAATAGTGCAGTGCAATAAAATTGTAGAATAGAATATACAAAAATATATATATTTTACAGTGCAATCAAATAGTTCTGGATTACTGTTCAACAGTTCAAAGTCATCTTTACCTTCTCTGTTTGGTCTCCACAGTTTAAAACTTAACAGTCTTCCCTCCTGTTTTATACCCACTTTGACCCTTTGAACCTCCCACCCAGGGCAAACCTCCCTCTCAGGGTGCAGTTCCCTCTCTCAGGGTGCAGTTCTAGGCCTGGGTCCTACACAGTTTTAAAGCCTGACAGTCTCTTGTTTGATACCCACACAGTAGGTCAAGCAGTAGTCTGACCAGTTTGTTTTGTGATGTCTGTAATCTTGTTTTTATGCCTTTGAGGTGCTTTGGTACCATGAGGTGCAAGCATAGTCGTAGTACCCTTGAATGAGTGCTCCTGTTAGAGTCTTCAGGGTATTCTTGTTTACCAGAGAGGAGATCCGGTACAAGAATCTTGTTCGTTGGTTGACTTTTTTTTATTACATTGGTTGCCGTTTTGTCACAGGAAAGATTTGCCTCTAGGATGGATCCTAGGTATGTAATTTCATCTTTCCTTGTGCCAATATTGTCACCCACTGTAACAGAGAAGCCATGATTGGCCTTGCTGAGTTTGTTATTTGATCGAAAGAGAATGGACTCTGTTTTACCCAGGTGTAATGATAGTTTGTTATCAGCAAGCCAGGTGCAGATTCTGCCGAGTTTAGACCTGAGAGCTTTTTCAACCTGCAACTTGTTCCTGTCAGAGACCAGCAGGGCTGAGTCGTCCATCGAACAGGAACAAGTTGCAGTCACAAGCTGATGACATGTCATTTGCATAAATTAGGAACAGTAACTGTCCTAGTAGGCAGGGAGCGAAATTAACTTTTTGACTCACCGGCCAGTGGCGGGTAGATGGGAAGAGTCTACACGCCAAGCATATTTCTTACCTGCCAATTTTTTTTTTAAATAAAATATATATTATATAATCATACTTGTAGTTGTATTATCTGCGAGACATCGCCACCACGCAATAAGTCAAAATGCTTGCTATCTGCAAACAGCTCCACTGTCTGTGTGTATACTTGAGTAGCCTCCAGCTCCAGCAAGGATTCTCCGGCCCTGCAGCTAGACCCTATATTCAGCTAGACCCTACATTCAGCATGCAAGGATTCTCCGGCGATGCAGATGGACCCTATTTATAACGTTACGGTTATTTTGTCAAATCACATTCAACATGCCCTCAGCTAGAATACGCATTCAATCAATGTTATAAGACATTGATATCAGGAGCTATCTGTAGCTACTGCTAGCCCGGTAGATAACGTTAAGATAATTTAGTTTACTGGGACAGATCGATTTAACGTGAGCTAGCTAACGCGAGCTAGCTAACGAGGGAACGGAGGTATTATGCAGCTCATGGAGGTCCGATCTAGACTAGAGCAGACTGCTACCATTCTGAGAGCTTAACGTTAGCACTAGAGCTGCGGGCGGGGTGCTACCATTCTGAGAGCTTAACGTTAGCACTAGAGCTGCGGGCGAGCTGCTACCATTCTGAGAGCTTAACGTTAGCAGTGGCACTAGAGCTGCGGGCCGCTCTGTGTTGATACGAGCAGAAGCCAATAGTATCGCCCGGCTGGGCGGATATGACTCGTTGCCACGTTTTTTTTCAAAATAAGAATATCATACGAACCGAATGCTGCTAACTGCCGGAGCCATCGATATTATGACTCTAGCTGCGCTTGGGCCGGAAATGAGACCCGCACAGATTTTCAAAATAAGAGTATCGTTATGAACTACACGTCCACACGCCACACGGCGGGTAGGGCTCTCAGTGGCAAGCGTCAAAGGTAAAAACTGAGCACCCCTGGCGGGCGGCAGGCTTTAATTTCGCCCCCTGCTAGTAGGGCTGGGCGATATGGCCTCTAAATGATATCGCAATATTTTTTGGCCATATCACGATACACGATATATATCGTGATATTTTGACATTTCCTCTAAAGCACTTAAAATGCTTGATTTAACCCTTTGATGCATACAGTCACGCCAATATGATCATTATAATAAGTCCCTGCAACATATGTTTGCATTATTAAACCATGAAGATGCTTTAAAAAATAATTTAATGAAAATGTACTAAGAGTAGTCTACTGACACACTATTAAAAATAGGGATGCCCCGATCGATCGGCCACCGATCGTTATCGGCCGATACTCAGTATAAATATGCAATCTGTGAATTCCGATAATGAGTCATATTCGCCGATAGCGGAAACCGATCAAGCGAAGCTCTCACTCGCTGTCTGTCTCAGACACACACGACCTGCAAACTGCCGCTGCTCCTCCTCCCTAGCCCCGCCCGCCCCCGTGTAGAGTTTGTAAACAAAGAGGACTGAGAGGCGGCTCCTCTGCTCGAGTCTGTAGTGCATTCGACCTGCGCTAACGTTAGCTACCTAGCTATCGTTACTGTTTAAACAAAATTACCCAGTCAACTATTCACGTTTAGTAGGCATTGTCTAACGGTATTTAGCCGGCTAGCTACCGATAGCTCCTGATATCAACAAATGATCCAGAAAGTCTAGTAGTCCATGTTCATACCTCCGTTAGCTTGCATTAGCTTGCGTTAGCTGACGTTAGTTTACTGTTCAAAACGAAATGTCCCATTGAACTAAAGTTCTGTCTTAACGTCATCTAGCCGGCTAGCAGTAGCTACAGATAGCTCTTGATATCAATGTCTTATAACATTGATTTAATGCGTATTCGAGCTGAGGGCTTGCTGAATGTGAAATGACCAAAGCACTTAACGTTACCAATAGGGTCCCGCTGCAGCGCCGGAGAATCCTTTTTGGAGCTGGAGGCTACTAGAGTACACACAGACAGTGGAGCTGTTTGCAGATAGCGAGCATTTTGACTTAAACGTGGTGGCGATGTCTCGCAGATAATACAAGTACAAGTCTAATTATATAATATATATATTTTATAATAAAAAAAAAAACGTTTTATATAAAATAATTTTTTATTTCTTTTTAATCAAACAATCGGTATCGGATCGGTATCGGCCGATATGGCTCACGACGATCGGTGATCGGTATCGGTGGCAAAAAACGTGATCGGGGCATCCCTAATTAAAAAGATTTATTTACATCTAAGACTATTTATATAAAAACTCTTGGGTGCCTAAGACTTTTGCACAGTACTGTGTTTTCTATCCACTTTAGCCAAACACACACATATATATATATATATATATATATTAGTGCTGTCAAACGATTAAAATATTTAACTCGATTAATCGCATGATTGTCCATAGTTAACCCGCGATTAATCGCAAATTAATCGCATTTTTTTTTTTTACCTTAAACAGATCTTTTTCAAGTTCCAAGTTTTAATACTCTTATCAACATGCGAGTCAACAAATGCTTGCTTTATGCAGCCATTTAACACAAAAGGATGACCCTCATGCATTGCAAATTTGCATCAAATTCAAAACAGAGTGATGCACAAAATAACTTAAAAGAAAATAATAATTTAAAACAATGAATAAAGTGTGCATGAAATAATAGGGGAAAGAAAACGTTAGGAACTTGTTACATTCACACACACAAGGGCTGATTAATCACACACCCCCCTCTCTCCCTCACACACACACACTCTCCCAACTCTCTTTCTCTCTTGCCCCTTCCTCATCTCTCTCACCCCCCTCTCTCTCTATATCTCACACACACACACACACACACACACACACACACACACACACACACACACACACACACACACACACACACACACACACACACACACACACACACACACTTCAGAAACAAACATAGTATCAATGAGAGCATCAATAATACACCTGAGTGAAGTCTAGTAAAACATTTTTTTTTTAGTTAAAAAAATTTGTGACATTAATAGAATCGGGAGTTAACGCGTTAATATCGCGTTAACTTTGACAGCCTTAAATCCCTTAATATATATATATATATATATATATATACACACTGTGAGAAAATAACAATCACACACAAAGGGATAATGGCTTATAGCAGACTTAATGATTTTAGAATATTTCAGATAATGAAATTAAATGTTTATATCAACAACTATCCAGTTAGTATTTATACTGTAACGTTTGGCTACTTTAAATCATTGAATGTAGAGAGAGAGCGAGAACGTGCGAGAGAGCCAGCCCCCCCCCCCCCCCCCCCCCCCCCCCTGGGTTTTGTACGTTTGCGTTTTGAGCATCTAAGCTGCCGTAGGTGATGGGGCTGTCTTAAATACTTCGAAGCTTCGAAGCTTCGTTCGATGGCACAAGCTTCGAACATAAAAAAATCGAAGTTTAAAAAATATATATAAATAAATATTAATAAAAAAAAAAAAATGTGCCTCCCAAATCTTGCGCCTCCATTCCAATGAAAAGAAAGTAAGCTGCGCCTTCCCGCCTCCATTCCAATGAAACGAAAGTAAGCGGCACCTCGACTCCACCTCTCTACAACAAGCACTTGGAGATTATCTGTGTTGAAAACAACAAGGACATGTGCAGCAGACATGTCGACGAAGAAGCGAAGCAATGCCGTTTGTTATTTAAGACTATGTCGGACAGATTTGTGTTCATTGTGCTGCTTTTTTAAAGTGTCCCGACCCATATACAAATATGTCTTAATAAAACGTGTTTAATTAAGTCGAATTCTGCCTTTGTCTCTATTAACTTACATTAAATTACAGCGGCACGGTGGTGTAGTGGTTAACACTGTCGCCTCACAGCAAGAAGGTCCAGGGTTCGATTCCCGCTTGGGGACCAGGTTTCCATGATGCCAGGTACCCAGGTGGGATATCTCCCAGGCCTTTCTGTGTGGAGTTTGCATGTTCTCCCCGTGCTCGCAAGGGTTCCCCCTCCGATAAGATAAACCCAATGGAAAAACATGCACAACAACAGATCGCTAACGCTGTGGCGTCCTTGACGAAGACGGACAGGAGCACTTGGATTGGTCCCCTGGCGCGGCTCACGTTGACGCCTGTCTGCTCCCGGCTGCCCTTGAGGGGGAAGGAGGACGGGATGGGTTAATCGCAGAGATGAATCGCATCGGCGATCCTACAGAGACAATGCATGCGTGTGTGTTCCGGTGTGTGTGTGTGTGTGTTGAGGATAATTGCATGCCAATTAAAGACCTCTGAGCAGGTCCTGCATTATTATTATTATATTATTATTATTATTATTATTATTATTATTATTATTATTATTATTATTATTATTATTATTATTATTATTATTATTATATATTATTATAACTACATATAAATATTTATATAATTGTTTGCTTGATAGACGAAGGTTGCAACATAATTATGTAATGTCATGTCGCCCCACTGCACCCAGGCAGCGCAGCCGAGTGAAACCTTGTTGGCTGCGTCAGTCACGAAAGGGGCTACTTAATTAATTAATCCAATCCACTTTATTTATAGAGCACATTTAAAAACAACAACGTTTACCAAAGTGCTGTACAAGTCCCACAACATAAGATTAAAAAAAACGTATATATACTTTCTTTAATGAATATAACTCATCAGTTTTGTCAACAAGAACCTTGGTGTTGTCCTCGACGACCAGTTGAACTTCTCTGCTCACATCGCAGCGACAACCAGAACCTGCAGATTCCTCCTGAGCAACGTCACAAGGATCCGCCCCTTCCTGACAAAAGAAGCCACCCAACTCCTCGTCAAATCAACAGTCATCTCCCGCCTCAACTACTGCAATGCACTGCTAGCTGGCCTCCCGGCCACTGCCACCAAGCCTCTTCAACTCATTCAAAACGCAGCGGCCCGCCTGATCTCAAACCTACAGAAGCCGGCCCATGTCACCCCACTTCTTAGGGACCTGCACTGGCTCCCCATTGCTGCACGAATCCGCTTCAAGGCCCTCAACCTAGCATACCGTGCGGCAAAGGGAACTGCTCCCGCCTACCTCCGGTCAATGGTCTCCAACTACACACCCTCAAGACCCCTACGCTCTGCATCTTCTGGCCGCCTCAGACCTACTCCTATCCGAGCTCCGGGAGGGTCATCAAGGAAGCTGCCTATTCTCAGTCCTTGCCCCACAATGGTGGAATGAACTACCTACCCCAGTTAGAACAGCCGAAACCCGTCCAATCTTTCGCCGTCGACTAAAGACGCACTTCTTCAACCATTATCTGAAATAAAAAATAAAATAAAAAATATATCTAACCCTAACTAACCTTACTGTCATGCACTTGTCCTAATAAAGTAACCTACACTGTAGCACTCAACACTTTGATGAACATTGTTACTCAGCTGATAAGAGTTGTGCCCTTCCTGATGACTTGTCGTACAGAACTTGTAAGTCGTTTTGGATAAAAGCGTCAGCTAAATGACTAAATGTAAATGTAAATGTAAATGTAAATAATCCAATAAGGGCACGGTTGGTACGAAAGTGATGGTGACGTCTTATAGTATAATATTATATTAGTGTAGCCTAAACTTTACCTGCAACTGTGAAGAAAAACCCCATTGGTTAAACAGATTGAATAGACATATATACAATACATTTTTTATTTTAAATCTTTTTTATCAAATGTTGATTTAGAATTCGAATGTCAACATTATGATCGAAGCTTCGAAGCATTCGGTACAGCCCTACTTGTGGAACACCACAGCTCACTGGGAGGGGGGGGGGTAGTGTACCGTTTACCTCCACCATCTGTTCTCTCCCCTCCAGGTAGGATTGCATCCAGCTCACTGATGAACACTATCAAAGCCAATTGCTTTTAGCTTGTCAATCAGAATGGAGTGATTCACAGTGTCAAAAGCCTTTTAGAGGTACAGCATGACCATGCCGATGTATTTGGCCGCGTCCACCTCTTGTTTGATGTGATCGTTTAAATAGAGAAGGCATGTGTCAATGGAGTGGGATGTTCTGAAGCCAGATTGGAAATCGTAGATCATTTTCTTTTCCACAAGGTACTTTTTGACCTGTTCGTAGACTATTTTTTCCATAACTTTCGAGATGGAGGTAAGAATAGAAACAGGGCGGTAGTTGCTTGGCTCTAATTTGCTGCCTTTTTTGTGCAGGGGGGTCACTCTCGCAATTTTGAAGTCTTCGGGGACATGTCCCTGTTTTATGGAGAGGTTTATTATGTGCGTGATGACTGCGGTGATGGTGGCTGCTGAGCCTCTGAGGAATTTGGACGGGATATTGTCATGGCCAGTGGCCTTGTTAGGTTGGCGGGCGCTCATTTTTTTGAGTACCTCATCTGTTGTTACCATTTCAAGTTTGAAGTCGTCTTTGCGGACCCCTAGGTTTTTGTAGAAGGCTATGATGTGTTCTACCCCCAAATGCCCTGAGTGGGAGGGCAGTTTATTAACCAGTGTTGTGGCTATGTTTGTAAAGAAAATTTTGATAATTGGCCACCTCCAGCTTGTCTGTGTTTTCTGTCTTTATGTTGATGTTTGAAAATCTGTTTTTTTGTTTTTTATTGCAGAGTTGGTTGTTGAGTAATTTTCAAAGTTCACAGGGTTTGTTTTTGTTTTCCTCAGTTTTGTCATTGATGACATTTTCTTTGCGGTTTTGATCATGGTGTTTACATTGTTTCTTAGTCTGTTTCTTTGATTTTTTTGTTCAACCACGTGGGTTTGGAGATCACTGTTTGAGCTTTTGGCAAACTTTGACTGAAGTTCCGGCATTATTTGTCTCTTGTTTTCATAGCGGTCAGTATTTCTGAGTGAATGAATGAATGAATGAAAACTTTATTTAAGAGATTGCAGAATGGGTACAATACAGTACGGCTCAATACATACAATTGTTAAGGGGATGCAGACCTGAGAAAGACGTTTGTCTTGTTTCCATCAGGGTCCCCCATTTTCAATTCATATAGAGTGCATCCATGGCTCAGCGCGATTTTTAACTCTGGTGGTTCTTAGGGGGGCTATGTTGTTTAGTATTGTTGAGAATTTGTTTTTGATACCAAGCCATGTTTCTTAAACTAGTGTACCACTGAGCTCATCTGACCATGCTGGAAGAGTGTCTGTTTCGCTTACTCTGCCTATTCTCCTGGACCTTAATTCATGGTTCGGTGCGCTGCCAGGGCTTGACATTAACTTTGACAATTTCTTTGACGGACAAGTGGCTTAGATATTTTACTTGTCCGAAAGCTAAACTTACTTGTCCGAAATGTAGCCTACGTGTGAAAATAAAGGCCCGCTCCCCATCAGCACCAGCTCATCTTCCTCATCTCCCCTCTCTCTTGACGACCAGGGGTTAAACCCTGGTCTACGCCTATAGTTGTTATTACGGTATAGTTGTTATTGCCATAAAAAACACCATTCAAATTATTAGGAAATAAATAATTGTATTTTATTTGAAATAATAATTAATTTTAACAATAGGCACATTAGATCAACAACAAGCTTTAGAACCTTAGAAATCATTTAAGTTTAATAAGAGCTTCCCGGAGGTAGGGCTGGGCGGTATGGTCTAAAATGTATATCACGGTATAATTTGAAGCATAGACGGTAACGGTATATAGCACGGTATATTCATTTATCTTAAAATGTCTATATAAATGCTTCTGAAGGGGTAAAACACTGGTATGGCAGCTATTACTGTACTCTTGTATTACTAGGACATATTTCACATAGTAGAGAGGTATTTTAAGAACATTTATTGTGCAAAACTGCAATAGAAAAATGCAAAACCTTTTCTCAAGTGTCTGCAGGCAGATAAGGTAATTAATATTTTGGCGCTGTTGAAACGTAAATAATACAATTATTCTGTTACAGCTGCTGAGCTATATACTATAGCTAATGTCCATCAATATCTTCATTTTGAATGAAATAGGTTCAAGAATCGAATCAGGATTGTTAGCAGAGGGAGAGAGAGAGAGAGAGAGGGAGGGAGGGAGACGGGGACGGATGGATGGACGGACTGACTCAGCCCCCCCTTCCCTCACTATTGGATGCCTCTGAGCGTTCCAAGGGATAGGTTTAGTTAGCGTTAGTAGCTAACATTATTTAAGGTTTTAGCGCGACGTGGGCATTCCAGAATGGTGACGATGCAAAGCATGTCAGTTAGACCATTGGACCCGTCGCAGAGTTTACATTACACATAGAAACTGCACGACCCGCGAGAGAAGTTGTCACACAGCTGTCAAACGCAGGGGTGAAGAGCTAGTTTGCTTCTAGAATTGAAGGTCCGCTCTGCTCTGTGTCTCTTATGAAATGACAATTGCGCATTGACACGCCCACTATGCAAAGCCATTACTCGCACAGTGTGCTCCTAAATGATTTTTGATCTATTGATGATCTATTTTTAGGGGCAAATGCGAGTGAAATAGTCGCACTGTAGAGCCCTTGTGTGGTTACGTCATTGCTACTTTAGAGCTGCTCTACCAGTCACAAGGTATTGTCAAAATCCATACCATAGCGCAAATTCATACCGGCGTACTTTCTATACCGTTTATACCGTCCACCCCTACCCGGAGGGTAATAAAGGAAAGTTGTAAGTTCTCAATGGCCAATTATACAGAGTCAGCAATACAATACACAACAGTATCGTATGCATACAGATGGGCTTGACAACCATAAAGTGAAGACACAATATCATTCATATAAATAGTGAAGAGGACAGGACCTAGAATTGAACCTTGTGGCACACCTTTAGTTATTGATAACAATTTTGATTGGGCATAACTCTACTTTACATACTGACGTCTCCCTGATAGATAATCTTGGAACCAATCACATGCATTTCTATCCAAACCAATAGTAGCTAATCCTTTTAAGAGTAAATGGTGATCGACTGCACCATGCACTGCTCCCCCATGTTGGTTTTGATAATAGAACAATACCTTTGTAGTTATGTTACCTTTGACCTGGAAATAATGTGTCTCGGGCGAGCAAGAAACATGATTTACGCATACCGCAGAAAAAGCTTGATAACTCGCGTTTTAGGAAAACAGCCTGGATTTGAGTGAATTGTGAACGAATGAAGGTATGTAGAAACAAACTATTTTTTACATGTTGGACTACAAATAGTGTCTGTCAAATGATCCATACTATTGTCTCCATAGCTATAATATAGAATATACAATAGCTCCGCAAAGATCGTGAAATATCGTGGAAAAAAAGCTGGCGCCAGGCAGTGCAGATGGGGAAAGAGGGTTGCAGTCAATGAGTTAAGGGGAGTTCACTTACATTTAGTCATTTACCTGACGCTTTTATCCAAAGCGACTTACAAGTTTTGTACGATAAGTCAGCAGGAAGGGTACAACTCAGCTGAGTAACAATGTTCAAAGTGTTCAAACTTGAGTGCTGCAGTGTTGAGTGTATAGTAGTAGAGACATGTTAGTATAATAGGAAGAGTGCATGACAGTAGAGGACAGTAAGAAGGTTATTATAATTATTTTGTTCATTATAATTCTTTTTCTTCATTTCAGATATTGATTGATTGGCTGTCCTAATTGGTCGGAAGTTCGTTCCACAATTGTGGAGCAAGGCCTAAAAAAATTGTTTGGTTCCTGTTGGTTGTCAGATAAGGCCATGGGTAGGTAGGGCATTTTTTATTTATACATTTTTTATTTAAAAAAATGTCGGCGACTATGGATAGGGAATTTCTTTATTTAATTAAAATGTTCACGACAACATGGATGCATGTACTCTGCCAGCATGTTTAATATCCATAATACTAAAGGTTTGACTAAGATTTTTATGAAACTGTATTTAAAAAAAAAATATTAAATCTTTTTTAACTCTTAATAAAATAAATTGGGTTGCACCTAAATCGGCAGGGTCGGTCGGCAACCGGAACCAAACCATTAATTTTTTTAGGCCCAAGGACCGAGAATAGGCGGCTTCCCTTCGCTGCGCGATATGCCAGGTTGAGGACCTTGAAGTGTATTTGTGCAGCGATGGGGAGCCAGTGCAGGTCCCTAAGAAGTGCGGTGAGATGGACTGACTTTGGTAGGTTGGAGATCAGGTAGGCGGCTGCGTTCTGAATGAGTTGAAGTGGCTTGGTGGCCGTGGTCGGTAGATCAGCAAGCAGTGCATTGCAGTAGTCAAGGTGAGAGATGACTGTTGATTGAACTAGGAGTTGGGTGGCTTCTTTTGTCAGGAACAGGCGTATCCTTCTGACGTTGCTCAGGAGGAATCTGCAGGTTCTGGTTGTTGCGGCGATGTGAGTGGAGAAGGTCAGCCGGTCGTCAAGGACAACACCAAGGTTCTTGGCGGTCGGGGGCACTGCCACAGCTACATTATCTGCTGTGATGGAATGGTCGATCAGCTGTGAGGATTTGGCTGGCAGGTGAATCAATTCAGTTTGGCTTAGGTTCAGTTTGAGGTGGTAGGTCGAATCAGGACAGAGGAGATGCCCTTCGCTTTTGCTAGGTGAAGAGCTTCTGTGATGGCTATAAGTGACCAGTCCTGAAGCCTGACTGATTAGGGTCTAGGAGATCATTCTGTATGAGATAATCAGTAAGTTGGTTTGATATAGCATGTTCAAGTGATTTAGAAAGGAAGGAGAGAAGAGAGACAGGACGATAGCACATATGTGTGTCCCGTTCCCGTTTGCACAGTACAAATATACATTTATTTTTGAGAAAAAAAAAGAAACGTACTTGAAATATTTTCACTGTGCTCCTAAATATTTTTGTGTGTTCCTAAATTTCTTTGTGTGCTCCTAAATTTTTTCATTTAGGAGCACATGTGCTCTTTGGGAAAAAGGTTAGCGTAGAGCCCTGTCTAGGAGGTCATTCTGTATGAGATAATCAGTAAGTTGGTCTGATATAGCATGTTCAAGTGATTTAGAAAGGAAGGAGAGAAGAGAGACAGGACGATAGTAGTCTATGACGATGAGGTTCAAGGTTGTTGTTTTTTGTGGTGTGACTCTGATTGGTTTTAGGGAGGTGGGGACCACCCCCGAGTTGAGGGAGGAGTTGATGGTTGCAGTTAGGAATGGGAGGATATCTGGTGCTATGGTCTGGAGGAGAGCGTAATGGGTCCAGCTGGCCCATGTAGTGGGACGGTTCGACGTTACCAGTGTCAAGGCCTCGGCATCTGTAATAGGAGAGAAAGATGACAGAGTAAAGGATGAGGTGAGGATGAGGTTGAATTCACAGAGCAGTGGAGGGATAACATTCTTTATGTCCATTATCTTTGTACCAGGGTAGCAGCAGGTCTCGGCATTAGGGACAGTGACATACCTGACCATAGAGGACCCTACCACAAGCACAGAGGGGGGGGGGGGGGGGTTGGGACACAAGGTCTGGTGTTGAGGCCTCTCCCTGAGAAGCAGCAGATGGGGCAGTCACAGGTGTAGCAGGCGGGGCAGCCGTAGAAGCATCAGGTGGGGCAGTTGAGGAAGCAGTAGGCAGGGAACCTGCAGGGGGAGCAGACAAGACAGAGATCTGGGAAGAGGGGTGTTCACTAACCGGCTCCAGCACTAAGGTGCTAAACATGTTGGAGAGCTGTAGGACCTTCTTTGAGGGTGGTGGGGCACAGCAGGAACCCCTCTACCTTCGTACAGCAGACCAGCCCTCTATCTGCAGAGTCCAGTGCTGCCAGCCCATGGTAGATTGTCTTTATCTTCATCAGTAGAGTCATGGGAGGTGGCGATGATGGATGGTGCAGGCTGATGAATTGAGCTGACCAGATTGTCCAAGAGCTCTTCATCCTATTTGATTTGGTAGAGAGTTGAGATTCTTCCCTCCAGCTCTGCAATCCTCTGGCTCAGGTGTAGACTGCCAGAGCAGTTGGGCTGGTTGGATACCGGGTGCATTAGCCCACTGCGGTTGTCCACACCAGGGTTTCCGTTAGAAAAAATTGTTGCCGGCCTCAGTGTCCGGTAGATTTCAATCTACCGGTCAAATGAGAGAAATTCCGGTCAGAGTTTATTGAGCTTAAAAACAATTGATAGGCAAAAGAATGACAACAAAACAAAAGAATGACATCATCAAGGCATGTAGATTTATAATATTTTTACTTAAAACTAGGCTACTTTTGCGTATATCAGGGTTAGAAATTAACATTTTTTTTCAAGGGCTTTTTTTGCCCCCCTTAATTGCTTTTCGGGGGCTTTTTTTTGTATTTCGGGGGCACTGAATTTTTATGATGAAAATTAACATAAGGATTATAAAACATTGTTGACACTTTTTTTTACAGTCTTCGTCCCTATGTTTGATAATGTAATGTTAATGTCTCCATATATAGGGCTCTACGCTAACCTTTTTCCCAAGGAGCACATGTGCTCCTAAATAAAATGTTAATAAATAAAATCTAAATAAAAATTTAGGAGCACACAAAGAAATTTAGGAGCACAGTGAAAATTGTTCAAGTAACACAGAGTTTATTAACTATTTATCTCATGCATTATTATACTGTGCGTGTGCACACTATGAATTGAAAATGGGGGACCCTGATGTAAACAAGACGAAAGTCTTTCTCTGGTCTGCATCCCCTTAACTTGTGTGTATTGAGCTGTACTGTATTGTACCCATTCTGCAATCTGTTAATAAAGTTTTCAATCAATCAAACGCAAAGGATATCGGTTGTCAAGCTGCTTTTGTATGTTGTAGTGTTGTTATGATACCAACATTTTGACTTTGATACAGATAGGAAAGGTAATGGAATATATTATTAGATGACAGAACATTGAAAATTCTTTATACAATTATTTAATTCATTATGAAATAGAAATTCCGTTTTTGGGTGGAACGTTTGTTGCAAGGAGGGAGGAGGCGGGGACCGCTGCGTGTTACACACAACACGGAGAAATGGTCTAGCTGCTTCGGTGCGTCGTTAGCGTTAACGTCGGAAGAAATTCCCCACTAAGCCCTAAATTCAGAGCAGAGCAGTATCCTAATGACTTTTATGCTTCAGTCGATAAGGTGTTTTGCGAATTCTGTCAACATACCGTGGGGACTGGACCCGCAAAAACACGTGCGAATATCACTTCAAAAGCCATGTCAGCCGGATTCCTCTCTTTCTCCTCGTCTATCTTTTGCTCAAAATAAAAATGAATGGGCTTCATGGCTGGCTGATTTTTTTTGCGTTGTCTGATTCTGAATGTATAACTTGCCTAAGCCGGTACCGTGACTTTGTTTTCGGGCGCTACTGTGATTGGACGTTTATGCGCCTTGTGTAATGTGGGACTATTATAACAGCGGAGCTGTTTTGTAATCGTCACTCATCTCGAGTAAATGATTTTTC
The DNA here is from genome assembly GCF_963971535.1 of Notolepis coatsorum. Taxonomy (NCBI): domain Eukaryota; kingdom Metazoa; phylum Chordata; class Actinopteri; order Aulopiformes; family Paralepididae; genus Notolepis; species Notolepis coatsorum. The sequence goes on along the minus strand of NC_140171.1, from coordinate 148,017,067 downwards.
CGGGTGGCGCACACACACATATTATTAGGGCCAAATACAAGGGAAATGCTCGCACTGTAGATCATATATATAATTAGTAAACTGTCGGGGGCATTTTCTGCCCCCCTTAACTGATATTCGGGGGCATTTTGTCCATTTTCAAGGGCATTTTGCCCCGAGCCCCCGTTAATTTCGAACCCTGGCGTATATAGTCATTATATTCCAAATAAAATAAGTCCCGAGACTCGTGCTGCTGCCGACTTTAAATCAAATAGGTGTCTGTGGGCAGTCGCCCGACATTAATAAACAACAGTCTGTTATAATCAAATTTTTATGAGCTAACGAATTCCGTTATATTGGACATTTGTATTAATTATATCAAGCGAAGAACTGAGAAATTTGGCAAAGAGAGACGGCAACATTATCGTGGGTTTGCATGACGACTCTCTCTCTCTCCACCTCCCAATGACTTATTTGCGAGAGTATGTCGATGCAGAGCAGCAGGTTCAGCTGTTATTGGCTCTTTTCTGGGGACCGCACAGCAGCGCCCCCCACCCAACATTGAATTGAAAATGGCTGAATTGGAGTACTGCTGGAGTACTGCATTGTGCTGCTGCTGCTCCGGCTCTGCAGCTTCACAAAAGTTCGCACACCCAGCACTAAGCTCTCGCTGACAACGTCGTTGTCATTATTAGAAGCAACGATGAAACAAATGTAATGATTGTTTCGTTCATCGCATAGGCTATTTAATTTTAGCCTATTTTAATACAATTCAAATAATCAAATTGTGCTTAGACTCAGGGAATTATTTTCACCGGACATTAAGACCGGAGAGATTAAATATGTCGGACTTCAACAGATTTTGGCGGTCAAATACCGGTAATTACCGGCTAACGGAAACGCTGGTCCACACGTTGGTTGACGTTGTTAATTCTCCAGATTGACCCTCCTCTGGCCTTGCGACTAGGCGAACCTAGCCCTGAGACATTTAGCCACGAAGCTAACACAGGCTAGGTTAGTTAGCTAGCCTAGCCACAGTACTAGCCACAGTACAAAGAGCAGTCTGGGCGGGGCTCAAACCAATACAATCGATAATACCAAGCAACCAATCCGATATCCAAATACTCAAAACCAAAGTAAAAATATAGTAAAATACTATAAAATACCAGACACCAAGCACAACGACACAAACAACAACCAGACCGGATATGTCCTTAATTGTCAATGTTGGGCAGTAACATGCTACAATAATATTACTTTCCCCAGTACAGAGTAGTATAATGCATTACCACCTCAATTTAAGCCTCTAATAATCCTCTTGGGGAAATCCATTCTCTGCATTTTGACCCATCCTAACTATTTAGGAGCAGTAGGCAGCCATACAGTGTGGCGCCCGGGGACCAACTCCGGTTGTAAAGCCAGTACCTTGGTCAAGGGCAATGGCAGGAGTATACGGTTTACCTAGCATGTATGTCTGTATGGTGTGGGAGGAAACCGGAGTACCTGGAGGAAACCCACACAAACACGGGGAGAACATGCAAACTCCACACAGAAAGGCCCCTGCTGGGGTTTGAACCCAGGACCTTCTTGCTGTGAGGCAACAGCGCTAACCACTGCAACACTGTGCCATGCTGATATAAATATTATTATTTTAATAATAATATTGCAGTTACTCTATTCTATCCAAAGTGTGCTCAAGGCTTCTAAAATCTAAAGTGGGGACTTTCTCTAAAAGGATGAAACAGTGCTGATGCGTCTTCTATACAGCCTTATGTAAAACAGATTAAAAAACGTTGGCCAATATCTCCTCAAGCGCTATCAGATCCATTCTGGGGGGAAAGCTGGGAACATTTCCCTTCTCAACCATGCACTGCTCTGATGTTATTGGAGGATGATGCTTTATGACAACTGGTAATGGATCAGACCACCTGTAGTCGATACCAATCCATCAAATAGTGATGGCGATAATGGGCATCCCCATCTGTGCATCCCTATATATTGGTTCAACGTGTTACATTCCTGGAAAAAGAGTAGTGTGAAATAGTGACCTGTCCCTTTGTTATTTTCAAAAGCAATGGTTTTGAATTATTTATTTTAATTACATTATTTTATGCCCTTCTTTCTAGACTCCCTTGCTTCACAGCAGTTTATCTGTGAAGAGAGGGTTCCCCCTGAGCAGCAGGAGAGGAGCCACAGTGTCGGCCAGGAGGAGCCAGAGCTCCTACAGATTAACGAGGAACAGGAGGAACTCTGGACCAGTCAGGAGGGAGAGCAGCTTCAAGGTCTGGAGGAGGCTCATATCATAAAGTCTACTCTTGTCTCTGTGAAGAATGAACATGATGAAGATAAACCTCAGTCCTCATGGTTTAACCAAACCCAGGACCCAGAGTCCCTACAGATTAAAGAGGAACAGGATGAACTATTTCAAGATCTAGAGGGGGCTGATGGTTCCAAGATGACCTTACCCCTTGTGAAATATGAAAATGATGATGAGAATACTCTGTCCTCACAGCTCAGCCAAACCCAGGACCCAGAGCTCCTACAGATTAAAGGTGAACTACACCAGGGGCTGGAAGAAGCTGATCACTCTGAGATCACAGAACACCCAGTTAAATGTGAAGATGGTCAAGATAACACTCAGCCCTTACAGTCTCTTCAAACCCAGAGGGAGAAAAACAGAGAAGCTCACTCTTTACCCAGCACCTCAACTAAACATATGAAAACAGAACCTGATAGAGAGGACTGTGGAGTATCAGAACCAGCCAGTAACTTAAATCCAGCTGGTGATTTGGAACCAACTATAAATAATGAGCTTCTCTCTTCACACTGTTCTGGAACTGAGACTGATGACAGTGATGATTGGAAGGAGAGTGAAGGACCTCAGTCAGGTTTAATGACTCTGAAACCAAAGAAGATACAGAAAATAAAAGGTTTATCGAACATCAGGCCTGGGTTCAGTAAGAAGAGAGATCTGAAGAGATGCACAAATAATCATACTGGAGAGAAACCATTTAGTTGTTCAGTTTGTGGGAATGGGTTCAGTAGGAAGGAAGATCTAAAGAGACACATGAGAACTCATACAGGAGAGAAACCATTTAGTTGTTCAGTTTGTGGGAATGGGTTTAGTCGGAAGGGAAGTCTGAAGGCACACATGAGAACTCATACAGGAGAGAAACCATTTACTTGTGCAGTTTGTGGGAAAGGGTTCACTTGTAAATCAAATCTGAAGAGACACACAATAACCCATACTGTGGACAAACCATTAAGTTGTTCAGTTTGTGGGAAAGGGTTCAAAAGGAAGAGAGATCTGAAGAAACACATGAGAACTCATACTGGAGAGAAACCATTAATTTGTTCAATTTGTGGGAAAGGGTTCAGTATGAAGGGAGGTCTGAACTTACACATGAGAACTCATACTGGAGAGAAACCATTTAGTTGTTCAGTTTGTGGGAATTGGTTCTCTTTGAAGGAAAATCTTAAGAAACACATGATAACTCATACTGGAGAGAAACCATTTAGTTGTTTCAGTTTGTGGGAATGGGTTCAGTAGGAAGGGAGATCTAAAGAGACACACGGAAACTCATACAGGAGAGAAACCATTTAGTTGTTCAGTTTGTGGGAAAGGGTTCAGTCAGAAAGGAAGTCTGAGGAGACACAGGAAAACCCTATGTTCTACTAAGCAGTATACTCGATAGGAACTCTCATGTGTTGTGGTTTATGTCGTTCCATGCCACTGTGGGGCACAGAATGATTACGAGGTAGATATCACCAGAGCCAGAGCCTTTTTCCTAGTATCTGGAGCATCAAAACAAGATCATCTGGAAGTTGCTTTTGTGTATTCTTCTTCTTCTTTTTCTTTTGGCTTTTCCCGTCAGGGGTCGCCACAGCGGATCATCCGTTTCCATCTGTCCCTGTCCTCTGCGTCGTCCTCCGTCACGCCCGCTGCCCGCATGTCCTCCTTCACTGTGTCCATACACCTCCTCTTGGGCCTTCCCCTCCTCTTCTCTCCTGGCAGCTCCATCTCCAGCATCCTCCTCCCGATGTACCCCACCTCCCTTCTCCTCACATGTCCAAACCATCTCAGTCTTGCCTCTCTCACTTTCTGCCCGAACTTTATGCTTATTTAGATATTTTCTTGTTTTGTTTTGTTATTTTTGTGGTTTTAAACTTCTGCTTTTCTTTTATTTTTTTTGCTTTATTGTCAAATGTTGTGTTTTTTGCTCTGTTAAGCACTTTGAGCTGCATTCTATGTATGAAAGGTGCTATATCAATAAAGATCAATTATCTTTGATTATATGCTTTTCTTGACTCTTTCATGTTGAGTGTTATCATTTGAAATGTTGTGTAGCCATTATGGCTGCCCCCTCAGTTCATTATTTGGTTGGTTTTGTCTTAATCCAATGATTACGTGTGGAAACCTCAGATTTGAGTGGATGTGACTTATTTTTTATTTATTTTTTATCTTTTCCCCCCTCCATTTTCCTCCGATTTTCTCCCATCCCAATGTTAGTCGTATGCCAATTCCCAGTCCCTTCCTGGTCGCTGCGCACTTACCCCCCACAGTCAGATCATCTGGGAGAGTGGAGGCTACCACGTGCTTCCTCCGACACACGTCCAGCCAATCACCGCTTCTTTTCACCTGGCAGCGCGGATTCTCATCGAGAGGGCGTAGCGTGTGGGAGGATCACACTATCCCCCTCAAGTCCTATCTGCGCTTAGCAGGCGCCCCGACCGAACTGTAGGAGTCGCTGTTTACAACGACCTGGACCCACCCCGCCAGCTTCTCCCACCCTCTAATACAGCCAATTGTATTAGTGCAGACGGCCAGCCAAGCTGGTGACAACCCCGGAGCTGTGAGCGGATGTGACTTATTTTCTAAGGTTTATTGCTGATTTTATTAATCACTGGTGGAAGAAGTACAGTATTTTACTTAAGTAAAAAGTAGAAATACTCTATAAGTACACAGCCCATAATAATCTGGTGGGTGTACTTTTGTAGAAAATAGTTCCTAAATTAAACTTTAAAAAAAAACAATGTAAAGTTTTTCAATGTTTCTTTTTCAAATATTTATTTTGCTTTGAGCCACAAACTGAGTGCCATTCTAGGCAAATCACACCAAAACTATCATGCATAGTTTAATAAATAGAACTCCACGTATTAACATATGTTTTCCTTGTTTCATTTTGGGTGAACTGGCCGTTTAAAAAATTGACTACGCACTATAATGTTTTTATGGTGTGGCGTCGTGCACTTGGTAGGCTTTGCTCATCCGTTCAATGTAGCAGAAGGCTAGTTTCAGACCGACTCCAGCCAAGTCTAGCGACACGGCTGCCTTCAATTAATTTCTAATGTAGAGGAGCGTATGCAGGACCTCATGTGTACCTTGTGGCTGCAGACGCTCCTCTACATGGTGTACCTCGTGGCTGCAGACGCTCCTCTACATCGTGTACCTTGTGGCTGCAGACGCTCCTCTACATCGTGTACCTCGTGGCTGCAGACGCTCCTCTACATCGTGTACCTCGTGGCTGCAGACGCCCCTCTACATCGTGTACCTCATGGCTGCAGACGCTCCTCTACATGGTGTACCTCGTGGCTGCAGACGCTCCTCTACATCGTGTACCTCGTGGCTGCAGACGCTCCTCTACATCGTGTATCTCGTGGCTGCAGACGCTCCTCTACATCGTGTACCTCATGGCTGCAGACGCCCCTCTACATCGTGTACCTCATGGCTGCAGACGCTCCTCTACATCGTGTATCTCGTGGCTGCAGACGCCCCTCTACATCGTGTACCTCATGGCTGCAGACGCCCCTCTACATTGTGTACCTCATGGCTGCAGACGCTCCTCTACGTCGTGTACCTCGTGGCTGCAGACGCCCCTCTACATCGTGTACCTCATGGCTGCAGACGCTCCTCTACATCGTGTACCTCGTGGCTGCAGACGCCCCTCTACATCGTGTACCTCGTGGCTGCAGACGCTCCTCTACATCGTGTACCTCGTGGCTGCAGACGCTCCTCTACATCGTGTATCTCGTGGCTGCAGACGCTCCTCTACATCGTGTACCTCGTGGCTGCAGACGCTCCTCTACATCGTGTACCTCGTGGCTGCAGACGCTCCTCTACGTCGTGTACCTCGTGGCTGCAGACGCTCCTCTACATCGTGTACCTCGTGGCTGCAGACGCTCCTCTACATCGTGTACCTCGTGGCTGCAGACGCTCCTCTACATCGTGTATCTCGTGGCTGCAGACGCTCCTCTACATCGTGTACCTCGTGGCTGCATACGCTCCTCTACATCGTGTACCTCGTGGCTGCAGACGCTCCTCTACATCGTGTACCTCGTGGCTGCAGACGCTCCTCTACATCGTGTACCTCGTGGCTGCAGACGCTCCTCTACATCGTGTACCTCAAGATTCAAGATTCCTTTATTGCCACACAACCATCCTTTGCAATTTTTCTGGCGTTGGGTGGTTGTGTGGGAGGTGAAGATGGAGTCCAGGGAGGGAAGGTCACACCCTATGATTTTGGAGGCCTTGTTAATGATGCGGTGAAGTTTTTGAATGGAGTGTTTTTGTGCAGAACCGTACCAGACTGTGATTGAAGAGGTGAGTATGCTTTGGATGATGATAGTATAGAATTGGACCAGCTGGTGGCGTTTGACCCTGTACTTCCTCAGTTGGAAGTACAGGCGCTGCTGGGCGTGGCTGCAGACGCCCCTCTACATCGTGTACCTCATGGCTGCAGACGCTCCTCTACATCGTGTACCTTGTGGCTGCAGACGCTCCTCTACATCGTGTACCTCGTGGCTGCAGACGCTCCTCTACATCGTGTACCTCGTGGCTGCAGACGCTCCTCTACATCGTGTACCTCGTGGCTGCAGACGCTCCTCTACATCGTGTACCTAGTGGCTGCAGACGCTCCTCTACATCGTGTACCTAGTGGCTGAAGACGCTCCTCTACATCGTGTACCTCGTGGCTGCAGACGCTCCTCTACATCGTGTACCTAGTGGCTGCAGACGCTCCTCTACATCGTTTACCTCGTGGCTGCAGACGCTCCTCTACATCGTGTACCTCGTGGCTGCAGACGCTCCTCTACATCGTGTACCTCTAGGCTGCAGACGCTCCTCTACATCGTGTACCTCGTGGCTGCAGACGCTCCTCTACATCGTGTACCTCGTGGCTGCAGACGCTCCTCTACATCGTTTACCTCGTGGCTGCAGACGCTCCTCTACATCGTAAACCTTGTGGCTGCATACGCTCTTCTACAAAGGAAATGTATTGAAAGCAGCCGCACTGCTAGACTTGGCCGGTGTCGGTCAAAACGAGCCATGAGGTGTGACAGCAGCAGGACCGTGTGTATTAATTTATTAATGAGAAACTTTAAGAGAGCCTGTTCCACCCACAGAATAGCATATACTGTACTATACTGGTCAATTGGTTCATTGGTTAATGGTTGATCCACCATCAATCGTCGACCCTACCCAAAAATCAAGCATTTTGACCATAAATCAACATTGAATTAACATCTTTTGCTATCTGAGCAGTGTTTGTTGCGCCTCTCCATCAGCGAGGACCAACCAGCCTTCTCAGGACACAGTCATGAGTGTCCTATCTATCATTACTAGTCATGAATCTGAGGGCAGAGTGATATACAGAGTCCATTGATTTAAAGGTTGATGACGCAGCATGCCTATAAGTTACATCACCATAGTCCAAGACTGATAAGAGAACTGCTTTGACAACTCTCTTCCTACTACTTTTTACTTCTTAATTCTTTACTTACTGTCTCTTTACTGTATGTAGCTGCACTCTCAGGGGCTCATGAGAAACAAGCATTTCTTTATAAAGTATTTTGTTCTGACAAATAAAAACAAACTTAAACTTGAACTAATCAAAGGAAAGCTGGTTATGTTTCTGTATATCTATCTCTCTGTATAGGAAGCTAATTTTCTGTCGCAACTTGGAGGCAAGGTTGTCCACATGGAATTTGAATGTACATTTCTCATCGATCCACACCAAGATATTTATATTCAGTGACTCTCTCAATGTTAGAACCACTTATGGTAGATATGTGTAAACCATCATATTCAATGTTTCTGGCTCTGGAAAACGGCATACATTTAGTTTTACTAGCATTAAGAACCTTACAAAGAATTTAAGTTTAACTCATTTATTTTCTATTATTATAATTCTAAACAGTCCGCCGGACCTTCTTGTGTGAGCTCTGTGTGAATTGGAATTGAAATGACGATCGAATCCCGATAGGTGGCAGTATCGCCTACCTTTTGAACTGGGCTAGTTTACTGTGGGGACGGGGGTTGCTCACTCACTGCTGATAGATAATATTGGAACCAATCACATGCATTTCTATCCAAACCAATAGCTAATCCTTTTAAGAGTAAATGGTGATCGACTGTACCAAAAGCTTTTGACGGATCAATAAAGAGGGCAGCACAGTGTTTCTTCTAGTTTAAAGCTGATATTATGTCATTAGTAACTAAAGAGATGACTGATAATGTGCTATGATTGGCTCTGAACCCGGATTGGTGTGGGCTTAGTACTACAGAGTGATTTGAGAGAAGAAGAGAGACGACTTTCACTAAGCAGGGTAACTTGGAGATAGGACGGTAGTTATTTAAATCATCTCTAACACCACCTTTATATAATGGGAAAGCCCGAATGTTCGAACGTTTTATATTTCTTTTATGTGTCTATTCATTCTGTTTAAACCAATGGGGGTTTTCTTCACAGTTAAAGATAAAGATTAGGCTACACTAATATTATAGTATTAAAAAAACTGCTACGTTATATTCATTAAAGAAAGTTGATTTAATAAAAAAGAGACTAATTTAATCAGATGAATCACTTTATTCAAATTGAGGATTTAGTTTGAGGATATGTATAAAAAAAAAAAAAAAAAAAAATTTTTGGAAAGAAATAATTTTTAATTAAAAAAATCTATTTGTATTCAAAACAAAGGTTAGAACGTTCGTTCGAAAAACCCTGACGAAGTTTGAATCCCAAAAACAGGCTTCGGGGACAGCCTTAATAATGGGATCACGTGGGCAAGGATCCAGACACTTGGAGATCTTCCTATTGAGATAGAAAGATAAAAAAATATATGCGTCAAGGAGCAGCCAGTTTTAGAAAAAAATTATTCACCAATCAATAAAAAAAAGTCCAAATTATCCTCACCAGTAGAGGTCCTGGGATCTATCGATTGGAGAGTGTTTAATACTTCATTGTGTGAAAAGGGGCTAAAGGAGAATTGAGGGGTGTGATCCACGGAACTCACACAATCAGTGTCTATGTCAACATTAAGATCAACAGGAAGAAGTCTGATATATTCTCTATCAAACAGGTTCCCAGCAACTGAAAAGTGTTTATTAAATGCAAGACAAATTTAGTTTAGGCTGGAAATAAGTTAATAACACAATCGTCAACACTAGGGGTGTAACGGTACACAAAAACCACGGTACGGTACATACCTCGGTTTTGAAGTCGAGGTTCGGTACGGTTATATAATCGTATAGCTTATGCTCTGCTCTATTGGAACTATCCCTTTATTCAATCTAATAATGAATAATTTTCTCCACATGCACACACCCACCCACCTGGCCACACCCACATCCGCTCCTCTACATGAGCGGGGTCGTGGCCACACCATCAGCTCTTTCCCTATTTTCACCACCGAAAAGTGTCTGTAACACACCACTTTAAGTTTAGTGCCGAAATAGTTGTTGGAAAGGAGCTACGTTGACATTGTATCTTTGTTTTTTTCTCTCTCGCAAATTTACAAAAAAACGAAGAGATAATGTCTTCGCCGTCGGAGGGTCTAGACGCTCACAACGTTACCCTCCACCAGCGCTTCACTATCGCAGCGTCCTCCGTGGGGCATCTCTGGCTCCGTGGTCGTGGCAGCCAGGTGCGCCTGGGCGGCACCCGGTGCGAGTTTGCCTTGCCGAGGGGCCGTTGAGCCTCCATCTCCTGTGAGATGGCCGGGTTCCGGCCCTGGTTCCCCCGCCAGTCGACAGTCGGCCGACAGCACCTCTGGTGGCGAGGATTTGCATCGCAGACTCTTTGCTTCGGCTCGCTCTCGTCGTAAGGCGCCGAGCAGCAGGGGTGAACGGCCTGGTTTTAGTGTTGTGCTGGAGCCGAGCAAGAGTTCTCTTGCCTCTTCTCCATTTCCGATGGAAACTGAGGATTACATGGAGGGGGCGGGAGCTCTCTTGTTCGAAGCCCCAGTAGAGACGTATCACTCTCCCCTTCGGGGAGTGGCAGAGGGTGCTGAGCCTCCTTGGGGTTCCTTGTACTCCAGGGCTGGGTTAGAAGCTCCAACCCCGAGACAAGATGCCCAGCTATCTACCGCGTCGGACGTTGCCGGCCGAGACAGCCTCCCGTACGCGAGGGATGCGAGTGACGTGGAGGAAGGTATGCAAGGGGAGTTGCTTGCCTTGTTCCCCGAGCTCATGGCGGCCGCCGCAGCCGCTAATGGCGTGGCGTTGCCGCAGCCACTGCCGGCACCTGTTCCTGATGACATGATAGGTCATCTCTGGCAACATCGTCCTGTGAGAGAGACGGGCGTTGTCTGCCCATTCTTCCCAGCAATGGAGGCTTACGTGGCACAGGGACAGGTAATATCCTGCATCATTGGCCTTACCCCTGCCTACGTGCCAGTCACGCGGGTGGTGGGTTTGGTCCAGGGGCTTAAGGACGGGGTGCCTCGGCTTGATAGCCCGATGGCAGCCATACTTTTCCCCGGAATGGCGTGGGAGCCGTTAAGGAAGCCGGTTCCCCAGGGGAAATCGGCTAGGCAGTTGGCATCGTGGAGTGACCAGGTGTACATCGCCTCGACACAGAGCCTGGCTGCGACCTCCAACATAGCGCAGCTGGCGCGCTACATGTCGGGGCTGATGGCGGGCGGGTCGGTACTGGATGACCATCAACGATACCTTCACGCCCAGGCGGCTGGAGCCATCCTGCACCTTACCCAGCTGCAGGCGATAGCCGCCGGGAAGGAGCGCACCCTGGCCACTCTCATCCAGCGCCACCTTTGGCTGGAGCAGGCACGGGTGCTCACGGCCCCTCTCCAATGCTGGATTATTCGGGTCGGCCATGCAGCAGATGACGGCAGCCTGCAGGGAGATGGAGGAGGAGCGCTCCATGCTCCAGCCCCATTTCCCCCGACCCGATGCCACCGGTGATGTCCGGAAGAAGCAACGCCGGCAGAGGGCTGCGACCGTTGCCTCCGTCACCGCCGCTGCTGGGCCTTCCGCCAAGAAGGCCAGGAGTGGAGGGTGTGCCGCGACCGCTGCAGCCAGTCGTCCCACGCCCAGAGGGTACGGTAGGGATCGACGTGACCAGGAGCCTCCTCAGCACCGTCCCTCTGGGCCGGCTCCCCGTGGGGGCAAACGGTGCTCTGCAAGTGGCAGGCGGCGCTAGTGACTCCCCTGTTTACCCCTTTCGTCCCCCCCCCCCCAACATATAATTTTGTTATTAAATAAAAAGTCCCTCTTGGTGAGGGACTGTTTTTTGTTACAAAACGTGTGTTTATTCACTATATATTGGGGATACGATGTATAACCCTCACCTAGCTGTGGGGTTGTGTGCTTGCTTAGGGAGTGGGGCAGTTTTCTTTGAAAATTGTTTTCTGGTCGCTATATATATGTGTGCTTAGCAAGGCCTGTGGCTAGCACTCGGTCAAAAGACTTGTCTTCTCTCATCATAAAATACGGCGTTCTTCTTGCAGTAGTAAGAGTGAACTTTACCTTTTTTATCTGAGGGGGTTGTGTGTATTCTGTTACGTTTGGGAAACATGGCATCGAGTCCACAACTAGGTTGAGTGTTAGCCTACAGAAGTAATCACATATGTAGCTTGTACCGAGGTCTTTGGACCTTCTCTTTAACATCTGTTGTTTTTTTCTTTACTTGGTAATGGTATAAAAATGCGGGTGGTGAGTTCCCTGGTCCCATGCCATATTTGGATAGGTGGGTCACAGGATTTCCCCGGCCATAGAATACGTCACTGGGCGCGTTTCTATTGGCCATGAGAGTTCCGTGAGTTCTTTCAGGCTCCATACTACGGACCACTGTCATTGTCAAGGTTGGGTGATGCGTTGGAAACTATTTGTTTTCTGCTCTGCTCTCTATTTGAATATGTATTGGGCTTTTGGTCACGTGGCTCAATGTTTACATATATCTTTTCAATTGTTACTCACGTGGAAGGTCTCTCTGGGGGATTCCCTGTCTTCCCTCTTGTATACAGAGTGGCGTTGACAGGGTTTTTTCCCTTGGACGCGTCATATGGGACCCATATCTGTGTCTTGTTTGGCCGGCTTCCTGCCGCTCGTCCCAGACGGCATGAAGGGAACGTTTTCTTATTAGAATTACCATTGTGTTTTTTGGGTCTCGACGTGTACATAGCGCTGGCCCTGGGTGCTTTCGGTGTGGAACCATGTCATGGGCTGGCGTGCCTTGGTTGCCCATTCATAGAAACAGCGTTTTTTATGCGAGCGACTGGGAAGGAGATTTTAGAGTGCCAGTGTACTAGGTTAGACTCGACGACTCACTTTCATCTCCGGGGGGAGATGACGGAGTAGATCAAAGCATTGGCGGAGGGGTCTCACGCCCATGGGGTGGGCCACCAGGTGCAGTGCATTCACGTACTGACCATCTTGGTGGCGCCCTCTGTGATGTTTTGGATCGACACGCGTACCTACACCCCTCTTAGGACTGGGGATGGCGCCGTGACTAGGACACGGGACTGGTTCTGGTTGCGCCGGACCAGGTCAGTTAACCCGCCGGGGCGCGGATCTGCTGTTCTGGTACCCCGAAGGACTTTGTGCTTTTCCGGGGGGGAAATGCCGGGTCGGCCCGGGCGTCGCAGGGATTGATATCATGGATGTGTGTGTGATATGTATGCCACTACGAGTTGCCCTTCACAGTGATGTGCTTGGTCCATATTGTGTTGGCTGTGTTAAGGGGCCTGGTCCTTCTCCATTTGTTTTCACCCCTCCCTTGCCCTGTTGGACAGGGATTGGAGGGGGTTGTCGAGGAGCTTTTTCTATTGAACCCCTCTGGCATCCCTGTGTAGGTCCCGGTCCGCCGGGCCCAGGTCCGAACTCGTTCTCGTCGACCTGTTGGCCTGGGTTAACCCTTTTAAAAACTGAAACACTTGTACTGCCTGTATAGCCGGTGTATATGCGCAGTTATGTTTCTGCGTTTTTTCTTGGTGGGTTAAAGCAACAACTGCCTCCTGTTAAACTAAACATAGGGGGGTGGTTGGTTCCCCGGTGTGTTGGTAGCAGAGTCGACTCTCGGGTTGAGGCCGGGCTTGACCCAGTCTGCCCGCGAGTGTGCCCCCGCACCTTTCATGATGTCTGCCAATCGTGTCAGCCTTCTCTTGAACCTCGACCTCACTGGAGGGGTCGGGCTTGTGGAAGTTGCGACATGGTGCATAGCATACCGAACGCCCCTTCCGCCGGGGTGCTGTTCTCACAGTAGACCCCTTAGGCGCCTGTCTAGTCTGCAGTGCTCCGGGCACAGTGTTGTGGGGGTGTAGCCTCTTGTGGAGTGGTTCAGGGCGGCGTGCCATAGGGGGGAAGGGCCTGCTTTTGGATTGGGCCCTGTCCGATACGCTGGCGATGTGGGGGGTGGTGTCACCAGTGACCGTCTAGTGGGGTCCCGATGCTACGGCATCGTTGGCCTCACCGGGCCCCCTTTTTTCGGGGGATCCTGGTCCTCAGGCTGTTCCTGGGGCTGGGTCCTCCTCCGCGCTCCGCTGCTACGGCCTTGCCACGGGGTTGGGTTCTTGACCTTTGACCCCATGATGTTGGGGGCTGCGACTGGGGTGTTTTGCTTCCCGTCCGTTCCCTGGTGGCATGTGGGATGCGCGCCTGAGTGGTCGCGGGTCCTTCTGTGTGAAGGTAAGTCCCACGGTCTGCTCACTCTGTGTGTTTGAGGTGCTAAATCCTCTTCGCACAGTCTGATCCAATTCCCTCCCGTCCTCCTCTAGGGGGGTCCAGGGTGCTCAGGTCCTCCCCGGTTCTGATGGTTGTGGGGGGCCTCAGCAGGTACATCTGTCAAGCTTCCACTCTGCTCAGCTCCTGTGTTCCAATAGAGCAGAGCGTAAGCTATACGATAATATAACATAAGGATATTCTATAACCCTAGTTATATGAGTATAGCGAGCACTCTGCTCTGACTCACTGAGGACCCCGTGGTCTTCGCCTTTGGTGGTGAAAGACTTGGGAAGACTTTTTTCTTTAAGTTAACACTATGAGCGCCGGGAACGAGGTTACACGTCATTCCTAGCCATGCTCATTCTGCCGAAGACGCCGTAACTCGTCTTTGATGTCAATATTTCAAAAATCTGTCATCGAAATCATATTTCCTTTCCGGAGCCCTGAGACACACTGCTGATCTCCTCTCAACTCTCTAGCGGTTCAAGAGCGCCATCTGGTGGCCGATCGGCAGATCGCCAGCCAGAAATGAACCTTTGAACCGGTAGTGCTCATCCATATGTGGTCCGGCCACTCGCTATCGTTAGAGAGACTCCGTCTTGATACAGTGAACATCGATCGGTGCAAATAACTCGAAAAAACAACATGATTTGGACGTATATACTATTATACAACCTGGAAATGGATCTGGCATTTCTCCATCCCATAATAGAAAAAATTCTGTTCACGCTCATCTGCCAGCGGCGCGAGGAAGCCACGGTAAGATTCAGCGTTATTTTCTAACGTCTTCTATACTAACTGATCTGATGAACATATGACCCACTCTGGATGAATCATCTAACGCTGCCCATGGAATTATAAACGATCCCCCGCCCATCCGGTCATCATCAGATGATGCGTAGAAACTTCTAGAACCACGTCCAGTTGACATTTTTTATCTCGCACAGATTCCTACCAAACTGTATTTGATCATCAATATAATGCATTTAGGGCTATAAATCACGTTCTGAAGAAAGCTGCAGAAAATGATAAAAACATACTTATACTTTAGACCATATTTTAGTATGAATATGTGAATGAAAAAGTTTAACGTTGCTACACCCTGAACAATACATATAGGACATTGAATGGGCCATAATAATGGCAATTTAGCAATAGAATTTAAAAAGTTATAGCCCTGCAAAGAAGGGGAACTTCTCCATGTTAAATAGGGCTGGCGAGGGATGGTAAATTATGAATTTAACCCCGGCGATTAAAGTGTTAACTGTCTTCCAAAACTGAGCAGGGTTTGTGTAGGAACTTGTAATTAAATATAAGAAGTAATCTGATTTGGACTTTATCATAGCTGTGGTACATCTGTTTCTGAGCTGTTTAAAGGCAAGCCAGTGTTGTGGATCACCTGAGCGTCTAGCACGTGACCAGGCCTTATTCCTGTCATTAAGCAGAGTTGACAATTCATGCGATAATCAGGGTGCTATTCTATCTTTAATTCTGAGTCTCTTGAGAGGAGCATGTTTATTGAACAGAGAATGGGCCGAGAATAGGCAGCTTCCCTTCGCTGCACAATATGCCAGGTCGAGGACCTTGAAGCGCATTTGTGCAGTGATGGGGAGCCAGTGCAGGTCCCTAAGAAGTGCGGTGAGATGGACTGACTTTGGTAGGTTGGAGATCAGGCAGGCGGCTGCGTTCTGAATGAGTTGAAGTGGCTTGGTGGTGGTGGTCGGTAGATCAGCAAGCAGTGCATTGCAGTAGTCAAGGCGAGAGATGACTGTTGATTGGACGAGGAGTTGGGTGGCTTCTTTTGTCAGGAAGGGGCGGATCATCCTGATGTTGCTCAGGAGGAATCTGCAGGTTCTGGTTGTTGCAGCGATGTGAGCGGAGAAGTTCAGCTGGTCGTCAAGGACAACACCAAGGTTCTTGGCGGTCGGGGACGTGGCCACAGCTACATTATCCGCTGTGATGGAATGCTCGATCAGTGGTGAGGATTTGGCCGGGAGGTGAATCAATTCTGTTTTGCTTAGGTTCAGTTTGAGGTGGTTGGTCGTCATCCAGGCGGAGATGTCGGACAGACATGAATATCTGAGGGAGGAAAGGAGAGGAATAATTGAGTATCATTGGCATAGCAATGAGACGTGATAATGTTACCCAGAGATTTTCTGTAGAGGGAGAAGAGGAGGGGTCCAAGGGCCGAGCCCTGGGGGACACCCTTATAAAGGGGGCCGACAGGGTCCCTCTCCATGATACTTGGTAGGAGCGGTCTTCGAGATAGGATGTCAGCCATGCCAGCGCAGAGCCGGCCACTCCCATTCCTGCGAGGGATGCGAGGAGGATCTGATGGTTGACCGGCTGCTGTTACTGCTCCGACTGCTGACAGGTCCAGGAGAATCTGGACAGAGGAGAGGCCCTTCACTTTTGCTAAGTGAAGAGCCTCTGTGAGGGCCATCTGTGGAGTGACCAGTCCTGAAGCCTGACTGATTAGGGTCTAGGTAGGAGGTCATTCTGTAAGAGATAATCAGTAAGTTGGTTTGATATAGCATGTTCAAGTGATTTAGAAAGGAAGGAGAGAAGAGAGACAAGACGATAGTTGTCTATGACGGTGGGGTTAAATGTTGTGGTTTTTTATGGGCGGTGTGACTAGCTGGTTTTAGGAAGGTGGGGACCATGGGGATGGTTGCAATTAGGAATGTGAGGATGTCTGGTGCTATGGTCTGGAGGAGAGGGTAATGGTTCCAGCTGGCACATGTAGTGGGACGGTTCGACGTTACCAGTCAAGGCCTCTGTGTCTGTAATAGGAGAGAAAGATGACAGAGTAAAGGATAAGGTGAGGATGCGGTTGAATTCACAGAGCAGTGGAGGGATAACATTGTTTATGTCCATTACCTTTGTACCAGGGTAGCAGCAGGTCTCTGCATTAGGGACAGCTCCTTTCCCTCCCTCGAGTCCCTACACTCCACCAGGGCCTTGAGGATGGCGAGGAAGATCATGGCAGACCCCGCCCACCCGGGTCATAACCTCTTCAACATGCTCCCCCACGGCAGGCTGCTACGGCTGCCGAAGACATTAAAGTCCCGCCATAGACTGAGTTTCTTCCCCTCAGCAGCTCGCCTGGTAAACGAGTCAGGTGTCCCCCTGCTCCACCCCCCTTCCCCCTCTATGGCAAGCTGCTAGAGCTGGACTTCTGGACTTGAACTTTGTGCTGCACTGTATCCATGTCCCCAACCACTGCACTTTACAGTCTTATTGTTGTCTCACTGTTCCGTCCTGTTTTGCACTTTATAATTATTTTTTTTACTGTTACTGTGTTGTTCTTAATTGTGAAAAAAAGCATGCACTGTAAATGTCGAATCACGTTCCATTTGTACAAACAATATGGTGAATAAAGTCATCTGAATCTGACATACCTGACCATAGAGGACCCTACCACAAGCACACAGGGGGGGTGGGGGTTGGCAAACAAGGTCTGGTGTTGAGGCCTCTCCCTGAGAAGCATCAGGTGGGGCAGTCACAGGAGTAGCAGGCGGGGCAGCTGTAGAAGCAGCAGGTGGGGCAGTTGAGGAAGCAGTAGGCAGGGAACCTGCAGGGGGAGCAGACAAGACAGATATCTGGGAAGAGGGGTGTTCACTTACCGGCTCCAGCGCCAAGGTGCTAAACATGTTGGAGAGCTGTAGGACCTTCTTCGAGGGTGGTGGGGCACAGCAGGAACCCCTCTACCTTCTTACAGCAGACCAGCCCTCTATCTGCAGATTCAAGTGCCGCCAGCCCATGGTAGATTGTCTTTATCCTCATCAGTAGAGTCATGGGAGGTGGCGATGATGGATAGTCAAGTCAAGAGTTTTAATTGTCACGGCATACAAGTATACAATGAAATGCGGGTGGTCTTGCCCGCAACGATGTGCAATACAGTGGTACAACATATAATAGAATCCAATAAAAAAACAACATTGTGCAATAAACAGGTAACAGGTAACATGGTGTGACATCTCGGTATCTGTACATAGTTATTTACAGAGCATATATGACATGCTAGGTAGCTTTGGTAGTGCAATACACTGTTCCTGTTATTCTAATTTAAAGTGGCCTTTCCTTTTGGCCATAAGTGTGCGGCATGAGTGTGTGCCCGCTCATGTTAAAGTGTTAAGTGGCTGCTAGTGTGTGAGCGTGCACAGCGTGCGTGTCGTGTGTGTGTTCATGTGTGCTTGTGTGTGGATAGTTCAGTGTTCTGTGGCACTCAATGTTCATTGTTCAGGGCTCTGATGGCCTGGGGGAAGAAGTTGAGCCTAAGCCGCTCTGTCCTAGTAGCTGGGGTTCGCAGGCGTCTGCCTGACCTCAGCACCTGGAACAGGCTGTTATTGGGGTGGTGAGGGTCTTTCATTATCCTGCAGGCTCTGGATTTGCACCTCTTGTTGTATAGAACCTGCAGGGGAGGTAGTGCAATACCCGTGGTACGCTCGGCTGAGCGCACCACTCTCTGTAGGGCCTTCTTGTCTTGTGCCGTGCTGTTTCCATACCAGGCAGTGATGTTTCCGGTCAAGATGCTCTCTACAGCTCCTGAGTAGAAGGACTGGAGTATTTTCCCCGATACTCTGAACTTCCTTAACTGTCTCAGGTGGTAGAGGCGCTGTTTCGCCTTCTTTACTACTGTGTCTATGTGTGTTGACCATGTCAGATCCTCTGAGATGTGGACCCCCAGGTACTTAAAGCTGCTCACCCTGTCCACGGTAGCCCCGTTAATCATCAGTGGTGTGTGTGTCTCCTGCTGTCCTCTCCTATAATCCACGATCAGCTCCTTGGTTTTACCAATGTTCAGGAGCAGGCTGTTGTCCTGCCACCAGCGTTCCAGTACCTCAACCTCCTCCCGGTAGGCCTTCTCGTCGTTGTCCGAGATCAGCCCCACCACCACCGTGTCGTCTGCGAACTTCACTATGGAGTTGGAGCTGAACTTGGCCACACAGTCGTGTGTGTAGAGTGAGTACAGCAGGGGGCTTAGAACACAGCCCTGGGGGGACCCGATGCTCAGGGTGATGGTGTTGGAGGTCTGACCCCCCACCCTGACCGCCTGGGGTCTTTCACTCAGAAAGTCCAGTACCCAGGCGCTCAGGGCGGAGCTCAGACCCAGCTCGATCAGCTTGTCCACCAGTCTGGTGGGGACTATGGTGTTGAACGCTGAGCTGTAGTCAATGAACAACAGTCTCACATAGCCCCCCTTCTGACGGTCAAGGTGGGAGAGGGTGCTGTGCAGTACCTGGGAGACCGCGTCGTCAGTGGACCTGTTTGTCCTGTATGCAAATTGCATAGGGTCCATATCACTGGGGAGGGAGGCACAAATGTGGTCCTTGACCAGCCTCTCAAAACATTTCATGACCACAGAGGTGAGTGCCACCGGTCTGTAGTCATTTGGACATGTTGGGGAGGGTTTCTTCGGTACAGGGATGATGGTAGACATCTTGAAGCAGGCAGGGACCACTGACTCCGCCAGGGATTGATTAAATATGGCGGTGAACACCGGGGCAAGCTGGTTGGCACAGGACTTAAGTATGTGTCCTGTTATACCATCTGGGCCAGCAGCCTTCCTGGTGTTCACCTGCATAAATGCTCTTCTCACACTGTGTACCGTCAATGAGAGAGCGTCCCCGCCCCCCCACGGATGCCCCCCCCCCCTCCACAACAGCCGGCTCACCAGTGACGTCACTAGCCGTTGGGCTAGCAGTGCCACTGTTTGCACCAAACCACGCGTAGAAGGTGTTGAGCTGGTCCGCAAGGGAGGCGTCGTCGCTCCCCATTGAGGGGGCGCTGACTTTGTAGTCAGTTATAGCCCTCAGTCCCTGCCATAAGCCTCTTGTGTCATTCTGTGCCATTTGTGCCTCCATCTTGTCGGCATACGTCCTCTTAGCAAGTTTGACAGCCTTGCGCAGAGTGTAGACTGTTGTCTTGTACTCTTCCATGTTTCCTGACTCTCTGCCCCGGTTATAAGCAGTGGTGCGAGGGTTCAGGGCTGCTCTGATGGTACTGTCCACCCATGGTTTCTGGTTTGGGAACACCCTCGCCTTCTTTGTGGGGACAATACTATCAGCCAGTGTTGTTATGAATGACACCACAGCGTCTGTGTAATCGCTGACGTCACTGTTACTCCTCCTGAACATTCCCCAGTCGGCGATGTCTAGTGCGTCCTGAAGCGTGGCCTCTGATTGGTCGTCCCATTTTTTTACCTCACGTGACACGACGGCGTCACGTGATCTCTGTTTATATGCTGGGACCAGCAAGATGGCGGCATGATCCGACGTGTTTGTTGCTCCCGCTAATGGTAGAGCCGGTACAGCCTTGTATCCGGCTCTGAACGGGGTGTAACAGTGGTCGAGTGTATTTCCTCCCCTTGTGGAGCAGACGATGTGCTGGAAGAAAGACGGCATGACTTTCTTCAGATTCGCCTGATTGAAGTCCCCGGCTACGATCATGGCTGCGTACGGATGCTTGATCTGGTGTGTGTTCAGATGTTCGTGTAGTTCCCCTAGCGCCCTGCCGACGTTTGCCTGGGGGTGGATGTACACTGCAGTCATGATCACTGCAGTGAATTCGCGCGGAAGATGGAACGGGCGACATTGGATCGTGAGGTGTTCCATGTCGGGAGAGCATGAACGGGAGAGTATCTTCACCTCCCCGGGGCTAGTCCAGCCGTTGTTGGTCATAAGGCATAGCCCCCCGCCGATGCTCTTCCCGGAGGCTTCTGTACGGTCCGCTCTGAAGATGGTGAAGGAGTTGGAGGGAGAGATGCTGTGATCGGGAGTCACTGTTTTCAGCCAGGTCTCCGTGAAGCACAGGATATTGCATTCCTTCATCTCTCGCTGGAATCGGACCCGCGCTCGTAAATCATCCATCTTACTCTCTAGCGAACGAGCACTCGCCAGGAAGATGGATGGAATAGCCGGACGGTAAACAGATTTTCTTAATCTTAATCTGATCCCGCTCCTCTTCCCCCTGTGTTTCTTCTTTGTCTTGCGGCCGTCTTTGTCTCCCACGTTGTCTTCGTCTCGTCTGATCTCCGTTGGCCATTCTTGGCATGATAAAGTGTCTCTAAACTCCTCTTTGAGTCCGGAGTTTAGGTCAATAAGTGACTGGCGGTCGTATGACATCCCCGCCAGTGATGCTTCGATAAAAAAAGTAGTAAAAACAAACATAATAACTAAAAATGTGCACATTCGTTGCTGAGCAAAACCCATGGCGACTGACTCGGGTCGCGCCAAAAGTCATGGGATGGTGCAGGCTGATGAATTGAGCTGACCAGATTGTCCAAGAGCTCTTCATCCTCTTTGATCTGGTAGAGAGTTGAGATTCTTCCCTCCAGCTCTGCAATCCTCTGGCTCAGGTGTAGACGGCCAGAGCAGTTGGGCTGGTTGGATGGCCGTTAGCCATTAGACCACTGCGGTTGTCCACACGTTGATGTTGTTAATTCTCCAGATTGAACTTCCTCTGGCCTTGCGACTAGGCAAACCTAGCCGTGAGCCATTTAGCCACAAAGCTAACACAGGCTAGGTTAGTTAGCTAGCCTAGCCACAGTACAAAGAGCATTCTGGGCGGGGGTCAAACCAATACAATCAACAATACCAAGCAACCAATCCGATATCCAAATACTCAAAACCAAAGAAAAAATATAGTAAATTACTATAAAATACCAGACACCAAGTGCACGGACACAAACAACAACCGGACCGGATATGTCCTTAATTATCAATGTTGGGCAGTAACATGCTACAATAATATTACTTTTCCCAGTACAGAGTAGTATAATGCATTACCACCTCAATTTAAGTTAAACCTCCAACGCCTCTACTTCCTTAGGCACCTAAGGAAGTTCCAAGTGAGTCAGAAGATCCTTAAGAACTTCTACTCATGCACAATAGAGAGCATCCTGACTGGCAATATCACCTCCTGGTTTGGGAATAGCACCGCACAAGACCGTAGCAGACTACAGAGAGTGGCCCGTTCAGCCGAACGCACAATTGGAGGTGGGCTTCTCACTCTCCAAGACATTTAAAACAAGCGTTGCATGGGTAAGGCTAAGAGAATAATCAAAGACTCCAGCCACCCAAACAACTGCCTATTTGAACTGCTGCGGTCAGGCAAGCGATACCGGAGTCTCATGGCAAGCACAGAGAGACTCAGAAGAAGCTTCTATCCCCAGGCCATCAGGATGCTAAATGACAATAATACTATGTAACAAACCATCAAATACACTCACAGCACACACAACTCACTGCAGCACCCACTTTACCCACTTTAGACACTTAACACACTTTATATTTATTGGTAAAGAATTTGCACTACAACTCATACCTCATTACACCTTACTGTAAATTGTACCTACAATGGACCTACAGTGCATTGTACTGTATATTGTATTACTGTATATTGTATATTATACTTTTTCTTTTCTTTTTTTTCTATTTTTTCTCCCCATCCCAATTTTTAGTCGTTATGCCAATTCCCCCCCTCCCCTACGTGGTTGTTGTGCGCATGTTCCTCCTACTGGTCGGTACAAGGGCGTCCCGAAGCCGATCACACGCTTCCTCCGATACGTGCGGCGACTGCCAGTGACGTCTTTTCACTTGGCAGCGAGGACTCTCTTTGGTGAAGTGTAACGCGTGGGAGGGCACGCTATCTCCACCAAGGCCTGCCCCCGCTGAGCAAGCGCAGAGACCTGACTTGTAGGCGTCGCTGTCCACAACGCCAGATTCCCACCCACCAGCTTCCCACCCCCTAATACTGCCAATTGTATTAGTATGAACGACCAGCCAAGCTGGTAGCAATGCAGAGAGCTGGGCTCGAACCCAGCATCTCCTGCGTTGGTGACGAATGCAATCTCCGCTACGCCACCTGGCCGCCCTCTATTTTATACTTTATACTTATTTTATACTTATCTATTTTTATCTAGCACAATCTCTGGAGCAAAACAGAAAGAAGCATTTTATATAAAAGTATTCTGTATTTTTGTATGACAACTAATAAAGAAACTTGAACTTGAATTTGAATAATCCCCTTGGGGAAATCCATTCTCTGCATTTTGACCATCCTAACTATTTAGGAGCAGTAGGCAGCCATACAGTGTGGCGCCCGGGGACCAACTCCGGTTGTAAAGCCAGTACCTTGTTCAAGGGCAATGGCAGGAGTATACTGTTTACCTAGCATGTATGTCTGTATGGTGTGGGAGGAAACCGGAGTACCTGGAGGAAACCCACACAAACACGGGGAGAACATGCAAACTCCACACAGAAAGGCCCCTGCTGGGGTTTGAACCCAGGACCGTTTTGCTGTGAGGCAACAGTGCTAACCACTGCAACACTGTGCCTTGCTGATATAAATATTATTATTTCAATAATAATATTGCAGTTACTCTATTCAATCCAAAGTGTGCTCAAGGCTTAGGTGCACATTGTAAGAAAATCTAAAGTGGGGACTTTCTCTAAAAGGATGAAACAGTGCTGATGCGTCTTCTATATACAGCCTTATGTAATACAGATTCCAAAACGTTGGCCAATATCTCCTCAAGCGGAATCAGATCCATTCTGGGGGGAAAGCTGGGAACATTTCCCTTCTCAACCATGCACTGCTCTGATGTTATTGGAGGATGATGCTTTATGACAACTTGGTAATGGATCTGACCACCTGTAGTCGATACCGATCCATCAAATAGTGATGGAGATAATGGGCATCCCCATCTGTGCATCCCTATTATTGGTTCAACGTGTTACATTCCTGGTAAAAGTGTAGTGTGAAATAGGGACCTGTCCCTTTGTTATTTTCAAAAGCAATGGTTTTGAATTATTTATTTTAATTACATTATTTGATGCCCTTCTTTCTAGACTCCCTTGCTTCACAGCAGTTTATCTGTGAAGAGGGGGTTCCCCCTGAGCAGCAGGAGAGGAGCCACAGTGTCGGCCAGGAGGAGCCAGAGCTCCTACAGATTAAAGAGGAACAGGAGGAACTCTGGACCAGTCAGGAGGGAGAGCAGCTTCAAGGTCTGGAGGAGGCTGATATCATAAAGTTGACTCTTGTCTCTGTAAAGAGTGAACATGATGAAGATAAACCTCAGTCCTCATGGTTTAACCAAACCCAGGATCCAGAGTCCCTACCGATTAAAGAGGAACAGGAGGAGGAGGCTGGTGGCTCCAAGATGACCTTAAACCTTGTATATGAAAATGATGATGGGAATACTCTGTCCTCACAGCTCAGCCAAAGCCAGGACCCAGAGCTCCTACAGATTAAAGGTGAACTACACCAAGGGCTGGAAGAAGCTGATCACTCTGAGATCACAGAACACCCAGTTAAATGTGAAGATGGTCAAGATAACACTCAGCCCTTCCAGCTTCTTCAAACCCAGAGGGAGAAAAACAGAGAAGCTCACTCTTTACGCAGCACCTCAACTAAACATATGAACACAGAGCCTGATAGAGAGGACTGTGGAGTATCAGAACCAGCCAGTTACCTAAATCCAGCTGGTGATTTGGAACCAACTATAAATAATGAGCTTCTCTCTTCACACTGTTCTGGAACTGAGACTGATGACAGTGATGATTGGAAGGAGAGTGAAGGACCTCAGTCAGGTTTAATGTCTCTGAAATCAAAGAAGATACAGAAAATAGTGTATCTAACAGCAGACCTGGGTTCAGCAAGAAGAAAGATCTGAAGAGATGCAAAAATAATGATACTGGAGAGAAACCATTTAATTGTTCATTTTGTGGGAAAGGGTTCATATGGAAGGGAGATCTGAAGGCACACATGATAATTCATACCGGAGAGAAACCATTTAATAATAATAATAATTTTAGGACCTGCTCCGAGGTCACCATTTGGCACACATGCGAACCATGCATACAATGCGTATCTGCGATTAACCCATCCCGTCGTCCTTCCCCCCCAAGGGCAGCCGGGAGCAGACAGGCGCCACGTGAGCCGCGTCAGGGGACCAATCCAAGTGCTCCTGTCCGTCTTCGTCAAGGACGCCACAGCGTTAGCGATCTTGTTGTTGTGCATGTTTTTCCATTGGGTTTATCTTATCGGGGGGGGAAACCCTTGCGAGCACGGGGAGAACATGCAAACTCCACACAGAAAGGCCTGGGAGATACCCCACCTGGGTAACTGGCATCATGGAAACCTGGTCCCCAAGCGGGAACATTTAGTTGTGCAGTTTGTGGGAAAGGGTTCACTTTGAAATCAAATCTTAAGAAACACACTACAACTCATACTGGAGAAAAGCCATTTACTTGTTCAGTTTGTGGGAATGGGTTTAGTCAGAAGGGAAGTCTGAAGGCACACATGAAAACTCATACAGCAGAGAAACCATTCATTTGTTCAATTTGTGGGAAAGGGTTGAGTTGTACAAGAAATCTGAAGATACACACAATAACTCATACTGTGGACAAACCATTTAGTTGTTCAGTTTGTGAGAAAGGGTTGTGTAGGAAGGAAGATTTGAAGATACACATGAGAACTCATACAGGAGAGAAACCATTTCGTTGTTCAGTTTGTGGGAAAGGGTTCATTCAGAAAGGAAGTCTGAGTAGACACACGAAAACCCTATGTTCTACTAAGCAGTATAAATGGTAAATGGCTGCTTTTTTATATAGCGCTTTTATCCAAAGCGCTTTACAATTTGTTACTCACATTTTACCCATTCATTCACACATTCACTCACACATTCACACACCGACGGCGGAGGTAACCATGCATGGTGCAACCTGCTCATCGGGAGCAATTAGGGGTTAAGTGTCTTGCTCAAGGACACATCGACAAGCAGCCCGGGAGGGGCGGGAATCTAACCGGGAACCTCCGGATTGCCAGACGACTGCTCTACCTCCTGATCCACTGTTGACCCCTGTTTATATATATATCTGTATACTCAATAGGAACTCTCATGTGCTGTGGTTTATGTCGCTCCATGCCACTGTGGGGCACAGAATGATTACGAGGTAGATATCACCAGAGCCTTTTTGCTAGTATCTGGAGCATTAAAACAAGATAATCTGGAAGTTGCTTTTGTGTATTAAGCAATGCAAAAAAGGAAGGATAAGGCAAAAGGAGTTTTCTTTCATCCTCTAAATCAGAGGATGGAGAATGGAGAGGTTTGCTCTTTACATTCTGCAAATGCTGCGTTTAGGCGGAGAGGTCCACCATCTAGTACATTATGTAAATAAACTGTTCACAGCATCAGAACTCATGTATAACTTGTGTAGTTTTCTGCTGTTATTACATGTATTATGCTTTTAAAGCAGCAGAAGGAAGAAAGCCGATATGCTGTATGGAAGCTAAATGGGTAACTGTGTTTCATATCTACCACCTTGTTAATGATCAGAGAGTTTCAACGGCTCTGTCATGCACGAAGGATCATTGAAAACCCCTGTGTCATCTTAGACACATACTGTATAATTATGGATCATTGTTCATTAACCGTTTCACTACCACACTACAGAAGGTTAACCCGTCTGTAGTGTGGTAGTGAAAGGGATTTCAAGTTCATTACCGAGACGTGGCTCCAAGTTGGCGAGCTACTGCCGCTCTCCGAACTCCCCCCCCCCCCCCCCCCCCCGACTGCACTTTTTTCAACACCCCTCGCCCCTCGGGCAGAGGGGGTGGAATAGCCTCGGTGTTCAAATCCACTCTCCACTGCCGCCTCTCACAGCCGGCAGCGAAATACGGTAGTTTCGAAGTTCAATCTTTTGAACTAAGCTTGTCATCCGTTGTGTTCTGCGCCGTCATATACCGCCCACCTAAATACAATAAGGACTTTTTAAATGACTTCATGGACTTCCTCTCCGTACTGATGGTTAGATACGATCACATTCTCCTATGGGGCGATTTTAATATCCATGTGTGTTGCGAATCACATCCCCTGTCGCGAGATTTCCTAAATCTCATTGACTCTTTCAATCTCACCCAATCTGTCACAGCACCAACGCATAAAAAAGGACACACACTTGATCTCATCCTGTCATTTGGACTATCTGTCAATATAATTGATATATGTGCTGCTGCTTTTTCTGACCACTCACCTATTGTTTTCTCCACTAAAATCCCTTGCTCTGCTATTTCCCCTCATGTACCTACAAAAAGATCCTGCACGTTTACCTCTGACACTGCTGCCCACTTTTCTGATGCCTTCTCCAGCTCCCCAATCTGTGTCTTAAATGCAAACAGTGTCCCAAATATCGATGACTATCTCTCCATGTTCAACGAGTCATGCACCGATATTTTAAATATTGTAGCCCCTTTTAAAACTAAACGCATAAAACCCCTCCCCACACCCTGGCTAAATGAATCCATGCATACTATTAGATGTGCATGTCTCCCTCCAAATCCTACACAGCGCTCTGTCCATCTACCAAACGGCTGTCAAAATTGCAAAAACAACTTACATTTCTAACCTAGTCACAACAAATTCAAATAAACTCCAGGGCCCTCATTCATCAACGTGTCTTACGCACAGATTTGTGCTTAACCTGTGCGTACGACCATTTCTAAGCAAAGAGTGGGATTCATCAATTTCAACTTGAACTTGACTCCGTGCTTATATTTACGCACAGCTCGGAGCACACTTAGCTGACGCCCAGTGGTAGAATATCGTTACTACGCACAAGCGCTCCTCAGTACATGCATTCGTTCCAACGCGGAAATAAAGACACTGGCGCGTGTTCTGTATGACCCCCGTAATTCATTATAGTTCATTGTGAAATAGCGATATTAGTGTAATTATTGTCAAACCCTAAATAGCATGTGGAATAGGTCTTTCTCTCCGAATGAATGCAGGTTTATATATATAGCGTTATGGGGTGCACTGACTGCGCTCGCAGGAACTGTTTTCAGAGATAGCATCAGATAGGGATGAATGAGGGGCAGTCTAATTGCAGAGAGAACATAATATTAACTAGAGTCCACTACCCGAGACACCTCCTTCATTTGTACCGCAATTTGGGACCCAAATTGGAGCTACGAGCTTAAAAGCTTTTCCGTGCTTATTTGAGAAGGTCCAGCTGCAGAGCCGGAGAGACAGACAGCAGAGAGACAGACAGACAGACAGATAGACACTGTTCCACAGTGTGTGTGTGTGACCACTAGTCTCCTAGTAGAGACCCCCCCCTCTGGACCACCTCCCAGTAGAGACCCCCCCCCCCCTCTGGACCACCTCCTAGTAGAGACAAGTTTTCTGAAATTTATGTTTATATATGCAAATGAGGCACTTCCCCATTAAATATGTGGACATTTATGGATGCAATAAGGCAAAATGAAGTAAAATGAACAACTAAATGTGTGTTATTGACGTTTTATTGTCACTAGTTTCATAGAAGACATGTTTAGGAAGCAAAATATAACAGAATCTCAAAATCAACAAAAAAAGTATATTTGCCTATTCACCTGCAGTGTCTCGCCTTAATCCTCATCTTCGTCTTCTTCCTAGAGAAGTCTCTACTAGGAGGTGGTCCAGAGGGGGGGGGGGGGGGGGGGGCTGAGTCTCTACTATTAGACTAGTAGTCACACACGCACGCACACACACACACACACACACACACACACACACACACACACACACACACACACACACACACACACACACACACTGTGGAACAGTGTCTGTCTGTCTGTCTGTCCCTCTGCTGTCTGTCTCTATGCTGTCTCTCTCAAAATAGTATAAGTGCTATCTTGGCCCTGAAAGTTGCTCTCCGGCTCTGCAGCTGGACCCTCTCAAATCAGCACGAAAAAAGCTATAAGCTTATAAAACGATTTAATATGCTAAACTTCGTTTTAAATTCCTTAATTCACTTTTGTTTATTTCATAAAGATTTTCCTGACATAATGATACCTGCCCCGACCAGATCCGTGACTCTGTTGCGATACAGATGAATTATCTACTCAGAAAGCTTATAAAACAATTTAATATGCTAAACTTTGTTTTTAAATTCTTTAATTCACTTTTGTTTATTTCATAAGGATTTTCCCGACATAATGATACCTGCCCCGACCAGATCCGTGACTCTGTTGCGTTACAGATGAATTATCTACTCAGAATAGTATTATAAAGTGGCTATCTTTTATGCTGTAGATCACTGCTGGTATGTGCGTGCAGAACCTTTATTTCAGCGGGGACTGTAGTATTTATTTGACGTTACTGTACAATATATGTGTATTAAAAGACGGAGCTGTCTTTTATTGTATTATAATAATTATTAATATTAAAAATAAATTAAGAAAGGCATTCTTATTCCAGCATGCATTAATGACACTAACGGGCAACGCAAAACAGTGGTTAATGGTCTTTATTAGTGTTTGCGGTGTCCAGGCAGCAATGGTCTTTTAGGAAGTTAATAGGTATAATATCCGACAGTGTACAACACCCTCGGTTTAGTCCATTTTTCCACATTTCATGGGGGTGTCCATTACCGTATATGGTTAATCGGGGCGGTTTTGGTATGCAAATACGTGAAAGTGTGCACGAGCCTCGGCGCAGGGCCAAGGTGAGTTTCATCATGACAGGTGTGCGTAGAACCTGCGTACGCACGTGTGGTGAATCCCGATTTTTCTGTGCGTGCACTGATTCTACATTCTGTGCTTACGTGTGGAAATAGAACATATTCTACGTCACGTTGATGAATGAGGGCCCAGGCCTTGTTCAAAGTCCTAAACTCCCTCATCAACCCCTGTGCCTCTCCCTCTGTCGTACCTTCATTAGCTCTATGTGAAGGCTTCCAACACTTTTTCATCAGCAAAGTCTCTGCCCTTAGATCTCTCTCCCCCTTGCCCTCCCCTCCCCCCTCCTCCCCCCCACTGCCTGCTGTTTTTGACCAGTTTGCCCCGGTCTCCCTCTCCTCCCTTTCTGATGCCATTAAACACCTGCTACCAACAAATTGCCCCTCAGACGCACTCCCCTCGTGCATCCTAAAGGAAGTACCTGACCTTCAAGCATGCTGTGGTCCAGCCCCGGATAAAGAAGCCCAACCTCGATCCCTCTGTCTTTGCCAATTTTAGACCCATCTCACAATTACCATTTTTATCAAAAATCCTGGAGCGCATAGTCTACATACAGCTACAATCATTCCTTGAAC
Organism: Notolepis coatsorum; assembly: GCF_963971535.1. Lineage (NCBI taxonomy): Eukaryota > Metazoa > Chordata > Actinopteri > Aulopiformes > Paralepididae > Notolepis > Notolepis coatsorum. The sequence continues at coordinate 147,987,046 of NC_140171.1, read as the reverse complement.
ACAACATCCATGATAAATTCCAATCTGGCTTTAAACCACGACACAGCACTGAAACGGCCCTCCTCCATGTCTTAAAAACGACCTGATTTCAGCTGCTGATGCAGGTAACTCATCCCTACTACTACTCCTTGACCTCACAGCCGCCTTTGATATGGTAGATCACCACATCCTCTTAGCTCGCCTCGCCTTAGGGGCCCCGTCTTAGACTGGTTCCGGTCCTACTTAAGTAATAGGACCTTCTCTGTCCAACTTGGTGACTTCACTTCCTCTGTGGCCCCCCTCACCTGCGGGGTGCCCCAAGGCTCGATATTGGGTCCCACTCTCTTCCTCCTATATATACTCCCCCTAGGCCAGATCTTGGCAAAACATAACATCTTATTCCATTGCTTCGCCGATGACGTGCAGGTCTACCTCCCCTTAAAACCCACCCAAGGGAAAACATCAATAACACCACTACTTGACTGCCTGGCAGAAATAAAGTGCTGGATGTCTGAAAACTCCCTGACATTAAACGAAGGGAAAACCGAGGTAATTGTTTTTAATAGTGCCCCCCCAACCCCCCTCATTGACGCACTTGGTCCCCTGGGTCCAAACCTCTCCACCTCTGTCAGGAACCTCGGGGTCATCTTCGACAGCAATTTTTAATTTGACAAACAGGTCAGCGCCGTAGTCAAAAACTGTTTTTACCACCTTAGACTCCTGGCGAAGACAAAGGCATACCTCTCCCAAAGTAACCTAGAGACGGTGATACATGCCTTTGTCACCACTCGCCTCTACTACTGCAATGCCCTTTACACGGGCATCGACAAATCCTTGCTTCGCCGCCTACAACTGGTGCAGAACGCAGCCGCGCGCCTCCTCACCAAAACAAAAAAACATGAACATATCAGCCCAGTTTTGGCCTCGCTCCACTGGCTGCCTGTCCGCTTTAGGATCGATTTTAAATTAGCCCTAAATGTTTTTAAATCACTAAATGGCACGGCTCCTCCCTATCTGTCCGAACTCCTGCACTGCCACACCCCCCACCGATCCCTCAGATCAGCTGACCAGCTGCTACTGGTGGTGCCTAGAACCAGGCTCAAGACTAGGGGAGACAGAGCTTTCTCCACCGCAGCGCCTAGACTATGGAACAGCCTCCCCCTCAGCGTACGGACCGCCCAGACCGTGCAGGCTTTTAAATCACTTTTAAAAACCTACCTGTTCTCCTTGGCCTTCCCCCCCACTTAATCACCACTAGACCCCTGGCCCTTCTATCCTCTTTGTTTTACTGTGTCCTACCTGTTTTTATTACTTTCATTGCTTTACTATGTTTTTAATCTTATATCTTGCATCACATTATTTGTTTTTATCAACCTGCATGTGAAGCACTTTTGTGCCAGCTGCCGCTGCCTGGAAATGTGCTATATAAATAAAATTGACTTGACTGACTGTAGTGTGGTAGTGAAATAATAATAATAATAACTTTTCATACAGAGGTTGCAGTTCAAAGTGCTTCACAACAGTAAAAAATACAGGCATAAGCGGGCATAAAAAGATAGACAGGTAGCAAGGTATGGCAAATCACAGTGTTTCACATTAGGATCTAGCATCCCAATAGGCTCTCTGCTTACAGTTTTCAGTAACACAAATAGTAAAAATAGTTTAAAATGATTCAGTTTAAAAATAGTCAAAAAATTATAAAATAGAACGGACATAAAAAATACAGGCATGAGCGAGCATAGCAAGGTATGGCAAATCACAGTGTTTCACATTAGGATCTAGCATCCTAATAGGCTCTCTATTCAGTAATACAAATAATCAGTGTTTCACATTTGGATCTAGCAAATAATAAAAATAGTTTAAAATGATTCAGTTTAAAAATAGTCATCAGTAAGAAGTAAAAAGTGCAATAACCGACACATGAATTTGATAGGCAGTGTATAAGAGTAGGCAGGGTAAGAATAGTGCAGGTAAATACAAGTTGTGTCAGGATATCCCTGATGTTTCCTCTTGCCACTAGGTGGTAGCAGATATCTATCAGTGAAATGCCTGAGCAAAGAGATATGTTTTAAGCTGTCTTTTAAAGATGTCTAGCGAGTTGGCTTCCCTGATGTTTTGGGGTAACCCTTTGTCGTGTGGCAGTGAAAGGGTTAACCTGCTGTATTGTCGCAGTGAAAGGGTTAACAATTCTGTAGTGTGGTAGTGAAAGGGTTAATATCTACATAATAATATCTACCCGATGTCTCAGCAATAGCATCTTGCCAATAGTGAACAGTTGATATTATTTCTGTCTTGTGACTGATTTCCAGTTATATTCGTTCATATAAAATACTAAGTTTCTTTTTTGGATGTAATCAATAAATTATCTTTGATTATGCTTTTCTTGACTCTTTTATCTTGAGTGTTATCATTTGAAAGATTGTAGCCATTAGGGCTGCCACCTCAGTTCATTATTTGGTTGGTTTTGTCTTAATCGACCAAAACTGTCAATTAGTAGATTTGAATGCTTTTTTCGAATGATTAAGTGTGGAAACCTCAGATTAGAGTGACTTATTTCCTACGGTTTATTTATTAATCACTGGTGGAAGAAGTACAGTACACCGCCCATAATAATCTGGTGGGTGTACTTTGGTAGAAAATAGTTCCAAATTAAACTTCACAAAAAACATGAATGTAAAGATTTTCAATGTTTCTTTAAAAAAAAAAATTGATTTGAGCCACAAACTGAGTGCCATTCAAGTCCATTGTATTGGTGACGGCACATCTCAGCAGATATCTCCAAATCTAGGCAAATCACACCAGAACTATCATGGATAGTTTAATAAATAGAACTCCACGTATTAACAAATATGTTTTCCTTGTTTAATTTTGGGTCAACTGCCCCTTTGACAAATGGACAACGTACTACATGTTTTTCTGGTGTGGCGTCGTGCACTAGTAGGCTTTGCTCATCCGTTCAATGTAGCAGAAGGCTAGTTTCAGACCGACTCCAGCCAAGTCTAGCGACATGGCTGCCTTCAATTCATTTTTAATGTAGAGGCAAGTATGCAGGACCTCTTGTAGTGTATGGGAGAACGGGGGACGTTGTCACGCGGGTATTGATTGATTGATTGATTGATTGATTGATTGAAAAGTTTATTAACAGATTGCAGAATGGGTACAGTACAGTACAGCTCAATACATACAATTGTTAAGGGGATGCAGACCAGAGAAAGACTTTCGTCTTGTTTACATCAGGGTCCCCCATTTTCAATTCATCATAACATACACGACATACAGATAGACAGTACTGCTACATCTATACATTTATGACATACCAGATCTGCAAATACAGTACTGTTTGTGATACAAAAAGTGTCCAGAAAAAGAGTGTATAACCATTTGACGTAGAAACTGTACATTGGAGGAGGTGGGGTGGGGGGGGGGGGGGGGGGCTGTACATTGGAGGTGGGGGGGGGGGGACACTGTACACTGTACATTGGAATACTGACACAGCCATACTTGGTCATTTACTGTACAACTGGGTTAGGACATTTGTAGGGGCCAGTTTCGAAATGCAGTCTCCCGTAGGTGTTCTTTGAGAGTGTTTTTGAAAGTGGGTAGTGATTCACATTCCTTTATGGCTGTGGGTTATGGCACATTCCATTGATGTGGCATAATTGCGAAACATGTTTAGTCCCTTGTTTGAGCCGAATCTGGGTTTAACATGATTTGTGGAGCTCCCTCTGGTGTTGTGATCGTGGTAGGTTGTCACGTTAATTATATTTCACTACCAGAGGGTCCTGTCCAGGCCCGGACTGGCCATCGGGAGCACCGGGAGTTTTCCCGGTGGCCTGGCCTGCACAGATTAAAAAAAGAAAATTATATAAAAAAAAAAAAAATTATAATTATTATTATTATTATTATTTTTTTTTGCCAGGCCATTGTTTCTAGTTGTGGCGGCGGCGCGGCGCGATAGTTAGATAACCTAGGTGGGTGGGGAACAACCAGGATTTCACTGTCTGCGACAGAGTTGGAGAACTATCTGACTCTCTCCCTCACGCGGATCACAATGGAGCCGTGCTGCCGCTTGTGATTGGTGGAGGCGGGACCAGGCGATACAACTGATTGACAGCGGAGGCGGCGAATGGAATGGCAGACGGCACTCAGATGCAGAATAACAGCCAGGCAATGAGCCAGGTTGATTGATTGATTGATTGAAAACTTTATTAACAGATTGCAGAATGGGTACAGTACAGTACAGCTCAATGCATACAATTGTTAAGGGGATGCAGACCAGAGAAAGACATTCGTCTTGTTTACATCAGGGTCCCCCATTTTTTATTCATCGTAACATGACATACAGATAGACAGTACTGCTACATCTATACATTTATGACATACCAGATTTGCAAATACAGTACTGTTTGTGATACGAAAAGAGTCCAGAAAAGAAGTATATACATTTGACGTAGAAACTGTACATTGGAAGAGGTTGGGTAGGTGGGGGGGGGGGGGGTACTGTACATTGGAGGTGGTTGGGTGGGTGGGGGGAGGTTGGGTAGGAGGGGTGGGTGGGGGACACTGTACAACTGTACAAGCAACACTGTACATTGGAATATTGACAAGACCATACTTGGTCATTTTTACTGTACATTGGAGGGGGTTGTGAGGGACTCGGGAGAGATACAGTAGAGCGAAAGTCAATTAACGTTGATGTCAAGATGGACAGTGAAAGAAAGAGAAAGGGTGGAGGAGAGAGGGATAAAACAAAGAAAAAGAAAGGCCCTTACAGGAGAGAGTGGTTAACTGTATTATAATAGTAAATAGAAAAATATGTTGTGCTCTTGCTTTTTTCTTTTTGAAGGTGGAGAGAGTAGCATTGCTAGTGCCACAACCGTTTTATTTGAGGTCCATAACAGTACATTGTACTAAGCAATTGTTGGCTCATTAGTTTGTGATTCACATGCACTAAAATTCACCAGAATGCAGGAAATTAAGTCTTTGTAACAAAAAATGTCCTGGTGCGGGACCCCCAGACCCCCCGCTTAAAAAGTGGCCTGATTGGGGCTATATTTCGCGCTATATCTCCCGGTATGAATTATTTCCCCAGTCCGGCCCTGGTCCTGTCTCCCATATTTTGGTATTTAAATGTCCAGAATTGGGGTCAGAGTTCACCTACATTGTCATCTTTGGAGTGAAACAGCTGAATTTGAGATGAGAGGACTTTTTGTGTTTTTCATGTCCATTTGTAAATATTACGCTCCTCAGTATTTTTCTTCTAGGCTTTTACACAATTGGTTTATAATGAAACTATTATTACCCTTAAAAAGTGTGAAGGGATAGCTATAGTTTAGATTGTTGTTAGCTACAGTAGCTAACTAGTTGTTAGATGGCTGTTAGCCTTGATGCTATCAAGACATTCCAGTTGGGGTTGGTTGTCACATGTTGTGTAGGCTATTATTGTTAGGCCGATTTATTATGTTCTTATTTTGTTATATAGGATGGCCTAAAGATGTGTTTCCTGTTTATGATCATGTTAAGATGCATTAAGTTATGTATTTGTCAAACTTTCAAATTTTGTTCTGCCTTCTTGACTTCTTTTTAAGATGTTTCCCATTAAAACACATGGTGTGACAACCAACCCCATATAGTCTGTGACAACCATCCCCATGATGGGGTTGGTTGTCACAATGTGTCAGTGTCTTTGATAGGTGATTAACTCTTTGTTACAATACGTTGGAAAATGAGAGCGATACACATTTCAAGCCAACATCTTAAGCTTCAATTTAATTTAGGAATGACTATTGAAAGATGTTTTGATGATGAGCAATTCACACTAGAGTAAAAAGTGTGACAACGTCCCCCGTTCTTCCCTACCTCGTGGCTGCAGACGCTCCTCTACATCGTGTACCTCGTGGCTGCAGACGCTCCTCTACATCGTGTACCTCGTGGCTGCAGACGCTCCTCTACATTGTGTACCTCGTGGCTGCAGACGCTCCTCTACATCGTGTACCTCATGGCTGCAGACGCTCCGCTACATCGTGTACCTCGTGGCTGCAGACGCTCCTCTACATCGTGTACCTCGTGGCTGCAGACGCTCCTCTACATCGTGTACCTCGTGGCTGCAGACGCTCCTCTACCTCGTGTACCTCGTGGCTGCAGACGCTCCTCTACATCGTGTACCTCGTGGCTGAACTCTTTGGTTCAGTAAACACACACACACACACACTTATTGGCAGGACAAATAATGTTGTGTTGCCAAAACAGAAAGAAAAAAAATATGAGGAACAAATAATGAAACATAAGGACACAATAATAAACCAAATAATATAACAATATATATATTATAAATGATATGCTTCCATCTGTGTGGGGTGTGCATAGAAGGTGTTTAAGCTCCTCTGGGAGGGAAGCAGACACCTCTACAGAACTGTTACTTTTCCCTTTGTAGTCTGTGATTGTTTTTAGGACCACATGTGTGCAGAACATTCAATGTAATTGTATAATTTGTATGCAAACCTGAGACGTTTAGCTCATAGTGTGATGTGCTTGTTGGTGGAAAACATTTGGGAGTGCGCCTTCAGATTGGATGGTTTCTCTGTGAAAATCTCAATAATCACTGCTACTCTGTGTCCAAAGGCCTCCACATCTGGCCATTCAATCGAACTTCTCATTACACAATATGTGTCTTCTGTGACTGTATGTGTCTTCTCTCTCCCCGTTTGTATTATTATATCCCTCCCTCTGTCTCTTCTCTCTCCACTTAAAACACATATTGATTGTTTAATTTCGAATCCATTCTGGTGGTGTGTAGAGCCAAAATAATGAAAATGACGTTGATGTCATGGCATGATGGACCTGACTGTATGTCTCCCCTGCTGTGATCGTAACTCATTATTTTATTTAGTGCGCTTCGAGGCCCTCTGGTGGCAAATTCAAGAGTTGCTCTGCAGAGCCTATTTGCCGCAGTATTGGATGGACTGTAAGGAGGAGTTGAACTAGGAACAGATTGGTCACCACCGTAAATACTGAATGTCCAGATGCCTAAAAGTGAGATGAAGAAACACAAAGCAGGTTTGTTAAATTAAACTTAAAGGCTCCTTTGGACATGAGTCTTAAAGTTAAAGCACTGATCAGTAGGATATTAGGCCGCCTGCTTTATCAGTGTTGTTTGGGTTAGCTAGCAGTTAGCTTTGAGCTCTCAGTGCTGCTGTTAGCTCTGTGTGCAATGTCCCGGTTAGCCTCTGAGCTAACACTAGCAACGTTAGCTTCTCTGTGTGCTGATAAGCTATGACTAGCCTCTGTGCTTATTTTAGCATTGTTAGCATATCTATTTTCTGGAGAGGTCTGGTGGGTTAGGAACTTAGGGTTATGGTCCGGGCCCTTCATGCTCGGTGTCAATACTCCGGTGTCTTGTTGCTGGTTGGGAGTTTCAATGATGAATGAATGAACACGTTATTTAACAGATTGCAGAATGGGTACAATACAGTACAGCTCAATACACACAATTGTTAAGGGGATGCAGACCAGAGAAAGACGATTGTCTTGTTTACATCAGGGTCCCCTATTTTCAATTCATAGTGACATGACATACAGATAGACAGTACTGTTACATCTAGACAATTATGACATACCAGATCTACAAATATACAGTACTGTATGCGTACAAAAATAGTCTAAAATGAGAGTATATGAGGGGGAAGAAACTGTACATTGGAGGAGGTTGGGTAGGCGGGGTGTACACTACAGTTCCCTCACCCTTGTATGTATATATTTACTGTTAGGATATTTGCATATATCTTGTATGTCACAAATGTAACGGTACTGTATATCTGTATGTCATAAATGTCATGATTAGATGATTAGATTAGATTATTATATCTATTATTTGTGTATGTCATAAATGTCATTATGAATTAAAAATGGGGGACCCTTATGTAAACAAGACGAAAGTCTTTCTCTGGTCTGCATCCCCTTAACAATTGTGTGTATTGAGCTGTACTGTACCCATTCTGCAATATGTTAATTAAAGTTTTCAATCAATCATCAGTATAGCTGTATCATATCAAGTCATGAAGTATACCCACCCAGAGGTGCGGTGCTCATGGGACGGGGTTGCACGCCGGGCAACCAGCTTTTGTGAGCAGAAGCGCGTACACGCACATGCACGGATGTGCGCCCGCATGCACGTGCACTCAAGAACGTGCTGCACTCGACTCATCGCGTGTACCTGGCTACCTTGCATAAGCATAACAACAGCGCACAGAATGCAACCCATTTCATGGAAATCACATTCACAGGTTTCGTGTGAACGGTGCTCTGCCTGAGTCAGACCATCGTTCACACCAAACCTGAGGGGAGGGGGCAGGGAGCTCTGTGTCTATTCCATCCTATCCAACCATCCACTACAGTGTACACTACACTGTAAAATACTTATGCACAAAAGTCATTCCATGCAGCACTGCAGAATGTGAAAGGGGATTCAGCGCTTTATCACCAAATGATCACTATGAATTGAAAATGGGGGAAGGGACCCTGATGTAAACGAGACAAACGTCTTTCTCTGGTCTGCATCCCCTTAACAATTGTGTGTTTTGAGCCGTACTGTATTGTACCCATTCTGCAATCTGTTAAATAAAGTTTTCATTCATTCATTCATTCACCCCAACCCGCTCAAATGTAACTACAATTACATTTGAAACATTGTTTGTTTTTCCACCATATCTGTTGACAATTTCTTTATTGAAGACTACATCCTGTGCGCAGTGCGCACGCGAGGGAACATTTATGCACGCACGTGCACGACACGTGACGTCAATAAAACACAGTGCAACCAGCTTTGAAATCACCAACGCACCCCTGTACCCACCCCCTCATTTGCATTTCAGATACTGGTGCATATCCTGTTTTAGACTCACGTAGAGGACATCTGTCAATGTTTCACAATATTGTCTTTGATATAATTTTAATGGGGACTATGTCATCTTCAAGCTAAGATGTGAATCTTTCTGACCAATACAGAGGTCACTGGAGCTCTTTGAACAGTCAACAACACACATTTTACATGATTTTCGCCTAAATTATTTTAGCCTTGTGTCATCTAGGAGCAACAGGGACACAAAATACAAAATCGACTCAGCCAGGACTATAAGGATTCAGGAAATGTATAATATGCCTATACTATTTCTTGTCAGGGGTGATTGTGAGCCTTAAATTATAAGAGCAGTACTAGGCTCCTATTAAACTATACAGAACAGCCACTAGGATAATGTCACAAAGTGGTCTGTCCTTATCATACATATACAGGACATAAAGGACACCAAAATGAGAGAGTTTTATAAACAACCTATTAAACAGAACAACATTATAAACCAAATTAACATTGAAAGTAAATCATACATTTAATCCCACAGTACACAGTATCATTATTAATGGGAATAGGCCTATGTCAATATCTGATTATAGTCAGGCTATCATGATCTGTGTGTACTTAACACATTGATGGCCACAGGTATTAGACGGCCCCACTCTATAAGGCCAGCATATCATAATACGGTTTCATTGTGCGTGAGGCTGTTTGTAGAGCTAAATCCATACTTTATATTATTGCTATCTGTCCATTCTCATTGTCAATTGACACTATAAACCGTCCCTTCAAAATGGCTTAAAGAAATAATTTATCAATACGTTCCCATTTTATAGCGTCTTGAATATAAGCGTTATATGGGATTGGTCTGGTATATTTCCTGCAAAACGAGATACTGGCTGCTAAGCTAATAACGTTAAATCGAATGGTGTTTCGGCCCTACAGAAGCTAGAGCTAAAAATCAAAATGCATATGATCGATATAATGTTCCACCATGAATGCATGAAAGGGGGGGCGGGGGACGTCGTTTCTGATTATTGATTACCAATAACGGCGTTAGCCTCAGTAGCCACATTCGCTGATCGCCTGGTTGGGTATGATAACAAGGCCTGATCAGCATGTAATTTACGTGAAAAAGATCTTACCTGTGGCCGGTTGGACTGCAAAAAGGATTTCCAAGTTATCGATCGCCATCTGGTAGATCCATATGTCCATTGGCTGATGCTATATTCCTTTACTGCACACTGAATTCAGCTCCCAAAACGTATTCCATTCTACATGCTACACACAGATTCACCCTAACAGGAAAGTCCATTCGAGATCCAAAAAAATAAAACACCGTTCTGCCACAGGGAACACTGCATTATCGATAGGGATGCACCGAATATTCGGCCACCGAAAATTCTCGGCCGAAAATGGCCAAAAATGGCCTTTCGGCTTTCGGCCGAAAGAGTTTTTTCACCGGAAATATATCACAGAATGTCAAAGAACAGAAACAACCTGTAACCTAACGCGTGTTGTTGTGATGATGTCATCAAAACGCGGCTTCAGTCATTACATGCGCAACGCAGCGTTTCCGTTAGCCGGTAATTACCGGTATTTGGCCGGCAAAATCTGTTGAAGTCCGACATATTTAATCTCTCCGGTCATAGTGTCCGGTGAAAATAGTTCCCTCTGGGCACAGTTTGATTATTTGAATTGTATTTGGATGGGCTGGAGTTGGGTGGCCTATGCGATGAACGAAACAATCATTGCGTTTGTTGTCGTTGCTTCGCTCAGCGAGAGCTTGCTGCTGGATTTGCGGAAGGCATGCAGCTGCAGACCCACAGAACCCACCAGCTTTGCTGGCACAGTGCGGTTCCCAGACCTGGAAAGCTGCTCTGCGGGTCTGCAGCTGGATGCTTCTTGCAAACTAACTGCTGCCGGCTCGCGCTGATAACAGCTTTCATTGTTGGACCGGCTGCTTGGTGGAGCAACGATGAAACGAATGTAATGAATCGTTCGTCGCATGGGCTATTTAATTTTGGCCTGTTTTGGTACGGTTCGGGTGATCAAGTTGTGCTTGGAGGGAGTTGTTTTCACCGGACATTATGACCAGCACCAAGTCGTTGGGAGGTGGAGAAATACATCACGCAAACCCGGCCACGATAACGTTGCCGTCTCTCTCTGCAAAATTTCTCAGTTCTTCGCTTGATATAATTAATACAAATGTCCAATATAACGGAATTCGTTAGCTCATAAAAATGTGATTATAACAGACTGCTGTTTAGTGTCGGACCGACTGCCCACATACGCGGTCTATTTTATTTCAAGTCAGCAGCAGCACGGAGTATCGAGGGACTTATTTTATTTGGAATATATTAATGACTGTATACGCAAAAGTAGCCTAGTTTTAAATAATAATATTATAAATCTACATGCCTTGAGGATGACATTCTTTATATAGTCTGCCTATAAATTGTTTTAAAGCTCAATAAACTATGACCGGAATTAATCTCATTTGTCCGGTAGATTGAAATCTTGCAGGTCACGGAGACCGGCAACAATTTTTTCTAACGGAAACCCTGGCGCAACGTGAGCTCTTCAGTCCTGCGTTCTGTAGCCTGTGATAACTCCTCTTGGGACTCAGGAGTCGCGCTGTTTCTATATAAACTCTGCGCGCAACGCGTCCAATAAATGCGTCTTTAACATGCTTTATATCCTCACCATTACTATATGCCCGTCGCGGTTAAAAACCTTTTTGATTAACGTTAGCGTTAAGCTAGCTAACAAGGCTTCCGGTCCTCTTTCACTCATCTCTCTTAAAGGGGAACTATCTTATAAATGGCCTTTTTGAGTGTTTAGCATTGTTTCCTAGCTATGTGAACTTATATTAATATGATCTATGTCTCAAAATTCTCATATTGGCGCATTCTTCCAATTCTCCTCTCACAATATTCACCCTCACTGAACTGAGTCATTTGAAAATGTGCCCTCAGGGCTCTACGCTAACCTTTTTCACTAGGGGCACAGGTGCTCCTAAATGAAAAAAATTAGGAGCACACAAAGAAATTTAGGAGCACCCAAAAATATTTAGGAGCACAGTGAAAATATTTCAAGTAACGGAGTTTATTTTTTTTTCAAAAATAAATGTATATTTGTACTGTGCGTGCATGTGTGTAAATTAGCTCTTGCTACAACCCTGCATGTTTACATTTTGTATTTTGTACTTGATGTTCATTAACATGTGCTGTCCCTATCAAATAAACTATCAAATCAAACTACTGCTACAAAAGGTTCAGTCACTTAACTTTAGCCCCTTTTATGCATACAATGCTTATGTTTTGGCTGTGTTGCTCTTCTAGAAAAATAATCCTTTCAGGGTTGCCTATTGAAATACTGTACACTTTCCTACTGTACACTTTCCTGATTAATTGAAATGGGGGACCCTGATGTAAACAAGACGAAAGTATTTCTCTGGTCTGCATCCCCTTAACAATTGTGTGTATTGAGCTGTACTGTATTGTACCCATTCTGCAATCTGTTAATAAAGTTTTCAATCAATCAATCAATCACACCTCCAGTACAGAAACATTGTTTGAGTTTGCGTGTCAGGTAGACCATTGATTGACAGTCGAGTCTGCCAATTACATCACATCGCTTGCACTCCGGCGCTACAGCTGGACCCATTGCCCACCTCTGCTGTTGATAACGCTAGCCAAGTTATTATACACACAGATACACAGTGGGCCAGTGACTTTGGTGTAGGGGTGTAACAATGCATCGATCCTAAGGGGGAAATTCAACTGCATCGATTTGAAAATGTTAGAATAGATTATCGCAATTTTAATGTGTACACGTTATGTTATTGTCATGTCCGTTACAGCCAACACACCGACATACGCTACTGCATCAACGTTATGATTAACAAAGCAAGGCATTCGTTTTGTTGCATTAACGTTATATTACTATTGCTATCGATAAATCTAGGTGTTCTAAAATCTATTGCTATTGGTAAGAGAGAGACTATAATAAATTGGTGTCTCGGAAAACGAGAGCCCTGATCGCGGAGTTTCAGGAAGTAAACAAGAAAAATGAGAGCTTCCGATTGGTCATTTGCTTTATTTCCCATGAAACCAGTCACTTCACTCTACTGTGATTGGACCGTTGGCTTGAGTGCAATGTGGGACTTGTAGTTTTTTAACGATCTCGCAGCGGAGGAAAAAAAAGACGAGAGAGGCTATAATCTGTATTCGCACAGCGTGCGCGTAATTGATTTTTACCGTTCGCATACAAATATTTTTAGGGGCATATGCGAGCAATTTGGTCGCACTGTAGAGCCCTGGCCCTATATGTGATGTCAGAAAGACACTGCTGCATGTTAATGTTCAGGTGAACCAGAACGTGCACAGTGGTTTAGGAGCCCAGGCTCAAAACAGCTCGAGATCTTGAGGTAGAAAAATGCTGTTTTTGAGGACTTGATTAGAAATACAAAACAATGAATAAAAAAAATATATATATTACAGAGGTGTTCCATAGACTCACAGGAATTGTGTAAAAGTGCCCAAATAGTGAAAGAAATAGTAAAATAGTTCCCCTTTAAAGCTACGTCATCCCCCGCTAATAGTCACGGGAGATGTAGTAAATACAACAGTCCTTCCATGTAGGCTAGAACGACGTGAATTATGACAGTAGTTCAAGTTTCTTTATTAGTTGTCATACAAAAATACAGAGTACTTTTATATAAAATGCTTACTGTAGCCACTACAGTAACATCATTAAGTCTGCTATAAGCTATTCTCCCTCTCATGTGTGCAGATCTTTATGCAGTTTTAAAGCACATTGGCTTTGTTCTGAATGCACTTTGTTGTAGTTATCCTACAGAGAAAAGAAAATGCACTTGACTTGGAATTAATGTACTGTATGCATTCAGAAGTGCTGAATAAATGTTTTATGGACCCATAATAGTGATTATTTATTATTTAAGTTAAGTTTTGCCATAATCATATATTTTTCCATAATCAGGTAGCTGAACAACATTTGTAAAAAAAAAATCTATTCTATGAATCATTTTCGGCCTTTCGGCATTCGGTTTTCGGCCAACTGTTTCCTATTTTCGGTATCGGTTTCGGCCAAGAATTTCCCATTCGGTGCATCCCTGATTATCGAGACAGCGCCCCTACGAGGATCTGGCCGGTAATGCACTTTTCCGAATTCCAAGAGTAGGGTAAATCTGCAGTGCCGCTCGGTGACATTGAGTAGGTTATTAAAATGGAATAAAAGCCAAAACAACCTTGCCACGGACATGTCCGTGGTTGGCCCTCAACCGTTGGATCCGAAACACGGACATGTCCGTGGTTGGCCGGGAATGTGTTAAGATAGAGTTGAGATGGGTAACCTAGTCCCATCCCAAATATTTACTTTACTACTTTCTGGTGATGTATCATAGTTACAAACAGTAGAGGTTGAGTACTTTCTGGTGATGTATCATAGTTAAAGACAGTAGAGGTTGAGCACTTTCTGGTGATGTATCATAGTTAAAGACAGTAGAGGTTGAGTACTTTCTGGTAATGTATCATAGTTAAAGACAGTAGAGGTTGAGTACTTTCTGGTGATGTATCATAGTTAAAGACAGTAGAGGTTGAGTACTTTCTGGTGATGTATCATAGTTAAAGACAGTAGAGGTTGAGTACTTTCTGGTAATGTATCATAGTTAACTCATTGACCGCCAGGAATTAGTCGGGCCCCGTTCTAGCACTGCCACACTTTAAAAGATAGGAGTGCGTCACCTTGTTTGTAGAGCTATAATAACTATATTCTATATTATAGCTATGGATACAATACCATTTGACATCACCTATCGTTCAATATGTGTAAAAGAATACATTTTTCCATCCATACGTTCCCGTGTTATACCGTGGTGAATATAAATATCGTTATAGCGTGGTCTGGGGTAATTCCCGACAGGCTGAGTAATAGCCTTATACGTCAATTCTACTATAGACGTTGCTGTTTCTTGCCTGTACACTAGTGATGTTAAGATTCACAGATTTGCATCGGTGCACCGGCATAAATGTTCAAAATGCGAGTGCACTGGTGGAAAAAGTGCGCATCGGCTACAATTCAGGTTGAACTCGCGATAGCGAATGATAGCGTCATTGATCGGTAAAACCCGATTCATTCATATAATTTCCTCTCATCCACTTCTATCAGCACTCAGTAGAGACTATCTTTGATTCGCTACTACAGACGAGAGCCGATACAGTTATCAACAAACAGGGAAGTTGAGGAGAAAGAGACACAGCGCACCGAAAAGTACACTACATACAAATCAAATGTTTGGCAATACTTCGGATTTTTCAAGAAAGACGGACAACTTGACAAATCGCAAGCAATTTGCGAATGATGCCGTGCCCCTATAAAGTACACTAGTAGTACGACAAACTTAGCGACGGACATAAAGAGGCGCCATGGTGTGGATTCTACGTTTGCGGCTGCCTCCCCCTACTCCCCTCCTCCCCGGATTCAGCTGAAGCTAAGCGGCAAGCGGCAGCAAGACTGGTGAGTAGGGCTGACCTTCGAAGCTTTTTTTAGCAATCGAAGCTTCGTGGCCGAGATTTTAATTCGAAGTTTAAAAAAAAAAGAAAAAAAAACGTATTATAATATTTTTATTAAAAAAAAGAAAAAAATCCTTATGTTGTGGGACTTGTACAGCACTTTGGTAAACTTTGTTGTTTTTAAATGTGCTCTATAAATAAAGTGGATTGGATTAATTAATTAAGTAGCCCCTTTCGTGACTGTGACGCAGCCAACAAGGTTTCACTCGGCTGCGCTGCCTGGGTGCAGTGGGGCTGCTCTCACAGCCAACGACATGACATTACATAATTATGTTGCAACCTTCGTCTATCAAGCAAACAATTATATTATATTTAATTTATAATTTATAATTATATCAGACAATGCACCTACAAAAGCAGATGATTACAATTAAATTAGCCAACTTGGTAACATATTAGTCATAGCAGTAGGGCTGCAACTAATGACTATTTTGGTAGTCGACTAATCTGCCGATTATTTTTTCGATTAGTCGACTAACCTAACTAGCTTGTCGATCTGCTGGAGCCAGCTAACGTTAGGTTGCTGAGGCTATTAGCACATCGACAAGCTGCTGGATCTCCCGATGCTGGTTGAAGTGGAGCTAGGTAGCCAGCAGGCTAAATGCTCCCGACGACATCAACAAGCTGCTGGAGCCAGCTAACGTTAGCTTGACTGGTTGCTGGCTAACTAATGAAGCTACTCGTCCCGGGAGATAACGGCGCTGGTTGTTGGCTAACTAATGTAGCTACTCGTCCCGTGAGATAACGGCGCTGCCTGGCTGGTTGTTGGCTAACTAATGTAGCTACTCGTCCCGTGAGATAACGGCGCTGCCTGGCTGGTTGTTGGCTAACTAATGTAGCTACATTTGCGCATTGCAGTTACTTATTATTAAGTGTTATTGTTTTTAATGACTAATCGACGCAACAATATCTCGTCGACGATTTTTCATAATCGACATTGTCGACTATGTCGACTAATCGTTTCAGCCCTACATAGCAGCATAGGTGTAACTGAGGGGTACAATTCCCTGACTGTATTGAGAGTATGGTATATTAAACCACTACTTAGTTATGTACTTTTATTACTGGCCATATAGTACATGAATATATATGGTGAACACCCACACAAGAATACGGCAATGACACATAAAGTACTATTTAGAGGGTATTTATTATTATCAAGCAACGTTAGGTTACAGATTGAGAATTATGCTCGCGCTTGTATGGCGAAGAACACGTAAAGTAAGTCAAGAGCGTAAGTCAATGAGAATAGTATGAATACTAAGATGGGTCTAAACTGACGCCACCTGTGGCATAGCAATTACATAGGGCACACTAGTACCAGCTGGAGACACTGGGGGGTTCCCTCCGGGTGTAAGGCCGGCCGAGGTAGAGGAATGTTCGGGTACAAAGTCTGGGTCAACGAGGAATAACGAGGTTCCAGATACAGGAGCCAGTGCAGTACTCCCTTGATCAGTAGACAAAGCAACAGCTATAATCCAGTATGCTCGACAGCATGGAAGACAGCTAGCCAGCCTCTTCCTAGAGGCGGGCTCGAGTGATGATCCTCACGGGGGGTAGATCCCAAACGATAGTGGGGTCGACGGTTCTCTGCTCCAGCAGTCACGGTACCAAAGCAATATAATCCAACCAGAAATGGTTCTGCAAAACACTGTAAACGTGTGTGTGCATCATCATCATATATATTTACTTTTTAATTGCATGAAACATTATGAAGTATTCTCTTATGCCGCTAAGACAATTTATATAAATACTCTTGGGTGCCTAAGACTTTTGCACAGTACTGTTTTCTATCCACTTTAGCCAAAAATACACACACACTACTGTGAGAAAATAATAATCTTGTAACCAAGGAATGGTCCGCCTTAGGGCTGCAACTAACAATTATTTTGGTAGTCGACTAATCTGTCTTATATTTTCGATTAGTCGACTAATCTAAAAAAAGAATAATAATAATAATACTTTCTTTAAAACATTTTATTATTTTTTTGCACTACCTATCTTTGTGAAAGTGGCTTCTCAGCTCTGGTCCAGCTGAAGACAAAGCAGAGGAACAGATTGGACATTGAGCATGACCTCAGAGTTGCTTTGTCTACCATCACCCCAGACTTTGAGACTCTTGTCAGGAGCAAACAACATCCCCAGTTATCCCATTAGTTCCCTGGGATGTTAAGCTAAGAAGTCTGCTAAGAAGGATATATTATTTATTATTATTTTATTTCATTGTGTTTTTAGCCCTAGTTGCACTTTTGTTGCAACCCCAGTTATCCCATTAGTTCCCCCAAACTTACTGTCGGTCTGTTATGTTAAGCTAAGAAGTCTTCAGCTGGACCAGAGCTGAGAAGCCACTTTCACAAAGATAGGTCGATTAACGACTAATCGACGCAAAAAGTCTGTGTCGACGAGTTTTTATGATCGACGTCGTCGATTATGTCGACTAATCGTTGCAGCCCTAGTCCGCCTATACTTTTAATATAGTAATGTAAAATCACAGGAGACTTGATTGCTTAGACTTATGATTTTTATTATCAGCAATGTTATAACATCCTACTGGTAAACAAAACACTGTAAACGTGTGTGTGCATCATCATCATATATATTTACTTTTTAATTGCATGAAACATTATGAAGTATTCTCTTATGCCGCTTTTCCACGGTCTGCATGGTGCCCTACTACCTACTCGACTCGGTAGTACCCCCCCATAGATTAGATAGATATAAAGACAATATTCCCCCCCCCCCCCGTCAGTGTAGCTGGGGCGCCGTGACGTCATCGTCAACGCGACACACGGATTTCGACGCTAGCTAACAAGCTACTGTATGAATTCAGTGCCTTATTAGCTCATTTGCGCTAGCCGCAATGCTAACGGTTAGAACGCGAGGCTACTACCAATTCATCCACCTCTGCGCCTCCATATTCCATTGCCGCTTCTGAATAAAACACGTATGGCTAACGTTTAAACTCGCAAAGCTCTGTCCACTTCTCTCACGCTCTCGTATCCCCGTTTCCTCAAGTAGAGTCCTCCAAACAAAACCTGTAGCACCGCCTCTCTGGGTGTGTGTGTGTGTATGGGCGTGTACATGACGTAGGTTGGGGCGAGTCTGTGTGTATTTCTTTTCTTTGAGAGGGAGAGACGAGAGAGTAGAGCGCTGCGCCAAAGTAAGTAATCTCAACCGCGGCGGCTTATAAACTGATGTGAGGGATTGTGAGGAACATCACGATGTCCACGATACGTTTAAAAAGTGTATCGTTTATGAACTGTACCCGATATTTATATAATATCATCATATCGCCCAGCCGGGGCCCTATCCGTTCCGATACCATTTTTTCATTCCCGATCCGATTCCGATACCTAAGCTTTGGGTATCGGCCGATACCGATACTGATCCGTAGGGCTGACCCCTATTAGTCGACTAATCGGTCGAAAGGAGCCGTAGTCGACTGGCCAACCTCTTAGTCGAATATAAAAAAATAAAAAAATGTATACTTATTATTATTATAATTTTTTTATCATTCTTTCCAAAAGAAAAGAGGCCTAGAAGCGTGGCTAACGCTAATGGCACGCATACCAGAGGCTAACTGCCTACGAAAACAGGCACAGAGGCACTGAAAGAGGATTTCACCCATCTAATGAACACACTAGACTAGACAAATATCAAGATGTATCCATCAGTGGACCAATTGCATGCTTTTGCAGAGGACAAGAAGCCTTCAGTCGACTCCTTCAGACATTAAGCACCCCCCACAGCCCAAATGGAATGATAAAAAAATAAAAAATAAAAAAAAGTAAAGATATTGTTAAATATGATACATCACCAGAAAGGATTAAACTCTACTGTCTTTAACTATGATACATCACCAGAAAGTACTCAACCTCTACTGTCTTTAACTATGATACATCACCAGAAAGTACTCAACCTCTACTGTCTTTAACTATGATACATCACCAGAAAGTACTCAACCTCTCAAAGTCTTCTTTAAGCACCACCCACTTTCCCCATCTGTAGCGCCTGGTGCCAGCGTTATTGACCATTTTAGCGATGTTTGCAGACCCATCGTGTGTTCTGTATTATAGCTATGGAGACAATAGTATGGCTCATTTGTTCATAGTCCATTACTGACTAATCAGTTCAATTCTACACACTGTAGTTTGTTACAAGCAAAACATTGCCCCTTTCCAAAATAATCCAGTCTTTTTTCATAGATCGCGAGATATGACACGAAACCCAAATCGTGCTGGTTGATCACCTGAAACCCCAAATACTCCCAAATCAAAGGTTTGTGTCTTCACAAAATCATAAAGTGGTATGTAGGGCTGACCTTCAAAGCTTTTTTTGGCAATCCAAGCTTCGGGGCCGAGTTTCGATTTTAATTCGAAGCTTCGAGAAAAAAAAAAGATAAAAAAAATTCTACATTTACATTTTTTTTTTTTTATCTTATGTCGTGGGACTTGTACAGCACTTTGGTAAACTTTGTTGTTTTTAAATGTGCTCTATAAATAAAGTGGATTGGATTAATTAATTAAGTAGCCCCTTTCGTGAATGTGACGCAGCCAACAAGGTTTCACTCGGCTGCCCTGCCTGGGTGCAGTGGGGCTGCTCTCACAGCCAACGACATGACATTACATAATTATGTTGCAACCTTCGTCTATCAAGCAAACAATTATATAAATATTTATATGTAGTTGATGGAGACAAAGGCAGAATTCGACTTAATTAACGTGTGGTTTCGTTGTGCGGTAAACAAAACATGACGTCATCAGACTTTATTTTTTATTTTATTTTTTGCATTACCGAAAATTGGCATCTCACGTGAATCGATACACGGTAGTACCGACATGTTTCGGTAGGTACCCTTAAAAGTACCGAATTCGGTACCCATCCCTAACTATGATACATCATCAGAAAGGATTAAACTTGACTGTCTTTAACTATGATACATTACCAGAAAGTAGGGATGCCCCGATCGATCGGCCACCGATCGTTATCGGCCGATACTCAGTATAAATATGCAATCTGTGAATTCCGATAATTAGTCATATTCGCCGATAGCGGAAACCGATCAAGCGAAGCTCTCACTCGCTGTCTGTCTCAGACACACACGACCTGCAAACTGCCGCTGCTCCTCCTCCCTAGCCTTGCCCGCCCCCGTGTAGAGTTTGTAAACAAAGAGGTGCGGCTCCTCTGCTCGAGTCTGTAGTGTAGTGTAGTGTAGTTTAAACAAAATTACCCAGTCAACTATTCACGTTTAGTAGGCATTGTCTAACGGTATTTAGCCGGCTAGCTACCGATAGCTCCTGATATCAACAAATGATCCAGAAAGTCTAGTAGTTCATGTTCATACCTCAGTTAGCTTGCGTTAGCTGACGTTCGTTTACTGTTCAAAACGAAATGTCCCATTGAACTAAAGTTCTGTCTTAACGTCATCTAGCCGGCTAGCAGTAGCTACAGATAGCTCTTGATATCAATGTCTTATAACATTGATTTAATGCGTATTCGAGCTGAGGGCTTGCTGAATGTGAAACGACCAAAGCACTTAACGTTACCAATGGGGTCCCGCTGCAGCGCCGGAGAATCCTTTTGAGCTGGGCTACTAGAGTACACACAGACAGTGGAGCTGTTTGCAGATAGTGAGCATTTTGACTTGTTGCGTGGTGGCGATGTCTCGCAGTCGCAGATAATACAAGTACAAGTCTAATTATATAATATATATATTTTATAATAAAAAAAAAAAAAAAAAAACTATATAAAATAATTTTTTATTTCTTTTTAATCAAAAACAATCGGTATCGGATCTGTATCGGCCGATATGGATCACGACGATCGGTGATCGGTATCGGTGGCAAAAAACGTGATCGGGGCATCCCTACCAGAAAGGACTCAACCTCTACTGTCTTTAACTATACATCACCAGAAAGGATTCAACTCTACTGTCTTTAACTCATTGACGGCAAAAAAACGTAATATCTTGTGTTTCACCGCCAACGCTTGAGCGCCAAAAACGTAATATCTCGTTTTTACATCCTTTGATCTTTTTCCTTTGATCCCCATTCTATACGGTCAGCCGGAGCCCTCTAGGTCTCGCTGGCTCATCTGCCTACGTTGAAATTACAATGACGATCGAATCTCACCAGGTGGCAGTATCGCCTACCTTCTGAACTGGTGTGGATACACCTATTCTCTTTTTTTTCTGCAAGGGCCCCTCCTCCTCGGAGACGGAGCGACAGAGCGATCGCCTCGAGATTTTTTTGCCTGAAGCCTATTTCCCGTATACACGAGTATAGACATATACACAATCGTGATGGCGATGCGATCACTGGGAATTATTCTTTTTGGAATACCTTCTGGCTAAGGTACGGTATATTCTATGTCTATTCTACCGAACCTGAAACATGTTTTTGTAACGATCACAGTGTCGTGTTTTACCGGACGTAAAACATGCTCGACAAACACGATCGCAGTTTCTAGTTAGAACGACCCCCCCCCACACACACACACACACACCACTGGGGCTGTCTTAAATACTTAGAAGCTTCGAAGCTTCGTTCGATGGCACAAGCTTTGAACATAAAAAAATAAATCGAAGTTTAAAAAAAAAAGAAAAAAAATTATATTTTTTTTGCCTCAAATCTTGCGCCTCCATTCCAATGAAACGAAAGTAAGCGGCGCCTTCCCACCTCCATTCCAATGAAACGAAAGTAAGCGGCGCCTCGACTCCACCTCTCTACAACAAGCACGTGGAGATTATCTGTGTTGAAAACAACAAGGACATGTGCAGCAGACATGTCGACAAAGAAGCGAAGCAATGCCGTTTGTTATTTAAGACTGTCGGACAGATTTGTGTTCATTGTTCTGCTTTTTTAAAGTGTCCCGACCCATATAAAAATATGTCTTAATAAAACGTGCTTAACACTTTCATTGCCGGCCTTGTTTACCTTTTACCCCGTTGAATGCCATCATCCACTCCAATGTTAGCGCTAAAAACGCCTAATCTATGTTTTAAATTATGGCTATGTGTCTAATCTGCCCGTCGCTTATCAATGACTTGTTTGCAGTCAACATTGTCGAAACGGATTGTTTTTTAATCGGTTCATATCCTTTTTATAGCATTTTGAAAAGCTATCGTTCTCTCGAAAACGTTCTGAAAATTGAAAGATTCCCCCCATAAACATAATTTTTTTTTGATCAAATCTTTTTATTATTAATTACATGAAACAAGACAACACATTAACCACAATCACAATACACAGAACTTCACAGGAAAATAACAAAAAACAATAATAATACAGAAATAACCATTTATAAATTATAAAGACCCCCAACCCCGCTCAGCCGCACACGGCGGTCCTGACCTTCTCAGCTGCTGCGAACCACAGGTCAATCCCAGCCTGCCCTACCCCAATCACCCGCGCCGTGGATATCTCAAGATAAATCACATCCAACAGTGTCAGGGACCAGTTAATCACTGTGAGCTTCTCAGGCTCCTTCCACCTCAATGATATTAGCTTCTTCGCTGCTGTGACGCCCGCTAGGACAACCCTTTTCAGTTGTACGGACGCGGGTAGTGTTGTTATATCGTTCAGGAGTAGCGTAACAGCTGTGAATGGGATAGTTAACACTTTGAGCGCCACGCCTGGTTTTCCGTTTTACCGGCTGAATGCCACCATCGGCGCCAATGTTAACGTTAATATCGCCTAATCTATGTTTTAAATTATGGCTATGTGTCTAATCTGCCCATCGCATTATCAAAGACTATTTTCCAGTCAGTGCTGTCAAGGCAGATTGTTTTTTTATCGCGTCGTTTCCGTTTCAGAGCAGTTAGAAAAGCCCCCGTTTTGATATAAAAAAACAGCTCATTCTGGAGCATTCTATGAAAATCGTCTTTTAGTGGAATATTCCACAACGTTGATATTCGTCGGCCTTTTTATGAATCGTTTTCAAATAAACGCTAGATGATCAATATTATACGTGCACGCAAGCACATTACGGCCGCGCACGGATAATCGCTCCGTTGATTTCCTCACAGACTTTTACAGTGAAACCGAAAGAAGACATTTCACAAAACAGCTTATAACTTCATCAAACTTACTCTGATTATCCTAACACTGATAACATAGAGTCCTTACCTGACATCAGATGGTATCCAACTGGTATATTCCAATTCCTGATCACCATTCGAAAAAATCGATACGTGTATGGATCCAACGCGATACTGTAGATCTCCATGATCCGCGGGGATCTGAGGATCCAGAATGAACTCTGGTAACCCCGGCTGGATCAGTGAACTGGAAAATGTGGAGTACCGGATTTTTTTCCCCATTTCATTTTCATTGAGTCCATTCCAAAATCACTTATGTCATCTGGGAGACGACAGGGGGCGCTTTTTTCCACAGTGGTCGCCGGCGCCGCTCGGCTATACTCGGGTAGGCTCGGGTGATGCAATAATTTTGCAGATCGCTAAAAAAAAATAAAAAAAAAATCCGAGAAATCTCGTGAGTGGCTAGCAACCACCTATAAAAAAAACCGAGAAATCTCGTGAGTGGCACGGAAAGTGTTAAGCCACACAGATCTGAAAGTTTGTCCGTTATTGACCTCCAGAAGCGGGCCACTGGTGGGCAATCCCAATACATATGCATATAAGTGCCAGTGGCCTTTGGAGAGCACAAAGTCCACCGAGAGTCGGTTATCAGTCCCATAGCAAATAACTTCCTAGGTGTAAGATAGGTCCTATGAATATAATTAAAATTAATTTGCTGGTGATTGGGGTTGCGGGAAGACAATGCCACATTTGCCCAAACATCATCCCAGTCAAACTCGGGGTCCAACTCTGGGATATCCACACGCCAGATTGTATCCAATGATACATTTTTATACGTGGATTGAATTAAGAGCGTATAAAAGTCTGAAACAAACCCTCTGGAGGTCGACCTGTCCACTATGAGCCTGAGGAAGGGGTGTGGGTGCAAAGCTTGAGCCCACGGCACGCCATGCGCCCTCAGCGCTGACCTTAGTTGAAGGTAAAGAAAGAAGGACTCGCCGGGAAGATCATAAAATATAAATAAAATAAAAGTCCTGAAACGCACGGAGGCCGTTCTTATCATAAATATCCTCCAGAGTATGAACCCCCCTCCTTTGCCATTGAGGAATATTAACCGGCTTGTGCCCAACAAGTAATTGCTGGTTATTAAAAATTGGAGAGTCCAGGTGCCATGGGCATTTAACCCCACATGACTTCTGTACATTACGCCACGTTTGGATCACGTGAGTTATGATCGGTCCATACCTCAGCCGGCATTTCGAAATAGAGACAGTGGAGTACACCACATCCTGCAATCTTAGTGGTGAGACCGCCGCCGCTTCTAAGGAGCGCCAAGAAACAGCATCTACAGGGTCTAGCCAGCACATCAGAGGTCTCAGTGAAAAGGACCAGAAATAAAGCTTAAAATCAGGGATTGCGAGGCCCCCATCTTGTTTCCTACGTTGAGTACTAGCTCTTTTGATTCTCTGGCGTTTGTTATTCCAGATAAACTTAGATACCATCGATTGTACCTTGCACCAGTGGTCTATTGGAGGGGGCAGGGGGAGCATTGAGCTAACAAAATGTATCCTAGGTAGGACGTTCATTTTGATTATGGAAGCTCGGGCTTGTAAGGAGTTAGGAAGGGACGACCATCTGTCTAGATCAGGGGTCAGCAACCTTTTTGACATGGAGTGCCTGTTTGAAATATAGTTGTAACTAGTGTGCCTCAACAATATTCCATGCATCGTAAATGTTCTTTCTCATAATCAGGTCTTTTTAATGAAAATTTTTACATTATTACATCATTATTGTTATTGTTATTATTAACAATATTATTATGATTGTTGTATCAACCCTAAATCTGAGTTGGGGGGGGGGGGGGATGCAATGCAGACAAACAGCTGCATACAGTGCGACCATTTCACTCACATTTGCCCATTCATTTTTGGACACATCACACACCATAGACCACTACACTTCTGTGTTACATTGAAATCGGGGAGGAGATTGCGGGGGGGTCAAATGAATGAATGTGGATGAGAGCCTTGACATTAAGTGATTGCAGATACGGCTGTGGGGGTGCTAGAGACATGATCGAATAGACTTGTATGCGCCTGAGTCTCCTGAACACGCGCGAGACATTCCTAATCGAAGGAACTAAATTGGCAGCGAAAAAGACCGTTTTTAAGCATCGATTTCCCCATGCACATGCGCAGATTGGCCACAGAGTGTGACGCAACGTACATCCACCTGGAATGTTCCATTAGAGGGGGATTAGAGGGGGTGTTGTGTTGTGAGAATGATAAGATATAATTAAATATACAGTAAAAGGAATACAGTACAAATATACAGAAGTCTACAGTAAGTGTAATATTGCACAGTGTTGTGCATTTATAATCAGTAGCTTAGGCTACATAGTAGGCTAATAACAGCCTATTCTAGTCTAGCAGGTGCTGGTATAGACTAGTAATGTTGATTTTCAGTCATCTATGACATTTTTGGCTAGATATACCGTATATCTAGTCAAAAAAATTCATTATATGTCATATATGTCATATATTATACTCTATACCAGCACCTGCTAGACTAGAATAGGCTGTTATTAGCCTACTATGTAGCCTAAGCTACTGATTATAAATGCTATAAACACTGCAATATTACACTTACTGTAGACTTCTGTATATTTGTACTGTATTCCTTTTACTGTATATTTAATTCTATCTTATCATTCTCACAACACAACACCCCCTCTAATTAAAGAAACTTGAAACTTGAAACCTAAACATAGACTGGCTATCTAATACCTGCTCTATGAGAAGAAAGCTTAATGACATAGCCACGGTATGCAACTTGTCCCAATTACTTCATTAATGACAACAAATCATAGATAAAAAATATAGATCATATTTTTACTAATTCAGCAATTAGTAAATTGCGAATTGGATTCAGTGATCATAACATGATTGCTAAGAAAAGTCAAAGTCCCCAAAGCAGGTCCTAAAATCATACATAAATTCTGACAGAAATGTTTATTCAAGACGTGCACAACATAAACTGGGACAGTGTATTTGAGTGTAGAAATAAGACATATTTTCATAGGTCTGTGACAAGCAGGTGCCCCTAAAAAAAACTTACTGTAAGTAGAGCCATATGAAATCCGTTTTATTATTTTCCAAATTCCATTTTATTTTTTCCCAAATTCCATTTTTTCCGTTTTAATATTTCAGAATTCTGTATTTTGCTTTTTATGCTCATTTTACCATCAGAAATAGTGTCTAATAAGTGGGAATGAATAAATGTCCACAATTGAATAAGATATAACAGTCCATTTAATGTTTTTAAGTGCTGCAACTCAGAAATACTGTTCAATTTTACACAATATTTTTCAATTAATATTGTGACAAAATAAAAATACATATTTCAAGTGTAAACAATAGATACAGCTAGCTACTACTGACATTATCACAATGACAATGTCAGTAACCTAGCTATATCTATTATATTGTGATGAAATATAGTAATGCATAATTTAGGCACCTTTAGTTTATTTCGTTTATAAAGGACAGTGTATAATGGCAATCGTTAAACATTAAACAAATGGATGGGTGCACTAGATTTAGCAAGAAGCTATCATTTCCATCTATAGTCCTATGTACTGTAACGTTTCATAGCTATTTAAGTTTATTTAGATTATAAAGGGCAGTGTATAATGACAATCGTTTGCAAAATGGATGGGTGCACCAGATTTAGCTAGAACTTCTAGAAGCTATCATTTCCATCTATAGTCCTATAACGTTACATAGCTATTTAAGTGTATTTAGTTTATAAAGGGCAGTGTATAATGACAATCGTTTGCATTAAACAAATGGATGGGTGCACTAGATTTAGCTAGAAGCTATCATGTATTCATGTCCTAACGTTATAGCTATTTAATCACAATAGTGTCGCAAGTGTTTTTGCGGGTCCAGTCCACGGAACGTTGACAGAATTAGCAAAACACCTTATCACCGGAGGCATAAAAGTCATTAGGATACTGTTCTGCTCTGAATTGAGGGCTTATTGTGGAATTGTTTAGCTTCTTGACGATGTTAACACTGAAGCAGCCAGACGCTTGAGCACCGCGGCTGTGTTGTGTGTAACACGCTGTAGAGTCCCCGCCTCCCCGGTCGCGTGTGCACCAAACGTTCCACCCAAAAACGAAATTTCAGTCCAGATTAGGCCAAATTCTGCAATATTCCACGTTTTGCAGTTGATTCCATTTTTATTGGTTAATTCCGCGATTCCGTCCGCGATTCCGTGAACGCGGATTTCATATGGCTCTAACTGTAAGATCTAACCTAAGGACCACTGACCTAAGGAGCAGCATGAAAGAAAGAGATAAACTGAAAATAATCACTCTAAATTCTCAAATTTATCTCAAATACCATTCTACCCATTTCTCATTGCGATCAGCCCCCGCTTAAGTGGTTAAATGTGTTGATTTGTGTTAACTGTAATGTTTAATGTAAGTTTTATACAGTGTACATAGTGTGTCTCTATACATAGTGTACTAGTGTGCAATAGTGTAATCTTTTGTAATAGTGTAATAGTATTTTAGTATAATCAGTATTTTACACAGTCTATCAGTCTTCTCTTAGATTCATTACTGGTGATAGTTATGGCACTCATTGCATCCTGTATGATAAGGTGGGTTGGTCTTCTCTATCAGAGAGGTGAAATAGGCAAATAGGAAAATGGCTTAGGCCTTTGATGGAAAATTGTCACCATATATCACAATTATGCTAGAATGGAATTATGGACCTTATCTGACCCACTCAAATGTTTGTTTGTTTGACAAGTCTGAACTTGTTACGTCTGCCTTTTGTTTTGATGCACCAGCTTCCTAGAAGGATCTTCAACTCACACTAAAACATTCTAAATGTTCTAAAACATTATCACAAACCTAATTCTTTCTAATTTTAATTTGATCTTTGTTGTTTTCTCTTTTCACTTGAGTCTTTGTTCTATTTATGCAAATGTTTTTTTATCCCTTTTATATGTATAACTGTTTGAACTGTAATCTCGACAGCATTGAGATTTTGATAATCCATTTTGATAATAAATAAAGATTTAAAAGTGTGATAGTCTACTAGTGTGCTAGTGTAATAATATAATTGTGTGCAATAGTGTAATCTTTTGTAATAGTGTAATGATGTAATAGTATAATAGTGTAACAGTGTGTAATACTGTGCGATAGTGTCATAGTGTGTAATAGTGTCATAGTGTGTAATAGTGTAATAGTGTGTAATAGTGTAATAATGCAATAATGTAATCATGTAATAGTTTGTATTAGTGTCATAGTTTAAGAGTGTGTAATAGTGTAAGCATGTAATAGTGTGTAATATTGTCATAGTGTAATAATGTCAGTGTCATGGTGTAATCATGTAAGAGTGTGTAATAGTGTAATATTGTCATAGTGTAGTCATATAATAGTATGTAATAGTGTTATAGTGTAATATTGTGCAAATGTGTAATCATGCAATAGTGTAATAGTGTGTAATACTGCAATAGTTTAATACATTATTTTGTTTTATTTCCTCAAACAGACATGTTCATGTAACTTGCATCAATCCGATCATACTTATTATAATCTATACCCTTAATTTCAGTCACCTTTCAGCCAACTGAGTTTAAGTGATTTTTCATCGTGGGACGACTTCAGATCAGCTACAGTAGTTCCGTCTGGTCAAGTGGCTGACAGAGTGATGTTTGAATGTACAGTAGAGCAGATCTATCCTCCGTTTTGCATAGGCACACTCTAATCCAGCCGACGACACACCCCTCATTCTTAAACAGAGCTCTAATAATGCCCTTTTTACGGCGCTCTTTTACATCCTTGAGACAACACATCCATATATTGGCAGAACAAGCCATATTAATTGACCATATTAATGTATTCATATACAAACCCTTACAACCTCACATGTAAAAACACTCATGCTCAAATGATCATACTAATATTACGCCCTTACAAATGGAGGACATGCCGACTTAGAGCAGAACTATGGAACGGTTCACATAACATAATTATCCTCTCTACTGGATTATGTAATAATAATGCACAAAGTAGATTCAAGAGAACATGCAAACTATTTATTAATTTCAGCTTACATGTCTGAAAATTTGACTTGTTCCAAGACCAGATGACATACGAAGGAAACTCAAGATATTGTATGAGTTGTTTTTAAAAGGGGCGAATGAAATTTTTTTTTTAGTAGATTGAATCATTAGTCAGAAGGATAATGCTATTTTAGACAAGGGTTGAGATATATCACTCCCTTGACACCTCCCTACTTTTGTAAGACAAGCAGTTTGATGTTTGTTGTATAGTGTTATTGCTCGTTTTCCTGTTTTTATTTTTATCAATCTACTTTTTGTGTATTTTTAGGTGTTTGGTTATGTTTTATCTGTCATTTGGACCAGATCTAGCTAAAAGGGGATCTATGATCTCAAATGACTAAGGTTTACCAATTGTCATGCAAGAATGCAACTCTAACGTGTTACATAAGTAAAACAGACTATTTGCAAACAGCATTGTTCTAAACAGTGTATTACAAAATCTTTTTTTTGTATCTACTATAGACGGTGTGTATTTATATCTTTGTTATATGAAAAACATGTACTTTGGTAAAAACATGATAACATAATCCTATTGAATTCTGAATTTGTTGTTTATTGGTTGAGTGTCAATGATGCACCTAGAATTATAAACATATCAAACCATGAAACTAATCGATACACTTAAAACAGACATGTCAACATAGTTTTTTTTTACCTGTTTACACACTGATGAGGTAAAAAAAAAAAAGTGTTTCAATACAAATGTATTTTTTAGAAGTTTAGTATGATCAAGCCCCAAAGGTATTTTCTTTAACCTGATCTAAGGTAAACAAATAGCACATTTCTGAATTACTTTGCAGTGTCTAGTTTTTTCAGGTGTAATAAGAAAGCCCCCTGAGTTTTATGCTCTCAATATTTCGATAGGCATTAAATCCTGCACACGATAGGAAATATTCAAACGGCTCAAAGATGATAATTCTAAGGCAAACAAAAATGTAACACACTCACCATAGTTAGTGTATAGTATGGCTACATGTATGAAAGTAACATAAAGCCGTTATTAGAGTTGTTGATACAATATTATAATTCATGATAATTGTGCAGAAAAAGCAAAATGCACTGTATTACCGGCGAGGTTGTGTGCTCCTTGTCCCGATGATTGAAGGAAATTCATTTTAAGAACCATTTAGCATGAAACATCTTAAAACAAATATGTATTTTTATTCATTATAACCATGAAAATAATGCAATGTTAGGTTTTACCGTGATTATAGTGTTCACAGATAGGAATGTATCCAGGATACATTCAGTAACATCATTAACCATGGACAGACTTGTGAAGTCAGAGATAGGAATGTATCATTCACATTCAATTATCCAAATGTACTCTGTTTGAGTCAAATTTACTCTGTGAAATGTACTCTGCGAAAGTTCCCTGCACTATGCAGGGTTTTACATAGGCTACTAACAAAAACAATTCATATTGTTTCAGTGATGGCCTGGCTGATAGGTCTATTGTCGACATGTCTTATTTCTACATGAAAGATTTGCTTCATTCACACAATAAATATGCTGTTTGTGAAAAAATAATGTATAATATCTGGACTGATTCACTGTATAGTGAATCCAGGGGTATAGTGGATCGATTCTATTTTGTATGAAGCACCTTAAGACAATGAGACATTTCATTTATAATATCAAAACATGTCTTATGTTGTTCTTATGTATCTACAAGTCTTATATAGAATGATGTAAAAAGAGTTCTACTAATATATTTCACTTAAAAAACGTGTACAGAAAGATAAATATCCGACCCCCGGAGCCCTGTCGGAGTGTATACAGGTTCTGTACAGTATACCACATGCAAATCCCATATGGTCTAGCGGTAAGGATGCCCTGGTTTCAACAGGGAGGCGCGGGTTCGACTTCTGCTATGGGAATTACACCTTTTTCTATACATAGCAAATGTGTTGGTATGCTTTATTGTAACTGTTTGACTGTTTGTTTGTTTTAGTGCAAGACTGTCAGCAACATTTAAGAAGGGTCTAGGGTTATCTCCTCAACACTAGGTCTGAGATGCATTTAAGTCCTATTGATAGGTTTTTCCATACCTTTGCAAGGATATGTATGACTGTGCTGCATTCATTTATTTTAAATTTGGTGGACTTTATGGTATTTATAGCTTATTCATGATTTAATGTGATACTTCTTATTGAATTGTTTAAAGAAGATGTGTATGACCCAAGGGGGCATTAATGTATAGTAGGACCTTACAAATATGATTTGATCCTAACAAATGTTAAAAATGTTTTCATGCATTACATTTAACAGACAGTGGTGACATTTCGAAGTTTTAAAGGGTACCAATTCACATAGCTGAACTTAAAATCATTCAAAAACAATTATTACACTTTTGAGGTAGAAAGAAGCGCAGTTGTGTATATTATAATTTTTTTTATTAAAGAATATTGCAGATCATGCTGTAACCTTTTTTATCAATAATATAAGCGTGCATAACATCAATAATGTGATTAATATCTAAAGTTTCTAAACACTTATGATTTTTCAGTTTAAAAGCCGTAACATCCACTATTACGGTGTATAAACATAACAGGTGTGCTCTGTTAAAATGACCATTCATATGATCTAAAATAGTAACTAAGCCGTTTTCAGATAGAAGACTTTCATCCAGGTTTGCTTTTCTCTCATTTCGGCTGGAGTTATCAGCGGAACGACGGGTAAGCCACCCAGCTGATCTTCTCCTTGGAAGCTGTCTGGGATTGCACTTGGGTGGAGGGCAAGTGATACCACCGATGCAATGCTGGATGGTGTCTCCTTAGAGCCGTTGTCGATCACTTCCCAAACTAAGTGTCTTTCGCAGATGGCTCTAATGATGTCTTCACTCATGTTTGCGTGCTCTGGTTCAGGGAGGTGTCTTTTCGCAAACTGTTGTATTCTTTCCATCGCTCGTCTGGACAGCCCATCAGCATCTTGATTCTGTTTCCCAGCTCTGTATTGCAGCTGGAAATCGAAGGTTGATAGATCAGATAACCATCTGTAGCTTGCGGCATCAAGCTTAGCAGTGGTAAGGACATATGTCAGTGGGTTGCTATCAGTGACAGCGAGAAATGGTCTTCCGTAGAGGTAATCCTGGAATTTCTCAGTTACCGACCATTTTAAAGCAAGGAACTCCAATTTATGGGCAGGGTACCTGGTTTCACATCTTGACAATCCGCGGCTTGCATAAGCGATGACATGCTTCTGCCCTTGCTGCTCCTGGTAGAGGGCGGCGCCGAGACCTAGTGTGCTTGCATCTGTGTGCAATATGTAGGACTGTTTGGGGTCGGCGAAACCGAGAACAGGGGCAGTTGTCAGCCTTTCTATGATAGCGTCGAAAGCTGTCTGGCAAGCGGGGGTCCATCTGTCATTGAAGGGATCTTTAGGGTCGTAATACTTCTCGGTGTTCACTGTAGCTTTTCCGTGCTTCTTCGTTGGAGGGTATCCGGCAGTAAGTGCGTTGAGGGGTTTCACTATCTTTGAATAGTCTTTGACGAATCTACGGTAGTAACAGCAGAATCCTAGAAATGCTCTGTTCTTTCAGTTTGGTTGGCTTTGGCCAGGTTTTGAGTGCGGTTGTCCTTTCTGGGTCCGTTTCGACTCCTTTCTCAGACACTATGTGGCCTAGATACCTTACGGAGGTCTGGAAGAATTTGCACTTTTCGGGTGATAGTTTTAGCCCATACTCTTTCAGATGGCTCAGGACTCGCATGAGTCTCTCCTCGTGTTCCTCTAGTGTTGAAGAGAAAACGATCAGATCATCCAGGAAAACGAGGGCTTGCTTCAAGTTCAGTTCTCCCACGCACCGCTCCATAAGCCTCTGGAACGTGCTTGGGGCATTTGTTATTCCTTGAGGCTAGGGATGGGTACCTTTCACATTTGAACCGATACCGGTACCTGTGAATCGATACCGGTACCCAATGGTACCTTTTTTCGGTACTAGTCTCAAGAAATTTAATTTACCTACCTCAGTCGTGAAAAAAAAATCCAAACTTCAAATAACTACAATTTCGACAGTTTTCGGCTTGCCATTGCTCCGACTGCTTTGTTGTTGAGTACATTTTTATTTTTTATTTTATTTTTTGGTGTCTCACTTGATTCGATACTCGGTAGTACCGACGTGTTTCGGTTCGGTACCTCAAAAGTACCGAATTCGGTACCCATCCCTACTTGAGGCATCCTATTGAACTCAAAGAATCCCAGCGGACAGACAAATGCTGTCTTGTGCTTGTCCTTTTCTTCCATTTCGATCTGGTAAAAACCAGATTTCAGATCTAGCACTGAGAACCATTTGGATCCAGTCAGTGCTGAAAAGGAATCCTCCAGGTTGGGCAGGGCGTATGAGTCCTTTACTGTTTGGAGGTTCAGTTTCCTGTAGTCTATGCATAGTCTGACATCGCCGTTCTTCTTCCTGACGACTACAATTGGCGACGAGAAGGGTGATTCAGATTCTCGGATGACTTCAGGGTTGAGGAGCTGTTGAATGTGGTTGCGCACAGCTTCTATATCTTGAGGGTGTATAGGTCTCGCCCGATGTTTGAATGGCGTCTTGTCATGAAAGCGCGTGAGATTGCAGCTATTAACAAGGCAGACCGTGAGGACCTTGAAGCTAGTGAGGTTAGGAGAGCAGATGCAGCCAGGGCAGAGCGTGAGGACAAAGCTGCAGCCAGAGCTGAGCGTGAGGAAAAGGAAGCTGCTGATGTTTTACGTGAGGTACGCGCCCAGGCAACGCGTGACCATGAGATGGCGATGCGTAACAATTGGGGTGATGCTGGTGCTGTCCATGTGCAACGGGAGCCGGGTTTTGACATGGCTAAGCAGAAAAGCATGGTTCTGGACTTTTTGGAAATGGATGTTGATAGTTTTTTTTATTATTATTTGAGGGCATAGTTAGCAGTTGCGGCTGGCCAGCAGATAAATGGACTATCCTCATGCAGAGTGCTTTGCGCGGTAAGGCACAGACCGTTTATGCGTCAATGTATCCTGATAATAAGGATTATAATTTGGTAAAGCAGGCTATCCTTAAGGCCTATGAATTGGTCCCTGAGGCTTACCG
Organism: Notolepis coatsorum; assembly: GCF_963971535.1. Lineage (NCBI taxonomy): Eukaryota > Metazoa > Chordata > Actinopteri > Aulopiformes > Paralepididae > Notolepis > Notolepis coatsorum. The sequence continues at coordinate 147,952,391 of NC_140171.1, read as the reverse complement.
CCAGAAATTTCGTAATTTAAGAAAGCCAAACTCAATCTTTTGTAGAGTTTGTGAGGGAAAAGCAGTTGCTTTTTGACCGGTGGTGTGCAGCGGAAAAGGTCACCATGGTGGGGGAGATTAGGGACCTAATCTTGTTAGAGGAATTCAAGGTATATGGCGTCTCTGAGGATATTGCTATGTACTTAGATGAGAGGAAAGTCAGGACCTGTTCGGCAGCGGCGGTCCTGGCTGATGAGTATGTTCTGACCCATAGGACATCTTTTGAGAGACAGCATTATCCTGTGCGTGATGGAGAGGGGAGGCCGAGATGGGGTACTACTAGGCCTACGGTCTCCAGTGCTGGGGGTAGTGGTACGTTTAATGGGGCATGGGGAAGCGATGATACCCGGAAGTGCCAGTATTGTGGGAGTGCAGGACATGTGATGGAAAATTGTTATCGTTTGCACCCAGAAAAGCGCCCGTCTAACCCACCCAGACCAGTGATGTTGATAAATACACCTGTACGTAACCCTGTTGTTCTGTCTCCACTAGACGGCAAAGGAGTGGATGACCTTTACACACCTTTCAGGAGTAAAGGGTTTGTTTCATTGACAGAGGGAGGTCCTAAAGTGCCGGTGACAATTCTCTGTGATACTGGCGCATCCCAATCTTTTGTTCAAAGTAGTGTCCTGCCCTTTACGCACCACTCAGAGTTGGATGCAGGGGTTGTTATTGAGGCTTTTGGAATGCACATGATGAATGTGCCACTGTATAATGTCTTTCTTGATTGTGCCCTAGTGTCAGGACCGGTGGTGATCGGAGTGGCAGCTGGCAAACTCCCTATGCAGGGGGTAACGTTGCTCTTGGGCAATGACTTGGCTGGAGGGAAAGTACTAGTGAAACCGGAGGTGACATGCGTGCCAGATACTCAGCTGGCAGGAGATGGTCTGGCGAAGCAGTATCTCGAGTTGGAGGATGCTAATGGTGCTGGTGATGCTTCGGGTGGCGTCATTTTGAATAGTGATGCTACAGAACCAGAATTATGCTACCAGCCTTCCTACGGTAGCTCTTATGTTCTTGATGACTCTTGTCAGCAGTGTTGAATCCCGGTATGTCAGTTAGTAATTCTGATATTGGTTCACGTGACCGCACTGACAATCTGCCAGGCACTGGGTATGCTAGTCAACCTAGTTACCTGTGTCCTGTACAGCAGGAGCCTCCGCAGCCTAATCTAATAAGTGGCAGCCGTTTGGATCGTGATGATGTTGATGTGTGTCCCACCATTTTGGATCCTGACCATGTTATTTTTTTTGACGCCATTTTGAATGGTGATCCAAATGCTTTTGTGACCGATGTGTTGCTATGTTCCAGGGACGGTGAGGACGTACCTGAGGCGGTACATCCTACTCTGTATGTTCATGATTCACACTTTTTTCAAGGACATAATTCCAGTTTGCTGTCTCCTTTTGACAGGTCGGTATCGGTGGAGCGGCCTGTTAAAGTTACGTTTGTTGCTCATGACAGTGCTAATTCGAGTGACACCATTTTGGCGCATGGCGATATTACTTCGAGTGACACCATTTTTTATCCTGACAGTGTTATTTTTTGTGACACCATTTTGGTTCAGGACAATGCTTATTTTTGTGCCGCCATTTTGCATGGTGGGACTGTCGTGACTGTTTCTGTGAATGATGGTTTACTGTGTTCCAGCAGTGAGGGTGAGGTGCCTGTGGCGGTTCCTGCTTTACTGTCTCCTGAACTGGTGATGCCAGGAATGGGCGAGGCAGACTCGGTGGCGGTGCCAGGGAGACGTGTTTCTTTTTGTTTTCCTGTTTTATGTCCTGAGCGCAGTAGGCTTAGCTCTCATGTTGATTCCAGTTTATTGTCTCTGTTTGACAGGTCTGTATCGGCGGAGAGACCTGTTGTCATGAGTCTTTTGTTTGGTGATGATATGTTGGTGGGTGGATTGTCTTCTAGGCCTTGCGCCTCAGTAGAGGCTGGGTGGGGTTTAGTTGACCAGATGGTGGGGCCGGATCAGGTGTTTCCACCAGCTCCACTCCATCTGGGTCCAGCAGCATGTACGTGTTGGAGAGGGCTCACTTGCCTGAGGGTCGGTACAGTGTTGTTTCTTGTCTTAGACAACATTGTCGAATGTTCTCCAGTGGGGAGCATTCGACGAAGTTGAATGTCGTGTTTGACAGGAGCCGACCCATTGTCGCTCTATGGTGGTGACCCATATCAGTTAATGGGTCACAATTATTTTTTGTGCGCAGTTGAGTGTGAGTCTTGACCGGGGCTCACACTCATCACCGTACAGGCGCTACATGTGTTTAGCATGTGTGGTTGCATTGTTGGTATAGATAAGGTTGGTAAGTATCCCCTTATTTATTTATGTTCATTCTCTTGGTGATGGTTTCTTTGGGCTATAGTTGGGGGAAGAACATACATTTCGGGTGTGGGGGTGTTACGTATTACTTTCACATGGTGGAGGGATACTTACTGTCTGTGGTGCATATTCACATTGTGGTTGTAGTGTGTTGTCACTAATGGGTGGTTTGATTGACACACTGTTTTCTTTCTGTTTTGCTTGTGTTTAAAATGGCCGCTTTCTAATTGACAGGTGTGGTGATGAGGCACCATGCCCTACAAATGCAGAGCAGGGTGCAGGGAGCAGTTGTCAAGTCCTCCCTTCACAGAGCTTGTCCTCGTCACAGCTCTCCAGACCTCACCTGCTCACACAGTTTTTTCTCATTTAGACATTTTTGCTGCTTGACCATTTTTGTTGCTTTATTCTTTTGACCCTGTGCTTTACTTTACTTTTTATATCCTGAACTAGGGAGTCTGGAGTACCCAGCTCCCCATCTTTTGCCCTTAACTTAGCTGTTCCAAATAAATATAGTTATTTATAGTGTCCTGTGTCCACCACTTTACATTCAAGGCCTACACAAGCCATATTTTAGGATTGAATGTAACAATCGTGCTAGACCATGCACTGCTCTGATGTTATTGGAGGATGATGCTTTATGACAACTTGGTAATGGATCAGACCACCTGTAGTTCATACCGATCCATGAAACGTGTATTGGCCTGATAGCGATAATGGGTATATAGGCTCTGTGCATCCCTATTTAACTTCCTCGTAGAGATGTAGTGTGAAATGGTGACCTGTACCTTTGTCAAAAACAATGGTTACAACACATTACATTTAAATGTTTGTATTCCCTTCTTTCTAGACTCCCTTGCTGTACAGCCATTTATCTGTGATACCCTTGAGCAGCAGGAGAGCAGCCCCAATGAGGGCCAGGAGGAGCCAAAGCTCCTACAGATGAAAGAGGAACAGGAGGAACTCTGGACCAGTCAGGAGGGAGAGCAGCTTCAAGGTCTGGCGGAGGCGGATATCATAAAGTTGACTCTCGTCTCTGTAAAGAGTGAACATGATGAAGATAAACCTCAGTCCTCATGGTTTAACCAAACCCAGGACCCAGAGTCCCTACCGATTAAAGAGGAACAGGAGGAACTATTTCAAGATCTAGAGGTGGCTGATGGTTCCAAGATGACCTTACACCCTGTGAAATATGAAAATGATGATGGGAATACTCTGTCCTCACAGCTCACCCAAACCCAGGATCCAGAGCTCCTACAGATTAAAGGTGAACTACACCAAGAGCTGGAAGAAGCTGATCACTCTGAGATCACAGAACACCCAGTTAAATGTGAAGATGGTCAAGAGAATGCTTGGGTCTTCCAGCCTCTTCAAACCCAGAGGGAGAAAAACAGAGAAGCTTACTCTTTACCCAGCACCTCAATTAAACATATGCAAACAGAGGACTGTGGAGTATCAGAACCAGCAAATGTACCTGGTGGATTGGAACCAACTATAAATAATCAGCTTCTCTCTTCAGACTGTTCTGGAACTGAGACTGATGACAGTGATAATTGTAAGGAGAGTGAAGGACCTCAGTCAAGTTTAATCACTCTGAAACCAAAGAAGATACAGAAAATAAAAGGTTTATCGAACATCAGGCCTGGGTTCAGCAAGAAGAGAGATCTGAAGAGATGCAAAAATAATCATACTGGAGAGAAACCATTTAGTTGTTCAGTTTGTGGGAAAGGGTTCAGTACGAAGGTACATCTGACAAAACACGCAATAACTCATACAGGAGAGAAACCATTAATTGTTTCAGTTTGTGGGAAAGAGTTCAGTAGGAAGGAAGATTTAAAGACACCCATGATAACTCATACTGGAGAAAAGCCATTTAGTTGTTCAGTTTGTGAGAAAGTGTTCAGTTTGAAGGGCGATCTGAACACGCACATGATAATTCATACTGGAGAGAAACCATTTAGTTGTTCAGTTTGTGGGAATGGGTTCAGTAGGAAGGATTATTTGAAGATACACACTGCAACCCATACTGGAGAGAAACCACTTAGTTGTTCAATTTGTGGGAAAGGGTTCAGTTGGAAGGGAGATCTGAAGACACACATGAGAACTCATACAGGAGAGAAACCATTTAGTTGTTCAGTTTGTGGGAAAGGGTTCAGTAGTCAAGGAAGTCTGAAGAGACACATGAGAACTCATACAGGAGAGAAACCATTTAGTTGTTCAGTTTGTGGGAATGGGTTCTGTAGGACGGAAGATTTGAAGAGACACATGAGAACTCATACTGGAGAGAAACCATTTAGTTGTTCAGTATGTGGGAAAGGGTTCAGTATGAAGGTAGACATGAAGAAACACATGAGAAATCATACACGAGAAAAACCATTTCATTGTTCAGTTTGTGGGAAAGGGTTCAGTTGGAAGGGAGATCTGAAGACGCACATGAGAACTCATACTGGAGAGAAACCATTTAGCTGTTCAATTTGTGGGAAAGGGTTCAGTTGTACAAGAAATCTGAATAGACACACAATAACTCATACTGTGGACAAACCATTTAGTTGTTCAGTTTGTGGGAATGGGTTCTCTATGAAGGAAGATTTGAAGAAACACATGATAACTCATACTGGAGAGAAACCATTTAGTTGTTCAGTTTGTGGGAATGGGTTTAGTCAGAAGGGAAGTCTGAAGGCACACATGATAACTCATACAGGAGAGAAACCATTTAGTTGTTCAGTTTGTGGGAATGGGTTCTCTAGGAAGGAAGATTTGAAGACACACATGAGAACTCATACTGGTGAGAAACCATTTAGTTGTTCAGTTTGTGGGAAAGCGTTCTGTAGGAAGGAAGATTTGAAGAAACATATGAGAACTCATACAGGAGACAACCCATTTAGTTGTTCAGTTTGTGGGAATGGGTTCTGTAGGAAGGTAGATTTGAAGAGACACATGAGAACTCATACTGGAGAGAAACCATTTAGGTGTTCAGTTTGTGGGAATGGTTTTAGTCAGAAGGGAAGTCTGAAGGCACACATGAGAACTCATACAGGAGAGAAACCATTTAGTTGTTCAGTTTGTGGGAATGGGTTCTGTAGGAAGGAAGATTTGAAGACGCACATGAGAACTCATACTGGAGAGAAACCATTTAGTTGTTCAGTTTGTGGGAAAGGGTTCGGTCAGAAAGGAAGTCTGAGGAGACACACGAAAACCCTATGTTCTACTAAGCAGTATACTCAATAGGAACTCTCATGTGTTGTGGTTTATGTCGTTCCATGCCACTGTGGGGCACAGATTGATTACGAGGTAGATATCACCAGAGCCAGAGCCTTTTTGCTAGTATTTGGAGCATCAACACATATTAACACATTGACCGCCAGCAGCAGGGGGCGCTGATCCACCTTCAGCGCCAGGTCTTTATTCAATGGATATAGTTTTAGAATGGCAAACTTGCGAGTCCTAAAACTATATTTTATATTATAGCTATGGACCTAACCCAACCACAACCAGAATAGATTTACTATTCTCCAATAAAGTGGAAAGAATCACAAACCTATAACTACTTAACACATTGGGTGCCATGCAGTATGCCCATCTTTACCACTCTCTGCCAGTGCTGTAACCCTATGGAGTGGCTCACCTTGGCAGGGCTATAACTTTTTAAATATTATAGCTATATCTACATTACTATGGCCCATTCAACATCGGGTATCTATCGTTCCGGATGTGGGAACGTTATATTTTTCCATTCATACATTGTCGTGTTAGTACCGTCGAGAATATAAGTATGTTTTTAGACTGTATAGCAGTAATTACTAGAACGTGCGCTATAGGCCCTGCCGCGTATTATACATTATCGATTGGCGTTTAGTCCCTATACACGCTATATTAAACATTTCAAATGCATATGATCGCTATATATTATGCTCCATCATGCGTGAAGGAAATGGGGGGGGGGGTCGTTTATGATTCCTTGATTGTCACTAACGGCTTTCTTTAGTAAGACACCATACGTTGATCTGACAGATTGCAATGAAATAAATGGACAATCGAGCTGGAAATAACGTTAGATTCCTCTTACCTCTGGCCGATGCGTCTGGAGAAAAAAAATTCCAATTATTTGACGTCGATCTGCTAGATCCATTTCCCGTTTGTATGACGCAATAAACGCCGAAAGCATATTGATTCTCGCGTCTCGAAAGCGATCCAATGCACTCGAGGTGTGTATATTGATCCACGTAACAACATATCTCTGGCGGAGCTTTTTCCCTGATGCACCGAGCGCCACTTCCGGTTTAGAGTGGAGTGTAACTCGCCCAAAATCCACCAGGTGGCGGTATTGAGGCGTTGCAATATCAGACGGGGTCCAGCTGGCTCCCAGAGGCTTCCTGGATGAATTATCAATGCCAATAGCGAATAAAATAAATAACGATCATAACAACGAATTTACTCGTTGTTGGCACTCAACGCATGGCGGCCAATAACGAGTATACTAGTTATTGGCAATTAATGTGTTAACAGGCCTCTCAGACCACAATATAATTTTATTTTCTAGAAAATTCAAAACAACGTTTTCAGTAAAACTCAGCCCCAACCATTAATCAGAACCATCCCAAAGCATCTCCAACATATCCTTGAGGTCGCCCTACAAAGGCTTGAGTGGAATGAAATCTATACATGTGATGATGTTGAAATGGGGTGTAATGTCTTGCTGTCTAATACAAGCAAAGTAATGGAATCTTTCACCAGAAATAGGAGCAAAAAATCACTCTTCCCTGGATAGATAATGAATGCAGAGGGCTAATGAAAAAAATTGATATATTGCTTAAACAAGCCTAACAGCAGACAGGCAAAAGTTCTCCCATGCACGAAACCTAGTCACCCACTTCTTAAGGAAGGCCGAAGCCAAATATTACATCTACATCATAGAGAGTGCTAAAGGAAACGGCAAAAAAGTCTGGGAGTACATAAACAAAATGACAGGGAAATACCATAAGCAGAATAACAACCATTTAGAACTAAAGATAGACAATGTCCTGGTGAAAGATCCCTGCACTCTTGCTAGTAACCTAAGTATGTTCTTTCTAGACTGTTAATGAAATCACACGGCTGTTTAAACCCTCCAAGTTTGTACCACGCCCTGTCCAAAATGAGCTCCCCATCTTTAATTTGGAGGAAATCACTGAAACCGAGGTGGCAAATACTATTATATCACTGAAAGCATCCAAGGCCAAGTATGCTCATGGGCTTGATACAAACTTTCTAAAAACAAATGCTGACTCCCTGGTGACACCTATTACACACCTGGTTAATTTGTCCATTAGACAATGTACTGTCCCATCTCAGTGGAAGGTTGCAGTAATAACACTAATCTTCAAATCTGGCGCAAAACGGACATATCAAATTATAGACCCATAATGATCTCAAAAGTGGCTGAAAAGTGGATTGTTGAGTCCATTATGAAACATCTAGACAAAGGTCACACCCCACTACATCCTATGCAGTTTGGGTTCCGGGCATTCCGCTCCACTGAGTCGGCCTTTTCACTGAAAGAGTGAAGTGTGCTTTGGTCAAAGCCCCCTGCGCAATGGCAGTGTTTCTGGACTTCAAAAAAGCCTTTGATTCCGTCAGTCACCAGGTCCTCCTAGCCAAATTATCACATTTCAATTTTTCCCCAGAGGCTATCCAGTGGTTTAGGTCATATTTATCCAACAGGGAACAGTGTGTAAGTGTTAACCGTATCAAGTTTCCTTACCACACTTGCTCGGTTGGTGTCCCCCAGGGATCAATACTAGGACCAATTCTGGTCTCACTGTTTATACACAGTGTATTGCACTATCACAGGACCTAGCATGTCCTACCAAACTCATGTACATATACCGATATGCCCTACTTTGATTACTTGTATTATTGCACAATGTCGTTCTATTGGATTCTTATTATATTATTATTATTGTATTATGCACAATCGTTGCGGGCAAGACCCCCCGCATTTCATTGTATACTTGTATGACAAATAAAACTCTTGACTTGACTTGACTATCTACCTGATGTGTGTAACAATGTACATGTCCAGATGTATGCAGAGGATGCTGTTATATTTACCCATGGCAAAAACTATGCAGAGGTATCAACGGTCTTAACCTCTGTCTTGACCATTGTTCAGGACTGGCTCATAGACTCATGTCTGCTCCTGAATGCAAAAAAGACAGTCTGCATGGCTTTTTCAAAAAAATCTGTTGTATTAGAGTCCTCAAATGTGTTTCTGGGCGGGGAGGAACTTGAACTTGTGTCAGAGTTCAAGTACCTCGGGGTCATGCTAGACTCAACCTTAACCTTCAAAAAGTTACAAACACAATCAAATTCAACCTTCAAAACTTCAAACATAGTAGACCCTTCCTGACAGTCAGTGCTGCTAGATCCTATCTTCACTGTATGATTCTATCACACATTGAGTACTGCTTCACAAACTGGTCTTGCACAGGTGTGACGATCCTCAAACCCATAGAACAGCTATACAAGAGTGCACTTAAAGGAAAACGCCAACATTTTGGGAAATTAGCTTATTTGCCATCTTCCCTGGAGTTAGACAAGAAGATACATACCTTTGTTGTCTCTGTGCGTGCGTTAGGCTTAGGGAACGCCCGCTCCATTAGCTTAGCTTAGCTTCATCACTGGAAGTGGGTCAGACTTGTACCCTGAAGTTCCCTACAGTCACGAAATACACCAAATACAACTCAAACGTTCCTGTAAACATGTTGTGACCTGTGTATTTACCACGTGGAGAAATAAAAAATTATTGAATTCGACAATTACGTTTTCTAAGCAAATATACTCTGAACAATTTTTTGCCGAACCACTCCTCTCGGGGCGCAGTCAGTGATTTCACGCATCGCAGTGATACTTTCTAATGTGACGCCGTGTTTGTTTTCATTCTCATTTCATTCAAAGGATCCGAACCGATTGAAGTTTATGGATACCATGACTTAAAATCCTCTTACCTTGACGATTAAAAGCCTCCCCAATTTAGAAAACAGTATTCCCATGGCTGGTGTTGATGATATGCTGCACGCTAACGGAGCTAACCAACAACCAACCGGACACTCAAGCAGATAACTAGGCTAACTTCCGCTCGGGGGGTTCCAAAATAAAAGAGCTATAGTGCTATAGACGTCGCCCCCCGACCGGAAGTCAAAATGTACCCTCGTTATCTGCTTGAGTGTCCGGTTGGTTGTTGGTTAGCTCCGTTAGCGTGCAGCATATCATCAACACCAGCCATGGGAATACTGTTTTCTAAATTGGGGAGGCTTTTAAAAAAGAAATTATGAAACAGGCTATTGTTATTTACAAGACCCTACATGGTCTGTGCCCGCCCCCTCTGAGGGAATTCATAGAAAGGAAGCCTGATAGAGGAATCAGCACTAGAGCAACCACTAGAGGGGATTGCGAAGCAAGCAGATTAGCTGGGCTAGCTAGCTAACATTAGCGGAACTGACATTAGCTTGATAGCTAACTAGCGAATAGCATCAGCTAGCTAACATTAGCTAATGTTCTTTGACACATTTATTACGCCAACACCATGGAACTAATGACCAATTTCCTGATGAGAGTCCGTAAACACGATCACATAACCCCCATCCTCCACTCACTACACTGGCTCCCCGTCTCATCCCGGATCAACTACAAAATCCTGACGATCACCCATAACTGCATAAACGGACACGCACCCCTCTACCTTCAGGAACTCATCACTCCACAATCCTTCACCCGCACCCTCAGATCCGCAGGTAGCCTGCTCCTTCAGGTCCCCAATACCTGGCTCTGCACCATGGGTGACCGAGCCTTCTGCACGGCTGCACCACACCTGTGGAACAGCCTCCCCATCCAGCTGAGGGCACCACAGAGCCTGGACTCTTTTAAAACAGGCCTGAAAACCTACCTATTCAAAAAGGCCTTTGACTGTTAGCTTTTTATTTAAATTTTATTGCGCTGTTGTTTTTAAATTGTCTGTTTATACTATGTTTTTAATTAACTATGTTCTATTTTTATCTTTTTATTCTGTATTTTATTTTATTTGTTTTACTAATAACTATTTTATTTCAAATTTTTTAACTGTTTTAACCCTGTAGTGTAGCACTTTGGGATCCCAGTGAACAAAAAGTGCATTACAAATCCAATCTATTATTATTATTATTATTATTATTATTATTATTATTATTATTATTATTATTATTATTATTATTATTATTATTATTATTATTATTAATTTGACAACGTTCTCTGTCAGAATAGTCAGTAATTTTATATAGTGCTAGCTAACGTTTCAACATACTTGTCTTGTTGCCCATCAGCACTGGCAAATTCACTATTACTAAACTAGTTACAGTAGGTATAGCTACATCTGCTTCCATGTCTTGTGTTGAATGTTGGACTGGGACTTGACCAGTGGTGCAGTCGTAATATCAACTGCCTGTAGGCCTACGCTGTTTAATGAACGCCATGCGCACTCCTGCGTGCACGCGCATGCGCATACATGTTCCCTCGCGTGCGCACAGAACAGATGATTATTAAGCATAAATAGTAGGAAACATGTTTGTATAGGAAATTACTAGTCTTAGTTTAGTTTTTGTAAATATTGCCTTGAAATAGAGAAGCTGAAAAAGGTAGCAGGATGTAGCCTTCAATATAAAGAAATTATATTGTCAACAGATATGGTTGAAAAACAAACAATGTTTTAAATGTAATTGTAGATACAATATTGTAGTTACAATTTCTTTAATTGAATTAACTTAAACTAGAAAAGTAAATACATACTAAATTAACAATGTAACTTACAGTTTACAGGAGGACAGTTTCCTTCTGAAGCACAACTTAATGCCTCATCCTTCCAGTCGGGACCATTTGTCACATAGTGAGAGCTCCACAGCTCAAGCAAACCCCCACCAATTGGTACAGGGCTTGTATTTTGGTTTTGCACTTCTCGTTCTTTGTTATTATTGCTATGCCATTGTTATGCAAAGACTAGGTGATAGCTGAGTACCGGGTACTTGGCTCACGGACGACGAGTCGAGTGAAAGTTTTGAACACATTTTTGCGTGCATGCGCGTGCACATCCGTGCGCGACTGCTCGTACTTCTGCTCAGAAAACTGCTGGGACGGTGTGGTACCACCACTGGACTTGACATGACGTTACCAACGTCTTTGACATTTATTTTTTATTTTTATAGTTAACCAATGAGTTCAACAGGCTACTACCGGCAATCCATGTCTGTAATAATAATAATAATAATAATAAAACAAGAATAATAAGTAAAAAAATAAAACATTTATTTATTTTTTATCTTAGGGGGGCTAATATTACATTTATATTATTATTATTTTATTTACAGCCCCCCTAAAAAGGGTCTAGAACCGCCACTTCGAGTATGGTGATTCTGAGTAATTCCAGGAAAAGACGAGAAAAAGGCATTTTAGTGTAATCCAGTCATCACGTTGTAATTTTTCGGCTGATTATCTAATCATCCTGAAATCAACGCTAGATTATCATCGTTATATCTCCTTGTGCATGCATACATGAAATAGCCCTCGTGAAATGACCCCCCCCCCCCCCCCCCCATGTAGAGCTTGTGTAGTTTTCTGCTGTTATTATATGTATTCTGCTTTTAAAGCTGCAGAAGGAAGAAAGCAGATATGCTGTATGGAAGCTAAATGGGTAACTGTGTGTTTCATATCTACCACATTGTTATTGATCAGAGAGTTGCAATGGCTCTGTCATGCACGAAGGATCATTGAAAACCCCTGTGTCATCTTAGACACATACTGTATAATTCTGGATCCTTGTTCATTAATATCTACATAATGATATCTACCCGATGTCTCAGCCATAGCATCTTGATTCTTGCCAATAGTGAACAGTTGATATTATTGAGACTTATTTCTGTCTTGTGACTGATTTCCCATTATATTCGTTCATATCAAATACTAAGTTTCTTTTTTGGATGTAATCAATAAATTATCTTTGATTATGCTTTTCTTGACTCTTTCATCTTGAGTGTTATCATTTGAAAGATTGTAGCCATTAGGGCTGCCCCCTCAGTTCATTATTTGGTTGGTTTTGTCAAGTCGATTAAATCTTTTTTTTCAATTAGTTATTTCCTGAAGAATAAGCACATCTCTGGTAAACACTAGATTTAAACAAGTCCTGCAATCGATGATGAGGAGGAAGAGCTGCTGATTTTAATCGGCAGGAGAGAGAGCGTGTCAAAGCCGTATCATTTTGTTCCCGCCAGTGATTTCCGTGTCCTGCTGCTTCGAGACGGGAGAACAAAGGGCATTAAAATGGTGCAGTGCTGTGTTCCGTGTTGCAAATATTATCGTGTCATTATAGATCTGTGTTGAAATATATATTCTATCATACATATTCGACTAGTTTAATATGGGTCAATTAGCTAGCTACATAACATTGGACAATTCCATGAGATTTTACAGTCTTAAAACTAGGGATGTCCGATATTATCGGCCGATATCGGCATTAAAATGTGATATCGGAAAATATCGGTATCGTTTATTTTTTTTTACATTTCTATAACCTTGATTTACCCAGGCAAGCAAGTAAGAACAAATTCTGATTTTATTTATTTTCAAAAGTATGCATAATGTTGTGTTAATTCCACAACAAGAGATATGTAATGTTAATTACCTGAAATTATTCCATTTTTGGGGGGGGGGGGGAACCCCACATATATCGGTATCGGAAATTAAGAGTTGGACAATATCGGTATATCGGTATCGGTAAAAAAGCCAATATCGAGCATCCCTACTGTATATCTCCCCTGTCTGGCAGATCAGACCTTTTTCTTTATTTTAACATGTTTTTTTTAATCTAATAAAGCCAACTTTTTATTCTCATGCTATTACCCTGCATGTACCTCACATGCTGCTATGACCCCTAAAGGGAATAATAAATGTCTTACCTTAAAGACTTCCCATTGAATGTAATTCATTTTACACTTTACAATCAAGAGTTGGTCTTCTTCCAAGTGGACAATAAATGTAGAACAGGGAGAGTGATTATAATGATACCATGGCTTTGGTGTGTGAAGCTTTGAATTGTGTTGAATGATGATGCCAATAAACATATACTATTGTGTCTATTTTTCTGACAGAATGATGGCAGGGGACAGAGGAGAAAGTGCTTGTGTTACAACATCATTATATTCTTTAATATAGTGTGTTTTTCTGACAGAATGATGGCAGGGACAGAGGAGAAAGTGCTTGTGTTACTTCATAAATGTGTATTAAGAAACAGCAACTTTCCCACAGTGCTGGGGCTCAGGCGGTTTCTTTTTTTGGTCAGGATGATTCGCCTGCTTTGGAAAATACCCTTTCACCGGGCACAGATGAAGCTGGGATTATATAAGTTTATATAAATTAGGATACACATTGTCTTGTCTTTCCCAGTACTCCAGGGGGTTCTGTCGACTGTCCTGGTAATTCTGGACCTCCACAGTTGCGGTCGCAGTGACATTCTGGGTCCTGGTCTGCAGGACTGTTGTGTCCAAACGACGCCACAGTTTGCTATCTAAGATAGACAAAGTAATTCAATACAATAACTCAAATAGAATGTGTCTGTCCATGACCTTGAGTCACAGGCTGAGAAGCTTCTGATATCGGTTTCAGAGGTGAGCCTCTTCTCCGCTTCTGCTGCCTTATTGTGGCTAAAGAATCCAATCCTTTTGAATCTAAGATCAAGCAGTGTCGCCAGGGACATGATGATGTTAAGCTTCAGTTGTCTCCTCACACTCTCAGCCATCACTGTGCTCTCTGGAGTTTGGACAGTTTCCATTTCCTCCTCCAGTGCGCATCGTCAGAAGGGGAATTACCTTTGAGCCAGACACTGTCTTCTCCTCTGACAGCTCAACTGTGGCATCGTTGAATGGGGACAGCACTTTGAGACATTCTGCAATGATTTACATTTAGTCATTTAGCTGAACGCTTTTATCCAAAGCGACTTACAAGTTTTGTACAACAAGTCAGCAGGAAGGGTACAACTCTATCAGCTGAGTAACAATGTTCATCAAAGTGTTGAGTGCTACAGTGTAGGTTAGTATATTAGTATATAAGTGCATGATGACAGTGTTATGGTTTGTAACCGACCCCAATCGCACAACACAAGACAGGTATGAGAGTAAGCCAAGAACGGGCATTTATTGAAAACAAACAGAAAAAAAGGCACTGTCCCTTTAAGGGAGAACACCCATACCGGATAACAAGAAAAGGGAAAGGCCCAGTGCCTTTAAGAGGCGAGCTGGCTAAGGGGAAGGCAAAGGGAAGGCTAAAGGGAAGGCTAAAGGAAACAGGGCCGGGGCAAGGGACAAGGCAGGAACAGGGAGGAACTAGGAGGAACTGGACAGGGAGGACTAGGAGGACTAGAGAGGGGAGAAAGGGACAGAGGCCCGCGGAGGCGGGCTGGGGACAGGGAGGACTGGGAGGACTAGATAGGGGAGAAAGGGACAGAGTAAACAGGGTCAGGCCTTGGAAAAAGCAATAAAGAGGTTGCTGCTCTGCAGCTTCTCCCGGGATGGTAGTCTGGGGAAGCAGGTGGGAACATCAGAGCCGCTCTGCAGACTTCTCTCGGCAGATCTCCGAGGTGGGTAAACGGGGCCAAGAGGGAGAGAGGAGTGGGTTAGCTCAGAGTACAATGGGGAAAACAGAGCAGGTGCAGGAGAGGTGACTAGTTCCAAAAACAGAGTATCAAGGTGACAGAATCTTCGGTGTATATACACACTGTGAGTAAACGTCCCAAAATACAATCCAATGTGATAATATCTTCGGTGTGATAAAACACACAGTGGGAGATGTTTAGGCCAAAAATATATCCCAATGAAAACAATCCAAAAACAGGCTAAAACGCTGGGTGAGTGACTGTCTGATAAAAAGCTGGAATTCTTCAGTGTTTACTAAACACACGAAAAACGGAATTGGATCAAAGACAGTCATAAAAAACTCACCCAGGCGTTGTGCGTAAAGAGCGTTGGAACAGAGCGGGGCGAGAGCGTCGCCACCGGGGAACCGGTTGTCCAAGCGGAGGTCAGAGTGGTGCGCGACAGCTTGGAGTGCGCGCCGGTACAGAGGATGCATCTGGAGTGCGTCTGCGCGGAAGAGCGTGCCAGGCTCGGAGGTCTGGAAGGTGCGCGTCTGCTTTGAGTACGCGCCGGTACGGAGGGCGCATTTGCTGCGCGGAGGTCTGGAGTGGAGAGCGCGTCTGCGCGGAATGCGCGCCGGTACGGAGGACGCATCTGGAGAGCGTCTGCGCGGAAGAGCGCGCCAGGCTCGGAGGTCTGGATGGTGTCTGGGCGTCTGCTGCGCGGAGGTCTGGATGGTGCGCGACTGCTTGGAGTGCGCGCCGGTACAGAGGACGCATCTGGAGTGCGTCTGCGCGGAGAGCGTGCCAGGCTTGGAGGTCTGGATGGTCGTCTGGGCGTCTGCTGCGCGGAGGTCTGGATGTGCGTCAGGACGCCTGCTGCGCGGAGGTCTGAAGTGGATCACTGGGATACCTCCCGTGGAAGACTAGGGAGCGCAGTCCAGTATCTCCCTCAGGCAACGGCGACAGGAGGCGAAGGCTGGAGCGCATGTCACGCCGGAGATGAAAACAGCATTAACAGACAGAGGACCTCCCGAAGGAGTCTTGATGATAGAGAATATGATACCGAATGTTACGGCATGTTACGGCACGACCCCACGAGGAACAGAGGGGAAGAGCCAGGTACTTAAAGCCCACAGGGGAACTAATTAGAATGCACCACAGGTGCGTGAAGGTAATTGATACTTGAAACTAAAGTGTGTGTTCGGCACAAGACCAATCAACACACAATGACAGGTAGTCCAAGGTGTGGCCGCTGAGAGCAAACGAGAGTAACGAACGAGAGGGTGGGGGCTAGTGAGAGTGAGTGAGAAGGGAATTCCTTAACAGTAGGCTTAAAGGAACAGAGAGAGTAGGTGAGCAGCGGACAAAACCTCACAGACAGTAAGGTTAGTTAGGGTTAGATTTATTTTTTCTTTTCTCATTTCAGATATTGATTGAAGAAGTGTGTCTTTAGTCGACAGCGAAAAGTTGCACAAGTTTCGGCTGCCCTAACTGGGGTGGGTCATTCCACCATTGTGGGGCAAGGACCGAGAATAGGCAGCTTCTCCTTGATGACCCTCCCGGAGCTCGGATAGGAGTAGGTCTGAGGCGGCCAGAAGATGCAGAGCGTAGGGGTCTTGAGGGTGTGTAGTTAGAGACCATTGACCGGAGGTAGGCGGGAGCCGTTCCCTTCGCCACACATTTCATACTGTTCTGATGAGAGCGGGGCGATGTCGGTGCATGGGCCCGGCCCGCCAGTGCTGCCCCTACAGGTTCCCAGAGGTCCTACAGACGCTGGAGCATGTGGTCGGTTCTGTTCCAGCTGGTATCCACCTCTTGGATCAGCTTCAGTACCTGCCGGCCCATTTGTTTCTGCACCTGTGTCAGTCTCTCCTATCAAATTTGCCAACAAAAAGTGATTAATTCAAGTTGAAAAATGTATAAATGTCTCTGTATCTGATTTTATTTATTTATTGTTTTGTTCTCTTTTCCATGCATCTGAGGCTCGTGACGCATTTTTTTTTGTTTGGTTGTTTGTTTGTTTATTGGTATCTAGCAATATTATTATTATTATTATTATTATTATTATTATTATTATTATTATTATTATTATTATTATTATTATTATTATTATTATTATTATTATTATTATTATTATTATTATTATTATTATTATTATTATTATTGTAACTGAGGGGTACAATTCCCTGACTGTATTAATCAAGTATGGTATCATTAAACCACTACCGTCTTATGTACATTATACTGGCCATACCGTACACTAGTATATGATGAGAACACTTCCCCACAATGAATCGGTTCTACACAAAGTTGTCTTTAAGTATTTATTAGCAGCAAGAATACATAATATACTTTACTGGAATGCGCTTATAAGGCAAAGGAATGTGCGTAGGCAAATCAATAATGAATGTCCATTCTCTGGTTACGCATGAGATAAGAATACAACCTGAATACTAGGAATTATATCTAGGGGGTACTGGTAGGGGGGGTTCCTACCGGTTGTAAGCCAGCAGGGGGAGCAAATGCTCTAATGCAAAGTCTGGTTCCAGCGGGGACTCCATAGGCTCCTGCTAGGGGAGGCGGTATATTACTCCCTGCTCGGCAGACGAAAGGCAGCTGTAATCCCAGTATGCGTGCAGCACAGGTGGAACCCGGTCAGCCTCTCCAATAGAGACGGGCTCGAATGATGCTCCCCACGGCAGATCCCACAGCAGTGGGTGTAGACGATTCTTATCCTCTCCACCAGCCTGGTACAAAGCAATAATAATAATACTCCAGCCGGAAAGGGGCTCCGCATTCACCGGTGCGCGGTACTCCACACCAACCAAGTTGAACTTGACGTTACTCAACCAAGCTCTGATACTCCACTATCCTATTCGCACGCGGCTATAAGTGCTCTATTTAGACACACAATTGCTCACTTCACTTGGTCTTTGACTCGTGATGAAGGCTTTTACTAGTAAGGAGCGAACGATACGTTGAACAAACGTATTAGGATAAACAAGACTCTATCTTGGGGCAATACGAGCCCTACTTCACCGCACGTTGCATAGTGGGTGAGGCTTCACTTGTTACTAAGACTGAACTGAACGGACTGCGGACTGAACTACTTCTGTATTCACCTGCGCCATATTTATATGTTGGGCGAACAAACTAGTACCAGCCCAACCTCTGTCTCGTAGTCCTGGGCAGAACCGGGCATGTACAGACATGTCCTGACGGTAGCTTTGAACTCGACTCTGGGGGTAAGACACTGGCGCTGGTGGCACGCCATCCAATAAGAGAACGAAATATTATGGTCTGTAGTAGGTTAAAGGGATATTCCGTGTATATGTACAAAGAATACACAAGGGATATCAAACGATATACAAATATTATGCAATATATATCAATCAATAAATACATATATTCGGTTTAATCTGACCCTTTGTAACAATTATTATTATTATTATTATTATTATTATTATTATTATTATTATTATTATTATTATTATTATTATTATTATTATTATTATTATTATTATTATTATTATTATTATTATTATTATTATTATTATTATTATTATTATTATTATTATTATTATTATTATTATTATTATTATTATTATTATTATTATCATCATAATTATGGTAATGATTGTTATTATATTATTATATGGTATGAAGCTGTAAGGTGCACTTGAGCTGACCATTATGTTAAAATAAATATGAAGTTTGGAAGGGGGCAGGAAACATACGTTTCCTTCATCCTGCTCCTTTTCGGCCATGGGTGTATCATGTTAAAAAAATAAAAATAAAGATGTTAGTGATATTGTGCAAAGATGAACTGTACCCCCATGTACGAAACAAAATAAAATGAATGAATGAACAAAACAGCATAATTTAGAATATTGCAATGAAATAATTGCAGTGGTGCTGCTCTTTAAAATAGCCCACTATCTTCCTTCCTTTTGCCCAGATGTCAGACAACACAGCGTTTTTGTTCAAGAGCCTTTTTGATCATTGGGCCTCATTCACCAATACTCTCTTATATAAAATAAGAAAAGCCACCACCGCATTCATCAACCCGTTCTTAACGTTTTATGATCCCTGCTGTGCTCCCAGAGGGCTTCCTTCAGTGGAAACTGTTTATCCACCATGATGCCTAGTTCCTGAGGAGATGTGACCCCCTCAGATCCTGTCCTTATGAATGATTTACAGTACTGTGTATGTTGTATGTTCCAATATCATATATGTACTAGGGGTGTAAAGGTACACGTATCCATACCGAACCGAACAAGTTTTAGTGTGTACCGTACCGTACCGAACGGCTGTGTAGTGTACCGAACGAATACCACGGTATATTAACCACTAACGACTGCCCACCGGGGGCAGTTTCTTTTCACAATCTAATATAATTTTTATAAGTCGATTATTAATTTCAATATTGAATATTCGTTGACAGCTCTACAAGTACAATTAGTTACTGCACACTACATCACCCCTGAGTGGAACATGGGAAGCCAAACTTTCCCCCACTGTACCGAAAACCCGTACCGAACCTTGACTTCAAAACCGAGGTACGTACCATATACCGTGTTTTTTGTGTACCGTTACACCCCTAGTGTCAGTCTCTCCTATCAAATTTGCACAAAAAAAAGTGATTAATTCAAGTGTCACTGCAGCAGCAACTTGAACAAAACAGCATCATTTAGAATATTGCAATGAAATAAAGGAACTCACTGTTGCAGTGGAGCTGCTCTTGAAAATAGCCCACTATCTTCCTTCCTTTTGCCCAGATGTCAGACAACACAGCGTTTTTGTTCAAGAGCCTTTTTGATCATTGGGCCTCATTCACCAATACTCTCTTATATAAAATAAGAAAAGCCACCACCGCATTCAAGAATAAATAATCAAGAGGTTTATTTGTCACATACATACCAGGGCATACAGTGAAATGCGGGTGGTCATGCCCGCATTGATTGTGCAAAATACAATAATAAAAATAGGAATAGAAAAAAATAAACATAGAAAATAAAATAGGTAAGACACAAGATATGCATGGTAAAAAAAAAAAGACATGCTATGTTCCTGAGAAACTGGTTCCTATATACACTACTATACAGGAACCAGTTTCTCAGGAACTTAGCATGTCTTTTTTTTTTTTTTTCATCAACCCGTTCTTAATGTTTTATGATCCCTGCTGTGCTCCCAAAAAACTTGAGGCTTCCTTCAGTGGAAACTGTTTATCCACCATGATGCCTAGTTCCTGAGGAGATGTGCCCCCCTCAGATCCTGTCCTTATGAATGATTTACAGTACTGTGTATGTTGTATGTTCCAATATCATATATGTACTGCAATATTGTTTACAGTTGTGCGCAGCTATACCCAAAGGGTGTTTCTTATGTTATGTTTGTTGTAAATAAGTTTGCTGTGAACAAATTAGAATTGCAAAGAGCATATAATATGCAGTAGAATTTGAAACATAGTTGAAACCAAAACTGCAGACTAGCATTTCATTACCACTGCCTCCACTGCCAGGCAACAATTGTAACACAAATAAATGCTTTGATCCATCTATCCAGTGGCGATTTTACCACTGGGGCACCAGGGGCATGTGCCCCCCCTGAAATCTCAGGTGCCCCTGAGGTGCCACCCCAGAATTTCTTTAATTTCTTTAATTTTTTTATAATATTTTTTTTTTATAAAAAAAATATAACCCTAACTAACCTTACTGTCATCATGCACTTGTCCTAATATACTAACCTACACTGTAGCACTCAACACTTTGATGAACATTGTTGTGCCCTTCCTGATGACTTGTCGCTTTGGATAAAAGCGTCAGCTAAATGACTAAATGTATGTGCCCCCATTGTGCCCCTGCCCTAAATGACTAAATGTATGTGCCCCCATTGTGCCCCTGCCCATATTGGCGCAAGCTGATGCAAATTTAAACCAGTCCGTAGCACTCTGGTTACAGTAGTTACACAGGGGACTATAATTTGCCAGCGCGGAAGGAATAAAGGATACATAACCTCTCAAGTTCAACGTGGGTTCTTCTGAACCAGTCACAGCTGATGTCGAAATTATTGACAACCATTGTAGTTGTAGCCAAGGAGCGCATTTTGACTGCTTCAAGAAGCAACCCTTGACAACTCCAGCGCTGATTGCAATTTGGAAGTGCAACGACGACAGACTGAGAAGCTGGGTGCACTGCAGATTCAGTCAGAACAACTTCAAGAAGACAAACTTACCTCACTGCTTTCATGTTCAACCCAGATTCGGCTCAAACAAGGGACTAAACACGTTTTGCAATTATGCCATATCAATGTGGAACGCCCTACCCACAGCCATAAAAAAAATGTAATGTAATAATAGACAGCCCTTGGGTGAACAATTATTGTTGTAATTAGGAATCTCTTTTGTAATGTCTATCAATATAATTACATTTTTATTTCTGTTTTAATTTTATTTATTCTATATTATCTCTATTATCTTGTCATTATTGCAATACGTTTCTGTCCTGTGATGTCTTATGTATTATTATTATTATTATTATTATTATTATTATTATTATTATTATTATTATTATTATTATTATTATTATTATTATTATTATTATTATTATTATTATTATTATTATTATTATTATTATTATTATTATTATTATTATTATTATTATTATTATTATTATTATTATTATTATTGTGTAGTTGTGTCTTTCATGTGAAAAAAAGAGGCTTGTACAGCAGTGGTGCCAGTAAAATATTTTCTATGAACCCGACAATGGCTGAAAATAGTGATAATAATAGATAGTAATGATAATAATAAAGATAATAATATTATTATTACCTCCCAGTAAGCTGTGGTGTTCCACAAGGAAGCATACTAGGACCGTTACTGTTCCTAATTTATGCAAATGACATGTCATCAGCTTGTGACTGCAACTTGTTGCTGTTCATGGACGACTCAGCCCTGCTGGTCTCTGACAAGAACAAGTTACAGGTTGAAAAAACCCTCAGCTTGGAACTAGGCAAAATCTGCACCTGGCTCACTGATAACAAACTATCATTACACCTGGGTAAAACAGAGTCCATTCTCTTCGGTTCAAATAACAAACTAAGCAGGACCGACGGCTTCTCAGTTACAGTGGGTGACAATATTGTCACAAGGAAAGATGAAATTACATACCTGGGTTCCATCCTAGAGGCAAATCTTTCCTGTGACAAAATGGCATCCAATGTAATCAAAAAAGTCAACCAACAAACTAGATTCTTGTACCGGATCTCCTCTCTGGTAAACAAGAATACCCTGAAGACTCTGGCAGGAGCACTCATTCAAGGGTACTACGACTATGCTTGCACCTCATGGTACCAAAGCACCTCAAAGGCGCTAAAAACTAAATTACAAACATCACAAAACAAACTGGTCAGACTACTGCTTGACCTTACCCCTAGAACCCACTTCACCCCTGCCCACTTTGACTACCTAGGATGGCTTAGAGTAGATGACAGAGTACAGCAACTTGCAATGGGCCTGGTCTACAAGATACACTACACGACCAAGGTACCCATGTACATGTCAAAATACTTCCCAAAGGTCAGTGAATACCACAACCACAACACCAGAGGGAGCTCCACAAATCATGTTAAACCCAGATTCGGGTTTAACACGTTTCGCAATTATGCCACAATAATGTGGAAAGCCCTACCCACAGCCGTAAAGGAATGTGAATCACTACCCACTTTCAAAATCACTCTCAAAGAGCACCTACGGGAGACTGCAATTCGAAACTGGCTCCTGTAAATGTCCAAACCCAACCCCCTCCAATGTACAGTTTCCCCCACCCCACCCCACCCCGCCTACCCAATCCCCCCCCCACTCGACTTACCCAACCTCCTCCAATGTACAGTTTCTTCCCCCTCAAATGTATATACTCTCTTTTTAGACTCCTTTTGTACACATAAACAGTACTGTATATGTGTAGATCTGGTATGTCATAAATGTCTAGATGCAACAGTACTGTCTACCTGTATGTCATATATGTTATGATTAATTGAAAATGGGGGACCCTGATGTAAACAAGACTAGTCTTTCTCTGGTCTGCATCCCCTTAAGAATTGTGTGTATTGAGCTGTACACAATGATGTCATGACCACAGATGGTGAATATTGGAACAAGTTACAGTTTTTTTTCGATTGCATAAACACAAAGTTATAAAGTATTACACAACTATCAAAACCTTACACGCAAGGAGCAAAATATGGGCCCAGATTTCCACTATAAGCACAATGTCAGCCTCACACTTTTTGCAAAACAATACACACAGTGATTTGTAAAACACTAAACACACTTGCATTACATTAGACACAGAATGTCAAATTACCAACATATGAGCCAATTGGTTAAACACAGCCAGCATGTGCACAAACACATGATTGCTTAATTGTAGACACACCAATCAGGTTTAAGCACTATAAAAATGCAGTAGGTGAGTTCACCTGTCTTCAACCAAAATGACCAATGATGCAGACTGAAAATATTTGTATTGTCTCTCCATATACCCAAATCAGTCAGCATGTCAACATGGAGAATCACAAATCCCGAATCACAAATCCCAGTTTCCCATACATTCTCTGGCCAGATCCAGCTAGATGAAGATATAATGTTTAGTATTTTCTGTACTCTATTTAATTTGTTTTACTGTAATTGTAACCTGTACTGGATACAGTATTTTGTTACAGTGTTATGCACACTACTGTAGTAGCATGAAGACTGGGACATGTATTTGTATATTTGTATATGGAGAGAAATAAATTATATTTTCATCCGTCTGCAGAATTGGTATTGTGTAGTGTTTGGTGAATGTATTGTATATTTGCCCACTCTCTGTGTCACGACTGAGCTAGTGGAACTCACTATGCAAACACAGAGACTGCAGACAGAACTTGGTATAACCCAAAATACAGGTATTTTATTGTATGGCTGTTCAAGCAGTGGTCGGTAAAGCCAACAGGGATATTCATACTGTCCAGGGGTTATGAGAAGGAGCGAGGTTGTCAGACAAGCGGGGGGTCATATACGGGATCAGATACTCAAGTGGTTCGGGGTGTGGGCAAGGCGCGGGGTTGTCAGCCAGGCGGGGGGTCATACACGGCATCTGTTCCTCAGTCGGTCCGGGGGTTTAGGCAATTGTAGACACACCAATGAGGTTTAAGCCAGACAGGCGATGGGTCATACACGCTAACACGATCCAAATACGTTCCGGGGTGTAAGGCAGGGAGCGTAGTCAGGCAGGCGGAGGTCATGCACGGGATCCAGGAGTAGAGACAGACAGCACAGGGAGCCAGATGAGGGACTGGGGGAAAAGGAGAGACAGAACGGGTAAGACACGAGACAAGGATACGGAATACGACTAACTATAAACGAGCAAAGAACTGTGACTGACTGGGTAACACTAAGCTACGACCTGGCAGCATGATGACATCTGAGCCAGGTCTAAATAGGTGCAGCGATCAGCACACAGATGTCCATCAGCTGCTCCCAGAGCTTCCCCACACCTCAAGAATCAAGAATGAAGAGAAGAAGAAGAATAAAAGGGTATGTATCTGCTTGTCTAACTCCAGGGTAGATGGCAAATAAGCAAATTTTCCAAAAAGTTGGCGTGTTCCTTTACGGTGAGCAATCGAAAAAAATTGCTTAAAATTGTGCGTGCATGTGTGTGTGACGTGTGTGTGTGTGTGTGTGTGTGTGTGTGTGTGTGTGTGTGTGTGTGTGTGTGTGTGTGTGTGTGTGTGTGTGTGTGTGTGTGTGTGTGTGTGTGTGTGTGTGTGTGTGTGTGTGTGTGTGTGTGTGTGTGTGTGTAAGATAAGATGATCCTTTATTAATCCCCTTGGAAATGCAGGTGTCAGAGCAGCATTTAGGGGGGGGGGGGGGGGTTACAGGGGGGGTTGATGACGGAGGACGGTGGAACGTTGGTTCTCCTTAAAGGCCAACTTGCATGTTAAACCCTACTCTGCAATTATGGGTAGTTTACATCATTGGTATCTAATTTCATTATTTATTTATTTTCCATTTGACGCCAGAAAGGGTTAAAAAGGTCCACGCACGAATAACATGCACGGAGCAAATCTAAAAGCTTATCAGACGCTAGCAGGGCCGTGACGTCACTCGAGGCAACTTTCCCTACTTCTGATCCACTACAATGGAGTTTGACGAGTGCAGAAAGCTATTTCCTTGATCCAAATGGACGCCTTACAAGACGCAAATGGGTTTAATCGTCGGAGACTTTGATGGACCAGCTACAACTGGTTGAAACAAGGTAGTTATAAGGTTTTTAATGTCGTAAAAAAAAGAACTACATGTACCACTAGGCAGCCTGTTGTTCAGTACAGCAGCGCTACTGGTCTGTGGACTGTCGCCTTATCCCCGGGTCATAGTATCAAGCTGGCTATATAGCTCTGGCTAACGTTACCCCGCTAACGTTAGCATTATGTCTACTGTCGTGCATGTAAAAGAGTTTTGGGAACGAGTAAAATGTGCAGGTCCTTTTCTCAGACCTGTGGGGCAAAGCACTGCACACGCATCATGCCGGCTAGCAAGCTACACGTCGCGGCATGTTGATACGATAGTAGCCCCCTCGGATAGCACTCGGTGCATCACAGTCACGAAAGGGGCTACCACGATAGCTATTAGCTAACTAACGTTACCGTTACAAGCTCAAACACCTTATAACTACTACTATTGTCGTGTCCATAAGTTCCCTGGCAGAATACTTATGAGGACAAAGGTATACAAAGAGGAGAGAACCATTTTAAATCGGGCCATGTTAGGAGTTTCGAGAATGCTGGCTACCAAGCTAGCTAACTTAGCTACTAACGTTATAAACACAATATGTACAACGACACAATGATTTACATTATTACAAATATGGTAACGTGGTTGTGGCTTTTACAAATAGTGGTTAGCTTTAGAGATGAATGGCTATGATCACGGAGCAATAGTGTTAGGTGAAACAGAGACTAGCTCCTCGGCTAGTAGTAGCAAGGCTCTGTGCTTCGTGCCACTACCTGCCTGTGACTCTCAGAGCCCCTGCTGTCCTGTACCCAGTGTGACGTCATCATTAAGATGACACACGCACGCTATGAACCATGGATTAAAATATGCATGTGCGTGGAGGTTGTGGTTTGGTCGACAAAATGTTTGATAAAAACGCTAAAACTGGGTCAATTTCGATAATTTTTTTTCCCTCTTCATGAAAGTCAGCGTTGGCCTAGTCACATTGTTTATTGAACAAAAATACAACCTGCAAGTTGGCCTTTAAATAGGTGTAAACGCGGGCTGGTTCGCCAGAGAGCACCAAGGTTCAGAGGCTCCAGAACGGAGCCGGAGCTTGAACCGGAGCCCTGCCGGTGTGACATCGCCTACAGAGGGGGGGAGAGGGCTTCTAGCTTTTTCCTCCTCCTCCTCCTCCTCTCAGCCACCACCTCTAGATTAGCCAGCTCACCACCCACTACGGAGCTATATAGCCTTCTTCACCAGCTTGTTCAGCTTGCTGGAGTCCCTCAAGTTGATGTTACCCCCCAGCACACCACAGCAAAAAAGAGAAAGATAGAAAGATAGCAGCAGTCGGTTGCACACGTCGAACGACCTGAGTCTCCTCAGGAAGAACTGCTGCTCTGTCCATTCCTGTAGAGGGCCTCAGTGTTGTCCGACCAGTCCAGATTTTTTGTTCAGGTGAACTCCAAGGAACTTGTAGGACGCCACCATCTCTACTCCTCCCCACGAGGATTATGGGAGAAGGGGGACCCTTCCTGCCTCTCCGGTAGTCCACCACCAGCTCCTTTGTCTTGCTGATGTTGAGTTGGAGGTGGTTACTGTCGGATCACCCTACGAAGCTCTCCACCACTTCTGCAGGTGGCACGTCCCTGTGTGTAGCGGAGGTCGGCGGTGTAGAGGGTAAACCAGAAGGGTGACAGCACGGTACCCTGGGGAGTGCCAGTGTTGCTCACCCAGCACCTCTGATTGGCTGCCCTGAAGTCTCAGGTACTGAGTGAGGTAGTCGGTGATCCAGGCCACCATTCCCAGGTCCAGCTGCATCCCAGTGAGCTTCTCCAGCACCTCTGATTGCTGTGTGTGTGTGTCTGTGTGTGTGCCTGGATGCACATAAGTGTTGATGTTACAAACCTGGGTGTGTTTGTGTGTCAGTACGAGCCAGAGAAAGCCATGGGAGACAGAGAGAGTGAAAGAAAGAGAGAAAGATAGAGAAAGCTCACTACTCCAAGGTGAATGCGTAAACCGGGGTAGCAGACATGCCACACACCACTGCCCTTGGCTGCAATTTTGAGCTGAATAATTCAACTCCAAAACATGGCAGGAGACCAAGTGTGGGGATTGTGTGTGTGTGTGTGTGTGTGTGGTGCGCGCGTGTGGTACTGTGGACGCTCATGTGCATGTGACCGCCTGCCGTTGTACATCTGTGTCTGTTGCATCCCTGTCTTCCTTTCTCATCCTCCCCCTTTCTTCACCTCCCTCCACCCCTTCTCTTCTCTCCCTCTGCCTGATCTCCATCCATTCTCGGCCCCTCATCCACCCCCTCTCTCTCTCTCTCTCTCTCTCTCTCTCTCTCTCTCTCTCTCTCTCTCTCTCTCTCTCTCTGTCCCTCCCCCCACATTTGATGAAAATGCATAGTATTGAGGCGAGGGTCACTTCCTCCACGGTTAACCTTCTGTAGCGTGGTAGTGAAAGGGTTCAATTAAACCTGATCAATGTTTGTGTGTCTGTGTGTGTGTCTCTCTCTCTCTCTCTTCTCTCTCTCTCTCTCTCTCTCTCTCTCTCTCTCTCTCTCTCTCTCTCTCTCTCTCTCTCGTCTCTCTGTCTTTGTCTCTCTCACTCGGACTCTCTTTTGGCATGCTGTCTGTGTAACACACACACATAATCTCTCCTCTCTATCTTTCTCTAACACACACACACACACACACACACACACACACAACACACACACACACACACACACACACACACACACACACACACACACACACACACACACACACACACACACACACACACGCAAACGCAAACACACACACACACACACACACACACACACACACACACACACACACACACACACACACACACACACACACACACACACACACACACACACACACACACACACACACACACACACACACACTCACAAACGCAAACACACAGACAATTACACCCTAATAATAACAGATTAGAGTGACCTTTCATAGGTTGGTCTGCAAAATAAATGAGAGAGTTAAATCATTTGTGTCCTGTACTGTGCAGGACAGTGCAGGACAGTGCAGGACAGTGATGCAACTGAAATAAATGAATCAACATAAATTTGGTTTGACTGACCTAGGTGTGGGGAGGGGGGTATTGTTCCCACTTTACTTGATGATGACAATACTTATCTTGACCACCAGGGGGCAGTAGAATGCAGCAGTCTGAATTAGCAGCATGGTGACACTGGAGTGCAGGGAACACACACACACACACACACACACACACACACACACACACACACACACACACACACACACACACACACACACACACACACACACACACACACACACACGCACACGCACACGCACACACACGCGCCGTCGACCCTATCCATCAGAGTTGACAGTCACAGAAGGTGTCCTTGTCTGACTGATGATGTCACAGCGTGGGCACACTGCGCCTGACGTCCAACAGTCTTGATGATGTGACCCTCGTTATCCCTTTCACCGCCGCACTACCAAACGGTTAACCCTTTCACTGCGACAATACAGAAGGTTAACCCTTTCACTGCCACACGACAGCAGGTTTAACCCTTTCACTACCACACTACAAAAGGTTAACCCTTTCACTACCACACTACAAAAGGTTAACCCTTTCACTACCACACTACAGAAGGTTAAGCCTTTCACTACCACACTACAGAAGGTTAACCCTTTACTATCACACTACAGACGGTTAACCGTCTGTAGTGTGATAGTAAAGGATAACCTAACCGTCTGTAGTGTGATAGTAAAGGGTTAATCTAACCGTCTGTAGTGTGATAGTAAAGGATAACCTAACCGTCTGTAGTGTGATAGTAAAGGCTTAACCTTCTTTTTGTGATTTTTTTTTTATAATTTCTTTGACATGACATAAAACTAGACACACAAGCATTAACAGTAAATATCCACAATAAATCACAGGATTATACATTCCAATATTTGAATCAATATAAATGTAGTTTACGAGATATATACATTATACTTGCAATACAATACAATACATACATATGCTCTTACTCGCTCTTCTCCCCCCCCCCCCCAGGACCCCCCTTGGATAATCCATCCATTATTTCGCTTCTAACCAAGGATTACAATTCATATGCTAACCTTTATTCTCTCCACCACTTCTAACCAGATTGCAATGCTGGCTTCATTGACACCTAAAATTCTTGCTGTAGATATCTCTAGATAAATCACATCGAGATAAGTAAGAGCCCATACCTTTAGGCACATTTTATCCGGTTGAATCCAGCGTGATGCTATCAGCTTTTTAGCAGCCGTAAGACCGGACAAAATTAGTCTCTTTAGCTGGTTAGTGGCTGCTATTTGAGAAACATCATTCAACAGCAATACAGAAGGCAGTACAGGTATGTTCAGAAATAAAAATTCTGATAATTGCGTGGTTACTTCTTCCCAGAATATCTTAACAGGGGGGCATTCCCAGTACATATGTATAAATGTACCGATATCGCCCCTTGAACACAAGGAGCATAGAGAGTCTTGTTTAAGCCCCATAAAGGGTTAACCTTCTGTAGTGTGGTAGTGAAAGGGTTAACACGTCTGAGGTCCACACAGAGACATTATCACCACAGGACACGCAGTAAATACTAAGGGTGCAAAACAGATGCATGACAGTCAGACATTATGGTAGATAGATAGAAACATATAGATACAACACACACACACACACACACACACACACACACACACACACACACACACACACAAACAACACACACACACACACACACACACACACACACACACACACACACACACACACACACACACACACACACACACACACACACACACACACACACACACACACACACACACACACACACCTATCTTTCTCTCTCTTACAAACTTACTTATCGTCGCTTGCGGAGGAAAACCTCGTAACTCCAAGAACCCAACTTTTCAAGAGATGGAAAAAAAACTAACAGAGATTTGAGGGCGAATAGAGTTACGAGGTTTAGACAGATGATCGGTTTAATGCGTTCCCTTTGTTTAAACTTTGTAAAACCACACACACACATATGGAGGATGATCTACTGAGTTGATTTATAAAAAATTATTAAAAAAGGAGTTACAAGGTTTTCTTCCGCCAGCGACGTTATGTAGGCCTGCTATAGATTTTACAGCACGGCAGAGACTAAAGATAGGCATTATGACAGCGTGTACAATTTCTCCTCTAGCGTTCACAATGGCGATGGAAGTAATCATTAGAGCATCACAGTGGGTGGTAGGTGGGAGGAGACGGGGCGGGCTGCGCCTCCCACCGATTAGGGCTCACATGGATGACGTAACACTGGTGACCATAACAGTGCCTTGTACAAAAGGTTACTAGAGAAGTTAACGTACAGTTATATCTATAACCATAGTTATATGAGTATAGCGGACGCTCTGCGTCCTACTGGAATATATCCCTATATCAGTCTATGCACTGAATAAATCTCCACATGCACCTTTACACACCTATTCGCCTGGCCACACCCCCATCCGCTCCTCTACATAAGCAGGGGTGTGGCCATACTAACAGCTCCTTCCCAAGTCTTTCACCACCAAGGCGAAGACCACGGGGTCCTCAGTGAGTCCGACGCAGAGCGTCCGCTATACTCATATAACTATGGTTATAGATAACCGTACGTTATAGTATCGTATAGCTACCACTCTGCGTCCTACTGGAATACAGGAGCTGAGCAGAGCGGAAGCTCGACAAATGTACCCGCTGAGGCCCCCCACAACCATCAGAACCGGGGAGGACCCGAGCCCCCGGACCCCCCTAGTGGAGGACGGGAGGGAATCGGAACCGACTGTGCGAAGAGGGGTTTAGCAACTCAAACGCACAGGGTGAGCAGACCGTGGGACCTACCTTCCCACAGAAGAACCCACAACTACACAAACGCGCAACCCACATGCCACTAAGGAACGAACGGGAAGAAATAAAAACCCTGTTACAACCCCTAATATCACAGGGTCAAAGGCAAAAACCCAACCCCGCGGCAAGGCCGTAGCAGCGGAGCGCGAAGAAGCACCCAGCCCCAGGAAGGGACTGGACCCCCCGGAAAAGGGGGCCTGGCGAGGCCAACGACGCCGCAGCATCGAGACCCCACCAGGCGGTCACTAGTGACACCACCCCCCACATCGCCAGCGTATTCGGACAGGGCCCATCCAAGAGCACGCCCTTCCCCCCTACAGCACGCCGCCCGAAGCACTCAAGAGGCGGCACCCACCAGGCACCAGGCACCGCACCGGCGAGACAACCCCCAAAAGAGGTCAACCCCTCAATCCAGGCAACAGGCCACTCAACCTGAGCCTGGAGCACTGCAGACTAGACAGGCGCCAAAGGGGTCTGCTGAAAACAGCACCCGGGCGGAAGGGGCGTACGGTATGCTGAGCAGCCTCCACAAAAAAAACCCACCATCTAGAGGGGCCGAGGCAGAGAAGGCAGACACGATTGGCAGACGTCATGAAAAGTGCGGAGGCACACTCACAGGCAGACGGGGCCAAACCCGGCCTACCCCGACAGTCGACTCCGCTACCAACACACCTGGAAACCAACCACCACCTTGGTTCTAACATGAGGCGGTTGTTCCTATAACCCCCAAGAAAAAACTCCAAAACACAACTGCGGGTATACACTGGCTATACAGCAGTACAAGTGTTTCAGTTTTCAAGAAAGGGTTAACCCAGGCCAACAGGTTGATGAGAACAAGTTTGGACCTGGGCCCGCGGGCCTGGACGTACACAGGGATGCCAGAGGGGTACAAGAACCACCTCGACAGCCCCCTCCAAGCCCCACCAAGCAGGAGAAGAGAGGGGCGAAAAAAGAATGGAGAAGGACCAGGCTCCTTAGCACAGCGCAAGGGACAACACAATATGGACCAAGCAACAGTGAGGGATAACACGCAGTAACATAACCACGAACACCTCCATAACATCAAACCCTGCAACGCCCGGGCCGACCCGGCATTTTCCCCTCGAAAAAGCACAAGTCCCTCAGGGTACCAGAACAGCAGATCTGCGCCCCGGTGGACAACGGGTTAACTGACCTGGTCCGGCGCGACCAGAACCATGCCCGTGTCCTAATCATGCCGCCATCCCCAGTCCCAGGAGGGGGGTAAGTACGCGTGTTGATCCAAAACATCACAGAGGGCGCCACCCAGACGGTCAGAACACAAAGCACCGCGCCCGGTGGCCCACCCCAAGGGTGTGAGACCCCTCTACCAATGCTTCGATTTATTCCGTTATCATCCCCCAGAGATGAACGAGAATTCGTTGAGACAAGCCTAGTACACTGGCGCTCGGAAGAGACAAACTCCATCCCAGTTGCCACATAAAAAACGCTGTTTCAATGATGAGCAACCAAGGCGCGCAAGCCCATGCGTGGTTCCTATCAGAAGCACCCAGGGCCAGCACTATGTACACGTCGAGACCCAAAACATATCAATGGCAATTCTAACAAGAACCCAGATATCGTTCCTCCAAGCCGCCTGGGAGAACGGCAAGAAGCCACTTTTCTTACAAAAAAAATACGGACATGGGTCCCATATGACGCGGCCGAGGGAAAACAACACCCTGTCAACCCGCTCCATAATAGAGGGGACGGGGAACCCCCAGAGAGACTTCCCACGTGAGCAACAAATTGAAAAGTGTATGTAACATTGAGCCATGTGACCAAAAGCTCAAGACACATATATACAGAGCGCAGCCGAACTCTTGAGTTCCCATGCACCGCAACACCAACTTGACAACAACAGAGGTCCACATATGGAGCCTGAAAAGAACTCACGGAAGTCGCCAACCAATAGAAACGTGCCCAGTGACGTACTCTATGGCGGGGGGAATCCCATGACTCAACCGACCAAAAGGCGAGGAATCAGGGAACTCCCTACACCCCCCCCCTCTCCCTACCCCGTGCCGCGCTGACCAATCAGTGCGGCAGGAAACCTGAAGGACAGAAGGCCCAACCCCCTGACCAATCAGAAAAGAGGGAAGGAGGGGTTTATCAGTTCACCCCCTCATGACCCCACACCCCGGATACGATAGAAAACAACCATTCAGCGGTGATACCTATGTAGCCAGCATGCTAAATGGAGAAGCGTATATCCTACCAGGATAAGCTAAACCAACGCACGCCAGTCACAGACAACAACTCGTCTGCGAACAGGGTTTATAAACAAGGCTGTAGGCTTGTGTGCGAACACGACACCCGTGTTTCATGTTTTAAGAAAAAAACACAGAAGGTTGAGAGAGGGTCTAAGACCTTGGTACAAGCTATACACACGAGCACTTCTGTAGGCTAACACTCCAAAGTTGTGGACTCAATGCCATCGTTTCCAATGTAACAGAATACACACAACCCCCTCAGACAACGGTACAAATGTACCACTATAAGAAGAAACATATTTCTTCAGGATGAGGAAAGAAAAGTCTTTCGACCCAGTGCTAGCCACAGGCCTTGCTAAGCACACATATATATGTAGCGACCAGACCGACTAAAAGTCCTGCTCTCCTAAACAACCCCACAGCTAGGCGAGTGTTACGTATGTGGTGATATTGACCTTGAATTTCATAACTAATATGTGTGAATAATTAGAAAACCATAATATTATGCCTTGTATACTTTTTAGCAGCAGAGTGGGTTGCAGGGCTAAATGAGGAACAATTCTAGAGACAGTTGCATCAGATAACAGCAGGAACAGTTATTTCAACCCCCACTAGCAGATGCACTCAACACTAGAACAAAGGAACTGAAAAGTCACAGACAACTGTTAGCAGATTTCAGCAGCGACAGCAGAGACCAGATAACTGGCTCTGATAGTATAAGACAGGACTAAAGATCATTAATCAATAAGGACATGTTTCAAAGTTAAATGAAAAAGCATGATACTTGATTGGCTTTGATTGGATTGACAACTCTATAAATAAACCAATAAAAACATCTATATAGATATTTAGAATTAAGAATCCTGGTATAGTTATCACAGTTATATGATCTGGTAAATAAAGGTTGGTGTGGTCTCCTATAGGATGTCTGATATCAGCCTAGAAGCAATGACTGTACTGGGATGATATGAGAGGTCTATAGGTCATTACACAAACCATGTAGATTGGAAAATCAATAATGGTACACGAAGGAATGTTGATGCATTCAGAGGAGACACCGACGGGGGCCACAGGCAGGGCCCCCCCTCTCTGTCCAAACATGAGAGGCCACAACCCAAAGGAGGGGGCCATTGACACCAACCCCCACAGAAGAACCAACCGGATTGGACCAAACGTATTATTAAAATGTGCTACTATTGGTGGGAAATTATAGTATTTAAGAGCAAAACAGTGTTAATTCAGGAGCCCAGACCGCCCCAGGTCTGCGGCTCCCCGCTCCCAACCCAGAGAATGCTGTCGGCTGATTTTCATGTAAGTAAGCTGGATGGCCCCATGGTTGGTTAGAATAGAATGTAAAGATACTTATCTTAGAAACCAGGCTTACTCATATGAAAAGGGCTTACAGTAGATTCTCTATTTTCATTGATGTTAACAATGACTGTTGTATGTACATGTTGGGGTTTTGAGATGCAAACCTTGTTGATCTTTTGTACAAGACAGACATGTTAATGTATTCTGATAATCCTTGTATGTGAAAAGCAACCTTTTTATTCACTCTGGGCCGCCGAGGCAAATAAATAAATGAGTTTGAATTCGAACTCTGTGGTCTGGACTGCACGTTTATTCCTTGCTGGCTATATTGGAAGTCAGATGAGGAGACCAAATCCTATCACTTATGATCTTTTCCTCCTTCCAGATAACAACCTCATTGTACTGCGAATAAACCTTAGGTTTTGTATAGGATTATACGACAGAAATGGTGCCTGTCTGACCCGCTCTGTTGTGCCCCCCCTGAAGATGTGCGGTGAGGTTTGTGTGGCTGGCTGCTCAGAGCCACGGCCCTGCTTGCACGTTGGGGACATCCAGGAAAAAAGCCGGGGGTTGATGCGTTCATTGAGGGGTTTGCAGTGCAGGGTTTTGCTGTCTGGATGGAGGACCAGGGGAGAGATGGAGGCTGGTTGTGTAGCCACTGGTTGGGGCCCGGGGTGAATATAGCCTTTGCGTACATGAATGGTGGAGTGGTGATTAGCTAGACTGTCCAACGGTAAAGGGATCGCGCTTGTTGTGCAGTAAATATACAATCATGAGCTTTTGATATATTGTGTGGTTATTTAGACACAGGAGGCCGTTTCCGGCCTGCTTGCTTGGTTGTTTATTGCAATAAATACGGGCAGCGTATTTTGTGCCAGGCCCTTGCGGACAGGGGGATAGTACTTTTTTTAATAGCTTTCGGTGATCCAAGACACATAGGATAGTTTAGGTAAAATAATTGAGGGGACACGGCGAGGAGCGGTAGAATGTGGATTATAGTTACAGAAATGCAGGAAGTGGGACTGTGAGGTGACTGGACAGTGATGGAAAATGCAGAGTAGTCAGATCTTAAAGAGAAGATTATAGGTAAAAAGTGTGATGAGTGTGTGAAAGTTGTTGTTTAAAGAGCCACGGCCCGAGGATTGGTTAGAGAGATGATGGGATAGCAGAGGTGCGTGACGCTCGAACCACCGTATTGGCATGGTTCAATCGGCCAGCGGGGATGTCCAGGACGGCCACTCGCAAATTGAAGGAACCGTACTGCGCTTTGGCGTGTGGTCCCTGATCGTGGCCACATTCGTTTTTGCGTTCAGGAAGTACGGTAGGATGCAACCTGGTTTACAGACGGACCCATGTCCTTCCGGGAAGTGCATGATAAGCTGAGATATTTTTTTCGTGTCTGGGCAGTGAGTGGATTGTGTGTGTACGATTGCTGGGCAACGCAGGGCCTCCGCTTGTAGCCGCCTCTCAAGCGGCCGGGATCGGGGGTCTGAAACGTCGGCAACGATGCAGATGGTACTTTCAGACTCTGGTCCAACACTGCAACAGATCACGGAATCAGATGGATATGTGAAGAAAGCGTCAATATGATGGTGTGCGTTACGGGTAGCGGGATATTAACGTAGTAAGTGGTGAAATGAGCGTACGGAGGGGTCTTCCCAAGCATAACACGTAGGCTTTTGAAAATATCACCCAGACTAGCCGGACCTCGGCTTTATTCACGGGGGGGATCTTCTACTGGGGATATCAGCCGTTCTAGCCGTAACCGATCCATTGTTAAGGATTGGTTGGGGGGATAAAAATTTGCTTGTTAGCCAAGAGAAGGTTAATTTCAGAAGGCAAAGATATCGACGAAGGTCCCGGTAGAACGTGTTAGCTTGGGCACTCATTTCTATACGTTACGCCGTGGCAAAAATTACAATATGCGCTTAGCAACAAATCGTTTAATTATACTGTTTACAATGTAAGTGTACATTGCATGTATTGTGTACTAACGCTCTTAGAGCAAACTTGGCCAGGTTGTTGTGTTGTTAAGCGTGGATCAGGACGGTATACAAGTCTGAAGCGAGTCATATTGGAAGTTGGGGCTAACTAGCTTAGCTCTGTGGAAGAGCCGCGGTAATCTAGGGACATTAAGGCGGCGAGGTGAGAGATTTAACGAAACACTGTGGGAGCAATTGTTGTTAAGAAGCGAATCGAGTGGTTCGTTGATGTGATTATGGCCGTATTGATGGTTATATTTAATGCGGTATTCAATGTGTACGACGATGTTGTTATGGAGAAGCAGTCGCAGGTTGATGACGTCATAGTGTGGAGAGGAGTTTTTGGACGTCCTGGCTATTGAGCCGGGCGGAGAAAGGGTAGGAGAATTGGTTTAAGATTCGTGTTGATCTGTGTAAACGGCGTTGGCATATTAGAATGTTTTAAATTCTTTTACGATAGTTTGTTCTTTTAAAATAGATTAGATTTAAACATGTGTAGGTTGTTTAAAGTTTGATTGGTACCGAGCGGACTGAATGAAATGTGCGGATCCCAGAAGCGTGTGGGGACACCACATAACGCGCGGATCTTGGAGTGTTGAACCATCGCATCAGGCTGGCTAGGCTATTAGCTTGCATGCGGCTGTTTTGTGAGTTTGCGGGCGACATGTGTTATGATTAGAGTTTTGAAAGTGATGGTTAGGAAGTATTAGAGAGCGCGTGGATGTCGTGGCATTGTATTAGGACGAAACGGAGTGTTTTGTAGTGATAGTTGTACTTTGTCGCGATACATCGTTTTTCTGTGCGCCGTTTGCGCTACTGCGCATGTGCGTTACAACACGGATCGCTGTTTTTCATTTTATTCGCTCGAGGGGAAACGGGTGAGTTTATATTTAGCTTTGTGCTGTATGTATGTATATTGTATGTTGTAACTGAGGGGTACAATTCCCTGACTGTATTGAGAGTATGGTATTATTAAACCACTACTTAGTTATGTACTTTAATTACTGGCCATACAGTACACGGTATATATGGTGAACACCCACACAAGAATACAACAATGACACCTAAAGTTCTAGTGAGAGGGATTTATTATTATAGCAACGATAGGTTACAGAATGAGAATTATGAATGCGCTTATATGGCGAAGAACACTTAAGTAAGTCAAGAGCGTAAGTCCATGAGCATATTAAGATGGGTATAATTAATACCACCTGTAGCATAAGAATTATATAAGGCACACTCGTAGTCAGCTGGAGATACTAAGGGGGTTCCCTCCGGTTGTAAGCCAGCAGGGGAGAGGAATGTTCGAGAGCAAAAGTCTGGATCAACGAGGAATCAATAAGCTCCAGCTACGGGAGGCGGTACATATACTCCCCTCGATCGGCAGACAAAAGCAGCAGCTATAATCCAAGTATGCTAGACAGCATGGATGAAAGCCAGCCAGCCTCTTCCTAGAGACGGGCTCGAGTGATGCTCCTCACGGGTAGATCTCACACAGCAGTGGGGTAGACGGTTCTCTGCTCCAGCAGCCACAGTACCAAAAGCAATATAATCCAGCCGGAAAAGGCTCTGCATTCGCCGGTGTAGATTCTCCTGTGCACTATACTTCACATTAACTAGGTCGAACTTGACGTTATTTCACTAAGCTCTGACACTTTTACTATCCTATTCGCACGCGGTTCTAAGTGCTCTATTTAGACGCAAAGTTGCTCACTTCACTTGGTCGTTGACTCATGGTGAAGGCTTTAACGTTAAGACGATACGTTACTTTGAACGAAGGTGAACTGAATGAACTGTGGACTAAGTGCTGCTGTATCCACCTGCGCCGTATTTATA
Source organism: Notolepis coatsorum (assembly GCF_963971535.1). Taxonomy (NCBI): domain Eukaryota; kingdom Metazoa; phylum Chordata; class Actinopteri; order Aulopiformes; family Paralepididae; genus Notolepis; species Notolepis coatsorum. The sequence continues at coordinate 147,913,870 of NC_140171.1, read as the reverse complement.
CGTAAGGTGAATTATCTAGTGCCAACCTCAGTTCTGTCTCGTATTACTGCGCAAACCTGGACATGTTGAGACAAGCCTTGGCGGTGGCTTTGAACTCGAACTTGGGGGTATGGCCGTTGGCGCCTAGGGGGTCGCTGTCCAATAGGAGAACGAATATTATGGTCTGGCTTGTACCTAGGTAAAGGGATATTCCGTGTATATGAACAAAGAATATACAAGGGATATCAAACGATATACAAATATTATACAATATATCTCAAGTAATAAATATATATATTCTGTTTAATCTGACCCTTTGTAACATATGTTGTATTTTTGTGCAACCAGGGGAGAAAGGTGTAACATGTATGGTGCTTAGATTAAGGGAGATGGTAAACAAATGTGGAGGAAGTCAGTAAGGGTTTACTTAGACTGCAAACAAGGCAGTGGCCTGTCAAGGGGAAATGAATTAATGAATACATGGCCTATACAAGGCTGGGATTCACGAACTGGCTGCTCTGGGTTATTGTATTTGATGGAAACATACATATACACATTAGACACAAGGGTATATTCTTGACCAAGGGGGGTTTGATTGATTGAAAACAGTACAGCTCAATACATACAATTGTTAAGGGGATGCAGACCAGAGACAGGGTCCCCCCATTTTCGATTCATCATAACATTTATGACATACATGACATGCAGATAATCAGTAGTTTGGGAGTAGCAATAGGCTGAATTTGGTAAAATGCTCTACAAAGTAAAATACATGTTGCTTACAAAGAGTCATATGTCACATATGTACCGAGTTAACGTTCCCAGAACGTCCGGTTTACAGTTTTTTTAGTCTTAGCATATGGGAACTAACCACTAATGATGTCTTACTACATGAGTGATGCTTATGTTTGTGATATGCAAAGCGTGTTGTTGTATAATGATGTGATTTATATCTGTCTAGAGTACAATTATTTTGAGAGTCTGTTTATGCTTGTGTACTTTGTTGAAATCTTTAATGCCTTTGGTTTACATAGGCTGTTGTTTTATATTAGGATTGATTGCAAGTCCTTGAGTCACAGCAGGATAATTTAGTGACGAGGGACTTGTTTATAGGCTGTTTTTTATGACTGTATGATTGTGTTTTTGCAGTTATTTTTAAATGTTTTACTGTTTAGTCTGTACATTTTCTGTGTTTGGCTGTTAGGGTCATGCAGGAATGGGTTGATTTGCCCCAGGGTAGAATGTGTGTAATGATTAACCTATTGATGGAGTTACAGGAGGGCCTGCATATGCCAGGGGACAATGGGGGTGCAAGGGCTTGCACCAGGTGCCAGTAGGCAGAGGGACAAAAGTTGAGAAGATTATATTGCCCAGGGGGGTAGGAATGCTTTGAGACAGGTCACGGGAAGCCACGGGGGATGCTAAAACCTGTTGTTTATGGTCGCTGTTACACTCACGAGAGGGACCTAGAATATCTTTACAGCAGGAAGTTGATAACGTTATATGCCCAAGGGGGGTCAAGTGGGGCAGCTGTTGTTTACAGTGGCTGTTTTACGACAGGATGACGGAGCAGGCCTGGTCAGATTAGATGCGCCAGGAGGGAGGTCACAGCTGGTGAAGATAGGGGGGAAGGGTCAGAATGTGATAACAGATGACAGATATTTTTACAACAGGGACACAGGACGTGGTTGTAAGGGGTCAATACAGGATCAAAGGCAGCATGAGGGAGACAGGAAGATAAGGTGCTAATTCGGGATAGCATGAGGGGGACAGGAGGTGACAGGAAGATGGGACAGGGGGCTAATTCAGGAAACAGCTGAGAAGGGCGAGCAAGAAAAATCATTAAGATAATCATTCAATTGGATTATGACTTTTGAATGGCTAACTATTTGGTTAGAGGGAATAGCGGTAGACTCTCGGGGTACTAGGAATGCTTTGAGATTCTATCGTTGAGAGGGAGTTCCTAGACTCTTTCTGACAGTGGGTAGGAGTCTAAGTGGAGTATATTGGATTAGCCTGAGGTTGAGAACAGGAAGGGAAACTAACCAGTGTCTTGTCCAGTGTCTTGTCTGTGGTTGATTAACAGGTTGTATGGGAGAGGGTTGAAAGTATTTGTTTGTGAGAGGTGTGTGGTTGAAATGATCAGAGTGGCTGTGATTGATTGAGGGGTGAATGTTTTTTTCTTTGTGAATGTTTCGCTGGAGTAAGTCTGTGGATGATGAGTGTGGTCTGTTATTGTCTATGTTTTTTCTTTTTAGTGAATGATTGAGGCTGGGGATGACAGATAGTAGACCGAGTCTGTTATCTAGTTAGGCCTAACAATAGACAGGATGTTGGATCTCGTGGTGAGCCAACTGACCACTTTTAATATAAGCCATATCTAGGTATAGTTGGCTGGGAGCTCTGAATGCGTATGAATGAAAGTGAAGTTTGACTAAATTTTGTTTTTCTTTCCTTTCTGAGAACTCTACTTTTCAGAATTGAATGTGTTGTATGGCTGTGGGGTGTTGGATGACAGTGTTTACTTTGTATCATATCATTTGGTTTGAGTGTCAAGGTTTAGGTTTTATTTTAAAAGCGGTGGTGGTTTTGATACACTGCTTTCATTCAAGTTTATTTCTTTAGGAGTTAACAGCCACTGTTGTGTGTAGATGAGCGATTGGATTTAGATTTTTAGGTTTATTTTAATCTGTGGTTATCTGGACTGAAGGTGTTTGAATGGAGCCTGTGGGACTGTCAAGTCACTGAAACATGTTTGAATGGAACGGTTGTGTGATGATGATGAGTGAAAAGGTTGTGTGCATGTGAAGTTTGAAGCTTGTTCTTTTTATTCCTTTAATATTTTCTTGGTATGCATGGAGCATTCACGATTGGTCTGCCACGTGTGTAATAGGAGGATGTGTTTGGTTTATTTTGGTTTTTCTTTCCTTTCTACAAACCTTTAATTTCAATGTTTGGTGCTTGTTTTTTTTATTGCTTTGCTGTTTTAGGTATGAATGGTGATTCCACATGTGGAGATGCAAAACATGTGGTTGAAGGATGTGTTTATTGGGATATTTTGTTAATTATTTGTCTTTTGTTTTTATTTCTCAACTGCTTTTCATGGTCTGGGTGAGAGGGGAGAGAACTGGGGGCAGGAGTGAGAGCGTCGGGACAGGATGACGGCAAAAGCTAAGTGGTTCCATCACATTTGCATATGAATTATCGATGGCTTCTCTTAAAAATATTTGACATATGGTGTAAAAGGATTTGCTTTGTGTTTTTTCCCTCACAGATTCAGTCGAGGGGGGAATGCGGAACGACACATGTAGAGAAGTCATAAATGTTGAGTATGAATACATTTCATTAGATTACGACACAGTGGAGTGAACCTGTTCAGTTATTTCCTGTGGGAAATTATAGGTTGTGGAAAGAGGTCGCTTGTTGACGCTAGCCCCTCCTTCATCATAACCCCAAGAACAGAGGCCAGGTTGATTTGTGAAAACAGACACAGGTTTGGGAAGCGTCCAGACTGAGAGAGCCGTCTGTAAATCCGAGGAAGGACAGTCATAGGTCAAAATATGACGGGGTCACAGGCCTACAACAGTTGCTACGGCTGAGGCTGGCTAGCATGGGGGAAGGGGGAGGCAAGGCCGGTCTGGAACTGTGCAGGAAAGGTGAGCAAGGGCCTCTGTGGAATGTGAAATTTGGTTGGTGTGGAGAACGGGGGGTTACTGAACAGTAGCTACTGATGGTCTCTGTTTGGGCACATGTGATTTGGTAGAAGGCGCAGGCAGAGGGCGGATAGATTAACACAACGCAGGGTAGAAGCATACACATAGGTAGATTATGGTCAAAGTGAGGAGGTGGTGACATTTTTTTCTCCTTGGGTGTTTCTCCGCCTTCCCTGCCCGACTGGTGTTGTGACGACGAGGAGGTAAGGTTATATGACCATGATGTGGTCATAAGGGGGGTGGATAGATGAGAAGACCAATTGATGGATTATGCAGATGTGATTGTGCTGTCTTAGGAAAGAAAAGAATTAACAGGAGAAGAAAAAATGAATGTAAAGTGAAAATATTGTGATAACTAATGTATGTTTTCTCTCAAACCAGATCATGTAAAGGAGTGTGGGAACATACGTTCATATAGATTAAGGAAATTGGGTTTTAAATTTGTGATTTATTATATTTTAATGTGTAATTTGTAGATTAAAAGAAATTGTTTTATTGTTTTAAACAAACCCAAAAGTTGTTGTTTAAAAGGTGGGCCTCTGGCTAATGAGCCTTGAGGAGCAAAAACTCATTGATGATATGTACCAAAGAATAATGAAAAAAAATTGAAAAAAAAGTGAGAACATTTTGAAAAAATTATGATTTTTGTTATTATGTTGTATGGTTAGTATGTATAGAAAATCAAGTCAAATGTACTATTTATGACAATAATAATTGCCAAAGTGAGGAATGTGGTGATATTGACCTTTAATTTCATAACTAATATGTGTGAATAATTATAAAACCATAATATTATGCCTTGTATACTTTTTAGCAGCAGAGTGGGTTGCAGGGCTAAATGAGGAACGATTCTAAGAGACAGTTGCATCAGATAACAGCAGGAACAGTTATTTCAACCCCCACTAGCAGATGCACTCAACACTAGAACAAAGGAACTGAAAAGTCACAGACAACTGTTAGCAGATTTCAGCAGCGACAGCAGAGACCAGATAACTGGCTCTGATAGTATAAGACAGGACTAAAGATCATTAATCAATAAGGACATGTTTCAAAGTTAAATGAAAAAGCATGATACTTGATTGGCTTTGATTGGATTGACAACTCTATAAAGAAACCAATAAAAACATCTATATAGATATTTAGAATTAAGAATCCTGGTATAGTTATCACAGTTATATGATCTGGTAAATAAAGGTTGGTGTGGTCTCCTATAGGATGTCTGATATCAGCCTAGAAGCAATGACTGTACTGGGATGATATGAGAGGTCTATAGGTCATTACACAAACCATATAGATTGGAAAATCAATAATGGTACACGAAGGAATGTTGATGCATTCAGAGGAGACACCGACGGGGGCCACAGGCAGGCCCCCCCCTCTCTGTCCAAACATGAGAGGCCACAACCCAAAGGAGGGGGCCATTGACGCCAACCCCCACAGAAGAACCAACCGGATTGGACCAAACGTATTATTAAAATGTGCTACTATTGGTGGGAAATTATAGTATTTAAGAGCAAAACAGTGTTAATTCAGGAGCCCAGACCGCCCCAGGTCTGCGGCTCCCCGCTCCCAACCCAGAGAATGCTGTCGGCTGATTTTCATGTAAGTAAGCTGGATGGCCCCATGGTTGGTTAGAATAGAATGTAAAGATACTTATCTTAGAAACCAGGCTTACTCATATGAAAAGGGCTTGCAGTAGATTCTCTATTTTCATTGATGTTAACAATGACTGTTGTATGTACATGTTGGGGTTTTGAGATGCAAACCTTGTTGATATTTTGTACAAGACAGACATGTTAATGTATTCTGATAATCCTTGTATGTGAAAAGCAACCTTTTTATTCACTCTGGGCCACCGAGGCAAATAAATACATGAGTTTGAATTCGAACTCTGTGGTCTGGACTGTACGTTTATTCCTTGCTGGCTATATTGGAAGTCATATGAGGAGACCAAATCCTATCACTTATGATCTTTTCCTCCTTCCAGATAACAACCTCATTGTACTGCGAATAAACCGTAGGTTTTGTATAGGATTATACGACACGTACCCCAATGGGGAGACGCAACACAAGGCCACAGACAGGGTAGGTGAGGGTGCAGTGACACAAAACGCAGGAGGCAATTTGCAAAATAATAATATTTATTTCACAAAATTCAAATCAGCAACACAGAGAGCAAGGAGGACTTACCAGTGAGCACCAAATGAAATATCAAAAAGAAATAAAAGCCCACCCCCCCTTACAGGCGCGGACGCCCCAAAGTACAGGTGGTGGTGCTCACTTCTAAAGCTGGTGTCTTTAACAGTAGGTCACCTACGTTATGCAAAATGTAGACCCAGGGTATCTTCCTGTCCTCAATGTCCCTGTGTGCAAAACAAAAGATTAATAAACAAGAAAAACAATCACCATAGGCTGGGTGACGAGGAATAAATATACACAAGTTAGGAACAAAACAGAAATGTACAAATACCAAACTAATGCCAAACAGGCCACAGCTCTACAGAACACAAACAGCACAAACTATACTAAAGTCCTAAACTAACTGACAGCACAAAGTGCCAGAGCCTTCACCAGCTCTATACCAAAGACATACACAAAGATGAGCTCCCACCACACACAGACCAAACGAACCAGGGAGCTGACTAACACTGAAACAAAATGGGTATATGAAGGGAGAGTGGATGTTGATTGCAGAATCAGCTTTACCTGCTGCTGCACTGGGGTGAGTTGCTGATTGACCAGCTGCTGCTGCAACTGGGACTGGGAGACACCTGAGAATGGGATATGTAGACACAAGAGGGAGACAAGACAACAACAAACAAAACATGCCTATATAGATAACATACATTACTCCCTCTATATACATACATAAGGACACCGTCCGTAACAGCGAGGGTTCACACATCGTAGCCCCAACATATACAGTGAATAAACACACAGTTTGTAAGGAGGGACCCTTTATTTAATTTGCAACAAAATCATATGGTTGGGGTGGGGAAGGGAACAGGAGTAAACAGGGGAAAAGTCACTAGCGGCACCTGCCACGTGCAGCACGGTGCTTGCCCCCACGGGGAGCCGGCCCGGAGGGACGGTTCTGGGGTGCCTGGACACGACGATCCCTACCGTCACCTCCGGGCGTGGGTCGGCTGGCTGCGGCGGACGAGGCACCCTCTCCACTCCTGGCCTTTTTGGGCGAAAGCCCAGTAGCGGCGGCGGTCATCACCGGCGGCATTGGGTGGGAGGAAATGGGGTTGGAGCACAGCACGCTCCTCCTCCATGTCTCTGCATGCAGCCGTCATCTGCTGCATGGCAGACCCGAAGAGCCCAGCCTCGGAGAGGGGGGCCGTGAGCAGGGGAAGCCTCTTCTGCTCCGGCACCCTCGCTTGCTCCAGCCAAAGGTGGCGCTGGGTCAGAGTGGCCAGGGTGCGTCCCTTCCCAGCGGCTATTCCCTGCAGCTGAGTCATGTGCAGGATGGCTCCAGCCGCATGGGCGTGAAGGTACTGATGGTGGTCGTCCAACACCGATCCGTCCGCCATCATCCCCGACATGTAGCGCGCCAGCTGCGCAATGTTGGATGTCGCAGCCAGGCTCTGTGTCGCGGCGATGAATGACTGGTCACTCCAGTTGGCCATCTTCCTAGCCGATTTCCCATGGGGAAACGGCTTCTGCAACGGCTCCCACACCACTTCGGGACAAAGTATAGACGCCATCGGGCTATCAAGCCAAGGCACCCCTTCCTTTAATCCCTGGACCAAACCCGCCACCGCGTGACTGGCACATAGGCGGGGGTAAGGCCAGTGATGCGGGAGATTACCTGTCCCTGACGCAGTGACGCACGTAGGCCTCCATCGAGGGGAAGAATGGGCAGACACACCACGCCATTAGCGACAGCGGCGGCCGCCATGAGCTCGGGGAACAAGGCACGCAACTCCCCTTGCGCACCTCCCTCCACGTAGCCCGCGTCCCTCACGTACGGGAGGCTGCCATGTGTGGCGCCACCATCCGACGTGGTTGATAGCTGGGCATCCCGTCTCCGAGTCGGAGGTTCTAACCCAACATCGGATGACGAGGGACCCCAAGGAGACATATCACCCCCTGCCACACCCTGAGGGGGAGAGTGATACGTCTCCAACGGGGCATCAAACAAGATCGCTCCCGCTCCCTCCATAAAATCGTTTCCATCGGACAAGGAGACCAAGCAGGAGCACCCTCGTCTGGCTCCAGCAGCTCCCCAAAGCCAGGCCGTTCGCCCTTGCAGCTCACCATCTTACGACGGGAGCGAGCAGAGGCGAAGAGCTTGCGTCTCAAATCCTCCGCCACCAGAGGAGCCGTCGACCTATCGGCCGACCGTCCACTGGCGGGGGAACCAGAGCTGGAACTAGGCCATCTCACGGGAGACGGCCTTGGCTCAACAGCCCCTCGGAGAGGCAAACTCCCCACCGGACACCGCTCGGGCGCATCCGACTGCCACGGCCGTGGAGTCAGAGCAGCCCCACGACGCACGGCGGAGGCGGCAATGGAAAACCGCTGGTGAAGGGTGACGTTGCAGTGGCGGCCGCCACTGGGGGGCGCTAGGGCGCCGCCCCCCCTCAGAACCTGCCCTGGTTATATGAGAGAATAACAAGAACAATTATTTTTTAGTTTTTTGTTTTATAGCCCTATAAATAATATAAACATGTTTAAAATGAATAATATTTACTCATTTTAAGTATGTTTGTGTTTCCAATGCACAATATAACGTTAATAAATAAAATAATAAATACTCGTTTTCTTGAACTCACTTTTTTTTTTTTTTTTTTTTTTGCCGGGGCTAGACGCGATAGCGCTCTGAGTGCGCGTCACTGTGTGATCGCTGTATCCGTAGCAGCCAATCAGTGCGTAACGCGTTGTGCGTTGAAATATGACTATTATGTTGGAATCCGGGCGCGATTTGAAGCGGTCTAGGCAGCAGCAGTCAAGAATTTCTGTAGCCGCATTTCGCGGAGACGCTCTCTGATTGGCCGACGCCAGTATTTTTTTCCGTAGCAGCATTTCGCGGAGACGATCTCTGATTGGCCGAATCCACTTTCTAATGTTCCAATTCTAGCTTATTCTCGCTTGGTAGAGATAGTTGTGTTGTTGTGAGATGCAGCTGTTTGTCTTGGAGCGTGATGGCAAGTTCTTTCAACGGTTAGGCTTAGGCACTCTTTCAAAGTTGGTTAAGGTTAGAGTTTGTCTTAGAGCATGGCGATAGAACACCAGGTAGTTTGCAGGCTGTTAGAGGCGGACATGGACAAAGGCACTCACAGTACTTGTTGGCTATTAACAAGCTATATTATGGATGCAGTGTGGAGGGACATGCATGGACAATGTATGGACATCAACACAGGCTGGATGGACAATGCCATGGAGTGGATATACTTTATCAACAAGCCCTTCTCTGCCAACAACAAGGTAGATTAGCGATATCTCTCTCTCTCTCTCTCTCTCTCTCTCTCTCTCTCTCTCTCTCTCTCTCTCTCTCTCTCTCTCTCTATCTCTCTCTCTCTCTCTCTCTCTCTCTCTCTCTCTCTCTCTCTCTCTCTCTCTCTCTCTCTCTCTCTCTCTCTCTTTCTTTTGGATTGAAAATGCGTGGATTATGGCTTGTTCAATATCGTCTATGTTTGAATGAATGAATGAATGAAAACTTTATTAACAGATTGCAGAATGGGTACAATACAGTACGGCTCAATACACACAATTGTTAAGGGGATGCAGACCTGAGAAAGACGTTTGTCTTGTTTACATCAGGGTCCCAGATTTTCGATTCATATCGATAGTTTAATAGCTAGCCTTGGCTCGTTTAACAATATGCAAAATATGTGTACAGCCCTGTACTCATACTGAAGTTATTCTTGGTATATAATACTACATATACTATGTCTGATTGTGTAACGAATCGATTCCACGTCCCGCTGTGTGTGAGAGAGAGAAGGAGAGAGAGGGAGAGATCTGAGTGTGTTTGGAGACGGAGCAAGTTTTGTTTCTAACTTTTCTATTTATATATTGTGTTTCAAGTTGTGAATTAGACTATACTTTATTTGACTGGTTGTGTGTTGTTGTAGTAACAGCTGAGCGACTCGTTCATACGAGCCGATTCATTGCCGTGAGCGTGAGTCGAATCGCTCACGTCTTGCCATGAGTCGGTTGCGTGGTACTGTACATGTTTGCAAAATGTTTTGGTATAGCGCCCCTAGTGGAGAGAGAACCAGCAGCCGCTACTGTGACGTTGTGTGCGCTCGAACCCTCTGACCTGGATGAAGACATTATCTCTTAGCTTTTTCTCATAAAACTGTGAGAGAGAGAAAAAACAAGAAAAGATGTCCATGTAGCTCCTTTCCAACAATTATTTTACACTAAACTCAAGTGGTGTATACAGACACTCGCCGTGGTGAAAATAAGGAAGGAGCTGTTAGTATGGCCACACCCCTGCTTATGTAGAGGAGCGGATGGGGGTGTGGCCAGGCGAATAGGTATGTAAAGGTGCATGTGGAGATTTATTCAGTGCATAGACTGATATAGGGATATATTCCAGTAGGACGCAGAGCGGCAGCTATACGATACTATAACCCTTTCACTGACACACGACAGAAGGTTAACCCTTTACTATCACACAACCGACGGCTATCATGCAGCAGTGAAAGGGTTAACCTTCTGTGAATTATCGCGGTGAAAGGGTTAACCATTTTGGTGTGCGGCAGTGAAAGGGTTAAATGCCAAGAATGTCAAATGGGCTAGGATGAGGATTACAGTAAAGCCTAAATTAAGAAGCATTGACCAGAGCGAAGGTAATAGAGAGAAGGTTTTATGAAAAGTTTTAAAAGATTCCATCTATAAGGGACAAGCCAGTGAAAAGCTTGGACAGGCGGTATCAGCCTGGGGAGTTGAATGACAGTGAACAGATAGAGCTATTTAGGACAGATGGTGTAGATCAGTGGTTCTCAACTGGTCTGGCCTCGGGACCCAACATTTTCCGTAGTCATTAAGTCGCGACCCAAATTTTTTAACCACTATGATTTATTTCAAAAAAATTTTTTTTTGCAGTAATACACAATCTTTCATGCACTGTTAACAACATGAAATAAACACAAAAAAGTGCAACAAAAGTGCAACTAGGGCTAAAGACCCAATGAAATAAAATAATAATAAATAATATGCTTCTTAGCAGATTTCTTAGCTTAACATAACAGACCTACAGTAAGTTTGGGGGAACTAATGGGATAACTGGGGTTGCAACAAAAGTGCAACTAGGGATAAAACCCAATGAAATAAAATAATAATAAATAATTATGCTTCTTAGCAGACTTCTTAGCTTAACATAACAGACCTACAGTAAGTTTGGGGGAACTAATGGGATAACTGGGGTTGCAAATAAAAATGCAACTAGGGCTAAAAACACAATGAAATAATAATAATTATAATAAATAATGATATCCTTCTTAGCAGACTTCTTAGCTTAACATCCCAGGGAACTAATGGGATAACTGGGGATGTTGTTTGCTCGTGACAAGAGTCTCAAAGTCTGGGGTGATTTGATTTGATTTGATTTTTATTACGGATCCCCATTAGCTGGTGCCATGGCAACCAGCTTGTCTTCCTGGGGTCCACACAAAAAAACATACAAAAACAATTATTGCAAAACAGAATTATTAAAAGTCAGTACTCAACACACAATACACAATGAAACTAACAATTAAGATGGCTAAAATTACATGCAAGCAAAGAAACAGAAAAAAAAAAAATGGCCCTGCGACCCACTTTTGGGTCGCGACCCACCAGTTGAGAAACACTGGTGTAGAGGGTATGTATAGGGAGGATAGAGGAGCCAGGGTGGACCTAATTTAACACTGGCCCCGGTGATGTGCTGGCTCTCACTGCCTATCTATCTACACGTTGGGCTGTGGTGGCCATTAGGGGCCATGAGGTAGGGTTGATTGATTGATTGATTGAAAACTTTATTAACAGATTGCAGAACGGGTACAATACAGTATGGCCCAATACACACAATTGTTAAGGGGATGCAGACCAGAGAAAGACTTTCATCTTGTTCACATCAGGGTCCCCCATTTTCAATTCATAATGACATTTATGACATACACAACATACAGGTATTCAGTACTGTTACATTTGTGACATACAATATATGCAAATATACAGTACTGTTAAACAGAGATCCTAACAGATAATATATACATATGATGGGGAGGAAACTGTACATTAGGAGGGGGGGGTGGGTTCACAATCACATTCATAGTGTGTAGTTCCATAGTACAAGTATCCTTAGGTACATATAGGCACGTTAGACTTCTTTTTGCAATGGGATTGGGTTTCTTCATTGAGTGCTTATCACCAGGGCACAAGTATTTTGTGTTTTATTATAAAACTCACACACACACACATATTCATAATTAATGGCTTTCGATTGGATGCTGTCATTCCTGTCAACATGATGATACAGGTCAAGTGTTATTCATAGGGCCATCAATCTCACAGTCACTTTTTGGCGCAGTGAGGAATTGATAGATAATCTAATCTGGCATTTACATCATACATTTTTACTATTTTGCAATCTATCAACAGCGATGATGGCCAAATAGGTTAGAGTCGTATGGTCAACATCGCTGGTGTCCAGGGGCGGAGCTTCCTATAGGCGACATAGGCGGTTGCTAGAGTGCCTCCCAGAGGGTGGTCTGTATAGGGGGCAGATGGTCAGGATATGCTTGACAGTCTGCTCAGGGTCTCCACACTTGCATTTTATTTTCTGAACACAGTTACGCGCCCCCCTCTATATCTGCAACCAATATTTTAACGTTTAAAAAGAAATCTAACATAATGGAAAATGAGGCAAAAATCGAAAACTCTTTGACTGCCACCAGCTTTCGCCATCTTTACTAAATGGTGCCAGCGTTATTGACCATTTTAGCGATGTTTGCAGACCCATTGTGTGTTCTGTATTATAGCTATGGAGACAATAGTATGGCTCATTTTACAGGCATTGTTCATAGTCCATTGCTGACTAATCAGTTAATTTCTACACACTGTAGTTTGTTACACGCTACACGCTAAACATCGCCCCATTTCCAAATCCCATCTTTTTTCATAGATTGCGAGATATGACGCATTTTATGCAATAAGCCCAGCATTTTATGCAATAAGCCCAAATCGGAGAGAGTGAACAGTTTTAAGTACCTCGGAGTCCACATATCCGAGGACTTGACATGGACCTCACACATTGACAGTGTTGTGAAGAAGGCACGGCAACGCCTCTACTTCCTCAGACGCCTAATGAAGTTCCAAGTCAGTCAGAAGATCCTTAAGAACTTCTACTCATGCACAATAGAGAGCATCCTGACTGGCAATATCACCTCCTGGTTTGGGAATAGCACCGCACAAGACCGTAGCAGACTACAGAGAGTGGCCCGCTCAGCCGAACGCACAATTGGAGGGGGGCTTCCCACCCTCCAGGGAATTTACAACAAGCGGTGCATGGGCAAGGCTAAGAGAATTATCAAAGACTTGAGCCACCCAAACAACTGCCTCTTTGAACTGCTGCGGTCAGGCAAAAGATACCGGAGTCTCATGGCAAGCACAGAGACTCAGAAGAAGCTTCTATCCCCAGGCCATCAGGATGCTCAACGAACAATAACACTATGTAACAACCATCAAATGCACTCACAGCACACACATCCACACGCACACACTCACTTTAAACATACAACTCACTGCAGCACCCACTTTAACCACTTTAGTACACCTAAGCACACTTTACATTTATCGGTAAAGAATTTGCACTACAACCCATACCTCATTACACCTTACTGTAAATTATACCTAAATTGTACCTCATCCCACTTCTGCTTTGCACTGTATAGTATATTGTATGGTAACTCAGTTACTTCTACTCTACATAGAGCATTGTATATATGTATATACTGAACATTTTTGTCTACGTACTTGACTTCTATTTTATACTGCTATACTTGTTTTATTATCTATTTTTGCCTAGCACAGTCTCTGGAGCGAAACAGAAAGAAGGTTGATCGCCTGAAGCTCCAAATACTCCCAAATCAAAGGTATATACCATGTACATATGTGCCTTCACAAAATCATCAAGGGGGGGGGGGGGGGGGGGGTAGTCTTACCCAGAAAATGTGATCGTTACTAAAAGCTTGGTTTAGGTCCGATAAGATACGACACTGTGATTGTTACAGAAACATGTTTCAGGTTCGGTAAAATAGACATAGAATATACCTTACCTTAGCCAGGAGGTACTCCAAAAAGAATTAATCCAATGATCCCATCGGCGATCGCGATTACTTGTTTATATGTAATTACTCGTATACGGGAAACTATAGGTTTTGAGGCGAGGAGATCTCCTAATGATTGCTCTGCAAGAGCTCCTCCCCCTCAGAGTAAGTCAGGAAAGAAAGGCAGCAGGACAGAGACAGTTTAGTTTAGATAATCAGAGTTCAAAAGGTAGATGATATTGCCACCTGGTGAGATTCGATCGTCATTGCAATTCCAATGTAGGCAGATGAATCAGAGACACCTAGAGGGCTCCGGTTGACCGTATAGAACAGGGATCAAAGGAAAATATCAAAGGACCAAAACCTGAGAAATCTCCGGTTTCAGGCGCTCAACGCATGGTGACACTAGCGGACTGGCCATAGGGAGCACCTGGAGTTTTCCTGGTGGCCTGGCAGACTGGCATGGCATGGCTGCCCTGGCAGACTGGCAAATGTTTTTTTTTATTTTTAAATTTGTATTTGTTTGCGCCCGCAGTCAGGCCACTGAACTCCGAAGCAGGCCAGGCCAGTATACGCAGGGGTATAGCTCCAGATTCTGGGCCCTATGAAAGAATGTATTTGTAGGCCCCCAGTGAATGCGAGCGTGCGTAAGCGCGCGAGCAGATTTTTTTTGGGCCATTTTTTTATTGATGAAAACGCATAATATGGTTTTCACCTATACATTCGGATCAGCAGTTCAGCACCTGCACTGTTGGTGGGTGAGCCTAGTAAAGGATGTCGCATTGCGTTCATCTTCAATGAATGGACCAATGCAATTAGTCTACCAAAGCCCCCCCTCTCTCTATATATCTCACACACACACACACACACACACACACACACACACACACACACACACACACACACACACACACACACACACACACACACACACACACACACACACACACACACACACACACACACACACACACACACACACACACACACACACACACACACACACACACACACACACACACACACACTTCAGAAAGAAACATAGTATCAATGAGAGCATCAATAATACACCTGAGTGATGTCTAGTAAAAAAAAATTTTTTTTTTTTTTTTTGGGCCCCCCCCCCAGTGCTGGGCCCTTGGAATCATCCTAAGCTACCCCCCCCCAGCTACGCCCCTGAGTATACATGTTTCTATTTGCACGCAGATGTGCTCTCTATATAAGTTCAGGCAAGCAGGCAGGAATGCTATACTATTTTATTTTATTTTATACTTATCTTTTGTCTAGCACAGTCTCTGGAGCGTAACAGAAAGAAGCATTTTGTATAAAAGTATTCTGTACTTCTGTATGACAACTATTAAAGAAACTTGAAACTTGAGTTAACTTGTCATTCACAACCCAGCGCGAGGCAGCATGCCTGAGCGGGCCTGCGCAGGCCACACCAATCTCAAACAAGCCTATTGATTTAAATCATGATGAGATTGACTGCCGAAACCCGGGAGATATGTACGTTTTGGATAGCTCTAGAATGGGTGAAGACGAACGTCGGACTGAAATTGAAAGAATGAGACGAAAGCAGGGCACAATCAGAGGTGTTACTACGTGAGTTTTGAACCAGATGGACATTGAAATTGACATGGAAACTCCGAATGTTGATCACTTGAGCACTTTATTGGATGTACTGGGAGTTAAAGAAAACAGTTTGTTGGAACCTGACTGTGAAATAGAACAGCTATAACTCTGACGGATGATTTGGATGCTGATATTGAAGCCGCGGAGATGTAACGAACGCATCATTATGTTGAACTGACGGCAGCAGCGCAGAGGGTGAGTGGCCTGGCCTGCCTGAGTCAAATTCCCGGTAGGAATTATGGTCCCAGTCCGCCACTGCATGGCAAGATAACCCGACTTATCTCGGGTTTGGCGGCCAATGAGTTAAGAGGTTGGGGGGGTGCCACCTTGGCTACCTTCACCGTTCTCCAGCTTTGAGCTGAGCATGTTTGATATCAATCAAACCGTGTTGTGTGCTGTGATCTACCGCCCCCCTAAGTACAATAAGGATTTTATTAATGACTTTTCTGCCTTCCTGGCCGATATCATGCCAAACTATGATCATGTCTTGATTGTCGGGGATTTTAATGTGCATGTGTGTTGTTCCGACAACCCTTTGGCAAAGGACTTCTTAAGCACCATCGACTGTTTTAATTTGATCCAATCTGTGTCTGGCCCCACGCATGAACGTGGGCACACACTTGATCTGGTTTTATCATATGGTTTACCTGTTTTTAATCTAGAGATATGTGGATAATTTTTCTCTGACCATATGCCTGTCCTGTTTGACGTTGCACTTGTCTGTAACACAGTCAAACCTGGCGCTTCTGCTCGCCGTTGCCGGATTATTAACCCTTTCACTGCTGAGCGTTTCTCTGCTGTTTTCTGTTCAAATTATGTCACTCCAGTTTGTGATGATGCTGAGACCCTTAGCTTGTGGTTTACTGATGCCTGTCAAACTACTATGGACACTGTTGCCCCTTTTAAGACCAGACAGCCCAGGGTTAAACCAGAGCCCTGGATGAATGATTTGACCCGCTCTGCGAAGCGTGAGTGCTGCAGAGCCGAACGCAAATGGAAGAAGGACAAACTACTTGTATCTCTTCACACGCTAAGAGACTGCTGGCATCACTTCCAGAATATTGTACGGGACGCTAGGACAACATATTTTGCTGACATTATCATGACAAACTGCCATAAGCCCTGTGTATTGTTTAAAACCATCAATTATGTACTGAATGCACCACTGACTACCTGTGTGGAGGCCTCTCGTGCTGCCTGTGAAGGTTTCCTTAACTTCTTTATTGATAAGGTCTCCTCCATTAGGGCTTCTATTTCACCTCCTGTTTATGACCCCTCCGTTTTTGTCCCCAGCCCCGCTGTATTTAACACATTTGTGCCCATGACGCTGTCTTCCTTACAGGAGGTCATTGGCAAAATGAAGCCATCGGGCTCCCCAGATGATGCTGTTCCACCTCGACTCTTTAAGGAAATCTTCCCAGCTGTTGGGCCTACTGTACTCAACATTATAAATAGCAGCCTGTCCTCTGGTGTGGTCCCGGCCCTTTTTTTTTTTTTTTTTTTTATCCACTTTTTCTCCCATTTTCTATATTTTCTCCCATCCCAATTTCGTATCATCCAATTCAACCCTCCCCTGTCACGAACGCTGTTTCTTGCCTCCGACAAGCCGGCTGCAATGTGGACTAAGTCATACATAGCACAAGTCCCCTCCGGTACTTGAAGTAACAGCAGTCGCATCTTTTCACCTGCGCAGCTCGATCTCTCAGTGGCGAGGAGTAACGCGTGGGAGGCTCACGCTGCCCCCGACACTTCCTGATTCTACGCTGTCCACAACGCCCGATCCCCACCCATCAGTTTCCCACCCTCTAATACTGCCAATTGTATTAGTACGGACGACCAGCCAAACTGAAAACAATGTGGAGAGCTGGATTCGAACACGCGAACCCAGCGTCTCCACATTGGTGGCGAGTGCCTTGCCCACTACACCACTTAGCCGCCGGTGGTCCCGGCACTTTTTAAACATGCGGTTGTGCAGCCCCTGATCAAGAAGCCTGGGCTTGATCCTGCAGCCATGTCAAATTTTAGGCCCATCTCTAAAATGCCATTTGTATCAAAGATCCTTGAGAAAATTGTCTATACTCAGCTAATGAATTTTTTAAACGAGCACAATATTCTCGAGGTTTTCCAATCTGGTTTTAAATCCCTGCACAGCACAGAGTCGGCACTTTTAAGAGTTTTTAATGACATATTTTTAGCTACTGATTCCAGTGACTGTGTTGTCCTGGTCCTTTTAGACCTGTCGGCCGCATTTGACACAGTGGACCATGACATTTTTATTTCCCGCCTTGAACAGTGGGTGGGCATCAGAGGCATAGCCCTTGAATGGTTCAGGTCCTACCTGGCAGATAGATCTTTTTGTGTCAAGCTCGAGGACTCTGTGTCCTCTACTGCCCCCCTATTGTACGGTGTACCCCAGGGCTCGATACTTGGCGCCGTCCTGTTCTCTATTTATTTATTGCCCCTTGGTTCCATCCTCAGAAAGCACGGCATTCCTTTTCACTGCTACGCTGATGATAGCCAGATCTATATGCCACTAAAAAAGTCTGGCTCCTTTTCCATAGAGCCGCTGACCAAATGTCTCGATGACATTAAATCCTGGATGGCATTGAATTTTTTTAATTTTAATGACAAAAAGACGGAGGTCATGGTTTTTGGTGGCCCCTCTGTGACCTCACTGCTAGATCTGGGTTCGCTGGCACAACATGTCAAACCGTTAGTGAAGAACCTAGGTGTAAAAATTTACCCAGACCTTAAATTTGACAGCCAGATCAAGGACGTGGTCAAATCGAGTTTCTTCCAGTTGAGGCAGCTGGCCAAAATTAAGCCCATCCTACAGGCGCAGCATTTTGAAGCAGTAATCCATGCATTTGTGACTACTAGGCTGGATTACTGCAATGCACTCTATATAGGGGTGAGTGGATCCTTAGTGGCTCGCCTTCAGATGGTGCAGAACGCTGCTGCACGTCTTTTAACTGGCACCCGTAAATATGACCACATCTCACCGATTTTATCCTCACTCCACTGGCTCCCCGTGCACTTTAGGATTCATTTTAAAATTATTTTATTTGCTTTTAAAGCTCTTCATGACCTTGCCCCACCTTACCTCTCTGAGCTGTTGCAGGTCTATACACCTTCTCGCTCTCTCAGGTCAGCTGACCAGCTGCTCCTTGTAGTACCTACAACTAGGCGTAAGCTCAGGGGGGGCCGTGCTTTCTCCGTTGTCGCCCCCAAAATGTGGAATGAGCTGCCACTGCAGATTAGGCAGGCCTCATCACTGCCCCGTTTTAAAGGCCTCCTTAAGACCCACCTTTTCTCTCTGGCTTTTGACACCATGTAGCTTGTTGATTTTATGATCTTATTGTCTTACTGTGTTGTTTTTTTAAGTACTCTGATTTATATAAATTTTTATTGCTGCCTATGTTTACCTATTTTGTTTTCTTCTCTGTTTTGCTACTCTTGTTTTTTTTATCTATTTTTAGTGCTGCTTATAGTTTTTAATATGCTCCCTCTGTACAGCACTTTGTGCCCCTGTGCAGTGTGCGAACCATAGCATGGTCTTTGGGTGAGCCAAGGAACCGTAATAGGGGGGGGGGGGGGTGCGCCGTGCAGGGAGGAGTCGGACTGTGATCGCAGACGTTACTGTACCCTTTAGTAGGCCTTGTGTTGTGTATGTATGTATGTGACAAATAAACCTCTTGAATCCTGTCATATATTCAATCAGTTTCAATAACTACAGAACACATAAGACAACTCACTTGTTGATGTAGTTGTGGTCCGGCCGTCTGCACAGCACATTCCATGATAAAAAAAAGTATCCATTTAGTTAGATAGATGATAGATCCAACACTGTCTACAATTATTTCTACAAGTATCTCGTGATTATCTCTCAGACTCCTGTTCTGATACGACCGCAGCAGGCGCTGGTGTTCTGCAAAATTCTACTCTTCCTCGAATTCTGCTGCCAGCAGTCCCCACCACCGCAGCAGCAGCAGGTGTAACAGTGTCGCCTGTAGATGATCCCGCCTCCTGCTGCTTCACTTTCATCGTGAAACCAAAATTGGTTAGGCTTACTTGTTGCATTTTTCGTTTAGACATTATCCATTCCTGAATGACCTTATTTACCTGTCAAAACTATCACTGTCAAGTCAACAAGTCACAGGTTACAACGTGCGGGTCAAGTTTGATTTGTGCCGTGCGTGCAGGCTGCAGCGCCGCCGCGCTCCGAATGGTAATTGCAAGAATAGCATGCATGTTGCCATAATACGTGTGTGAATTAGTGCGCAAATCATTAATCATACATCCAAAATAGCATACGTTTATTATTATACACGATGATGATACAGAAAATTACAGAAAAATGAGAAATGCATGGCAAAAGTAGCATTTATTTTCAGTAATTTAGAGACCCCCCAAAAAAATCACAAATCATGTTTTCAGGGGAGCTGGTGTCTGATCTAAGGGAGCCATGGCTCCCCCAGCTCCCCCGTGGATCGCACCCTGCCCCTGTGGCTGTTAAAGCGCTCTATAAATAAAGTTGGATTGGATTGGATTGGATTAGGTGTTCACAGTCAGAACATTATTATTATTGTTTGTTATCTAAGTTGTTTATTTGTTTTAATTCTTTAGTGTGCACTTTACATTTCTTCTTAATTTTCTTTGAAAGCAATTTTGAACATTATTTTATTCATTGATATTGTTAGTATTATTATTATTATTATTATTATTATTATTATTATTATTATTATTATTATTATTATTATTATTATTATTATTATTATTATTATTATTATTATTATTATTATTATTATTATTATTATTATTATTATTATTATTATTATTATTATTATTATTATTATTATTATTATTATTATTATTATTATTATTATTATTATTATTATTATTATTATTATTATTATTATTATTATTATTATTATTATTATTATTATTATTATTATTATTGTTTGTTAGCTAAGTTGTTTATTTGTTTTAATTCTTTAGTGTGCACTTCACATTTATTCTTAGCTCTTGTTCTTGTTTGTAATAAATAAAGGTGCAGTACTTTACTGTATAACCGTTATATATTATAAGTCAAGTCAAGTCAGTTTTATTTGTATAGCACATTTACAAATGACTAAAAGCCAAACCAAAGTGCTTCACATGATAAAAACACATACAATGCAATAAAATACACTAAAAAGAAAAAAGGTATAGTACAGTACAGTCCAGAGTGACAGCGGATGTCATATGTAAATGCTAGGCTAGCTCTGGTCAAAGGCCAGTTTTGAGCAATGATTTAAAAACCTCTATAGGCTCTGGGCAGATCTTATGTGGGGGGGGGGGGGGGGGGGCTGTTCCAGAGCCGGGGGACAGCAGCAGCGAAGGCTCTATCTCCCCTAGTTTTAAGCCTGGTCCTAGGCACCTCCAGCAGCAGCTGGTCAGCAGACCATAGGGCTCTGGATGAGGTGTGGTGATGCAGGAGCTCAGCTAAGTACAGTGGAGCCAGCCCGTGTAGTGCTTTAAAAACAGTCCGTAAAAGTTTAAAATCGATACGGAAACGGTCGGGGAGCCAGTGGAGAGAAGCCAGAACAGGTGTGATGTGGTCACGTTTCCTGGTACCGGACAGAAGACGGGCAGCCGCATTTTGTACCAGTTGCAGGCGACGGAGCAGCAACTGGTCAATGCCGACATACAACGCATTGCAGTAATCCAGCCGGGTCGAGATAAAGGCATGGATCACCCTCTGATCCTTCTGGGAGAGGTATGGTTTGGTCTTGGCCAGGAGTCTGAGGTGGAAAAAGCTGGTTTTAACCACCGAGCAAACCTGTTTGTCAAATTTTTTATTTCTGTCAAAGATTACTCCAAGGTTTTTGACAGAGGAGCGGATATTTGAGCCCAGAGGGCCTAGGACATTGGCAGTAGGGTCAACCGAATCATTACTAAATAAAATGATCTCTGTTTTGTGCTCATTTAAGTTGAGAAAATTTGCACTCATCCATATTTTTATGTCAGCCAGGCAATCTAACAGTGGCTGTAATGTAACCTTGCCTTTTGCTTTTAGGGGTAAATAGATCTGCACATTGTCGGCAAAGCAGTGGAAGGACATGTTGTGCTTTGCAATGATTGAGCCTAAGGGCAACATATATAATAAAAAAAGGATGGGGCCCAGTATCGATGGGGCGCAGTGGTGAAGCTTGCCTAGGGCGCCAAATGTGCTAGGTCCGGCCCTAGGTGGAATGACATGTATGTTGAGCAACTTACCCTACATTGTCCCGTGGAAGCTTTGCTTTACCCTGTATATCTATAGATTCATCATAGATGATCTCTTGGCCCCTCAACTTGTCCCGAGAGGGTTCTGTTGTGTTGAGCTGGCCATGTTCAGTCTGCCTCTGTGCTGTCTAGGTCGTGTGTCTTGCCCTTGTCTTCCTCTTTCGTAGAACATCAGAGGTCCAACTCCGTGTCTTGTAGCCAGGCCCTTGTCTCTGGTCCCACGTCAAAGAGGCTGGCTTCCGAGGGTGGGCTGTATAGGGGGCAGATGGTCAGGATATGCTCGACAGTCTGGTCAGGGTCTCCACACTTGCATGCAGCGCTGTCTACCAGGCCCCACTTCTTCAATGATGCTTTGAAGTGACCGACCCCCAGTTCTTCAGCAGAACCCATTGCCGGCGTGGAAGATCGTCTCCTGTGGATGCCATCTCCTGGATCCCAGATGTGGTGGTGGAATGCGGGTTGGCCCAGCGCTCTCACTCACTCTCTCTTCCAGGCTGCCGCCAGCCATCCATTTCTGGACAGGTCCTCATTGGTGAAACGGAGCATCTCTTGTGCCGCCTTGTTGTAAGGGGTGGTGGGACTTGAGTCTGCTCAGAGCTACTGCTGTCGTTGTGGTGTTGTGTGTAGGATGTGCCAGTCATGCTTCACTGCTTTCCTTGCTAGGGCGAGAGTGGCAGTCTCTCGTCGTAGGCCAGCCGGTGTGATTCCTGCAAGGACTGGAAGCATGAAGATGGGGGTAGGCTTCAGGCATCCAGTGAACAAGGGGCACCGGATGCAGTCACAGGAGGAGCCGTGTTCACGTGGCCCTGTGCCCCGTGCACAACATCAGTCACGTCAACCCATCGACTACACATTAGACTACCAGTTGATATGGTCATTGCTTCCTCTAATAGCCCCTTAACTGCTAATTAGACTTTATTGAGTGGATGAGATGTGTGGTGTCAGGGAAATTGATTTCAAGGTGAGATATGGTCGTCTCAGGTGGCCTGGCCCAGATTAGTGACCTCTGACTATGGGCCACAGTGGCAGCGAAAGCGGCCTCATCATAAGGGGAACAGTCTATGTCTGTTTATTTCTCTCTTTATATCGCTCTTTCTTTATCTCTCTCTCTCTCTCTTTCTTTATCTCTCTGTCTCTCTCTGTCTGTTTCTTTCTCTCTCTCTCTCTCTCTCTCTCTCCTCTCTCTCTCTCTCTCTCTCTCTCTCTCTCTCTCTCTCTCTCTCTCTCTCTCTCTCTCTCTCTCTCTCTCTCTCTCTCTATGTGAAAAGATCAGAGGAGGGGCAGAGACCGAAGCAGACGTGGAGGGGATGTGTGGAGAATGGTATGAGGGATCTGGAGATACATGAAGCATTGGCACAAAACCGTGCCCAGTGGTGTGGAGTCATCGCCCCGTCCAACCTCACTGTAGTGGGAAAATAAAGACGTAAAACAAAGATGATGATGATGATGATGATGATGATGATGATGATGATGATGATGATGATGATGATGATGATGATGATGAGTGGTTTGGAGTGGTCTCTTGTGCATTTATCATCGGCTGAGTTTGCTTTGGTACTGCATCCTGGCATTTCAATGTATAGCAGTCATCAGAACATTTCATGCAAGTTCAAAACACCTCCCTTTATGATGAATTTAGATGAGTGAGTTTCCACTGTTGTTTAATTACGGGGAGACATGCATCGTCAACTCATCAGTTCCGTGTTTGACTGCTGCTGTGGCTATGAATACACAACCAAATGTCACCATCACTCCTCTTGACCCTCTCCTATCTATTTGAGCACCGGTACTTAACCCCTTCAGATTACAAGATTGCTGGAGATGACAGGGAATTATATAACAGACAAGTCTAGTCTGGCGTGGCTGTTAAAATGTCAAGAGTTAGGGAGAGGAGACAGGAGGAGGAGGAGGAAGAGGAGGGGCAGAGAGGTAGAAGAAGAGAGGGAAGAGAGGATGGGATGAATAGACAGTGGGGAAAGAAAGAGCGAGAAATGGGTGTGCTTGACATTTGAGCTGCAGACAGATTGGTTCTCTGAGCGCAGCACGCAGAGAGAGAGAGAGAGAGAGAGAGAGAGAGAGAGAGAGAGAGAGAGAGAGAGAGAGAGAGAGAGAGAGAGAGAGAGAGAGATGCATGCACACTCTCTCACACACACACACACACACACACAGACACATGCACACTCTCACACACACAGACACATGCACACTCTCACACACACAGACACATGCACACTCTCACACACACACACACACACACACACAGTCACACACACACACACACACACACACACACACACACACACACACACACACACACACACACACACACACACACACACACACACACACACACACAGAGACACATGCACACTCTCACACACACAGACACATGCACACTCTCACACACACAGACACATGCACACTCTCACACACACAGACACATGCACACTCTCACACACACACACACACACAGTCACACACACACACACACACACACAGACACATGCACACTCTCACACACACAGACACATGCACACTCTCACACACACAGACACATGCACACTCTCACACACACAGACACATGCACACTCTCTCACACACACACACACACACACACACACACACACACACACACACACACACACACAGTCACACACACACACACACACACACACACACACACACACACACACACACACACACACACACACACACACACACACACAGACACATGCACACTCACACACACACACACACACACACAGTCACACACACACACACACACACACACAGTCACACACACACACACACACACACACACACACACACACACACACACACACACACACACACACACGCGCACACACACACACACACACACACACACACACACACACACACACACACACACACACACACACACACACACACACACACACACACACACACACATACACACACACACACACACACACAGGGGAGAAGGTGTGGTTGCCACTGGCTGGGAATCTGTCAAAAAAGCAGTTCTGCTGATTTCAGAGCAAGCTCACCACTTAGCCCAGCCAGCAATGCTGGGAAGCACCACTTAACCATGTATTCGTGTGTGTATGCGCTGTTGGTAATTATAGACCAACCTTGCATGACGTCGTGGTGCTTCAGTGCATTTGGTGATTCTGCGTGGGTAGATGTTGTATAACACCTATGGGCCCCATTCAGAGTTCAGGACTAAAACAACATATGCAGGTGAAGATGTTCGTATGCAGCCGTTCACTACGCAGGTGCTTATCTCTATCTCTTATCTTTAAAAACTTGAATAGCACCCGCCCACTGGTGGCCAGGTTTTGGACAATAGTGTCTTCAATGGATATATCTCACCATTTTATTTTTTTTATTTTTATTTGAAATCTTTATTTCGAACATGTAAATGAATACAAACAAAATAAATGACTAAACAAAATCAAAACATAACTCAAACTAAATAAATAACTAAACAAAAGCAAAACATAACTAAATGTACATGTTCGAAAAGGAGTAGGAAGAAGTATACACTTATTTAATCCTACCCCTTTTCCACTACTCAAATGATTGTACTAAGTTAAAACATTTCAAAACAAATATATATTATGCAAAATCTCCCTCATCTCTTTTAAAACACACTTGCTTCTAAGACTCTGTCTGGCCAGGGATTTCATTTAGTTGACAGATCATCCGTCACATTTCTCAAAATGTAGTCATATTCAGACTTTTAACTTAAGTTCATGTTTGGTTACAATTCATTATAGAATCGGGGAGCGGCTGGGTAGCGCAGTGGACTAAGCACTCGCCTACCACCGCAGAGACTCTGGGATGGAATCCAGCTGTC
Organism: Notolepis coatsorum; assembly: GCF_963971535.1. NCBI lineage: Eukaryota > Metazoa > Chordata > Actinopteri > Aulopiformes > Paralepididae > Notolepis > Notolepis coatsorum. The sequence goes on along the minus strand of NC_140171.1, from coordinate 147,888,152 downwards.
AGCGGTACCGCCTTTCTTCGAGAAAAAAGTGGAGAGCATCCGCAGCTGCTTCTCCTAACCCCCGCCCATTCAAAATGGTGAATCGAGAACTGTCATCTTTCTCTCCCATTACAGAAGCTGAGACCCTGACACTGGTAACGTCGAACCGTCCGACTACATGCCAGCTGGACCCGATAACCTCCCCACTCCTCCAGACCATAGCACCAGACATCCTCCCATTCCTAACGGCAACCATCAACTCCTCACTCAACTCGGGGGCGGTTCCAACCTCTAAAAACAAGCCAGAGTCACGCCCCTCATAAAAAAACCACAACATTGAACCCCACCGTCATAGACAACTATCGTCCTGTCTCTCTTCTCTCCTTCCTCTCTAAATGGTTGAAGGAACTTCTCACCACAGTTAGGACAGCCAAAACCCGACCAATATTTCACCATCGACTAAAAACACACGTCTTCAATCAATATCTGAAATTAATTAAAAAAAGATTCATTATGATGATAAATGTAAATTAAAATTAAAAAAACTAACCTTCTTACTGTCTTATACTATCATGCGCTCTTCCTATACTAATATGTTTTTTACTACTATGCACTCAACACTGCACCACCCAAGTTTCAGCACTGCTTTTTACTCAGCTGTAAGAGTTGTACCCTTTCTGCTTGTCGTACATAACTTGTAAGTTGCTTTGGATAAAAGCATCAGCTATATGACAAAATGTGAATGTCAATGTTATGCAGAAGTGCCCAATAGTGGGGAGATCAGTAGGCAGTAGCCTAGAACACTATACTGTACTATATATACTATACGGCTAGACCTCACCATGGCAGTCAGTAGGTTCTGATAACACACATGCATGCATGTATACGTACACACACACACACGCACGCACGCACGCACGCACGCACGCACGCACGCACGCACGCACGCACGCACGCACACACGCACACACACACACACACACACACACACACACACACACACACACACACACACACACACACACACACACACACACACACACACACACACACAACAAAGCCTCAATAGCATGATATCCAGAGTATGTGTCTCAGATTTAATTACAGAGAGAGAGAGCTGAGAGGGAAAGCACGCCGGGCTTTCTATGCCATAAAAAGAAATATGCAAACAGAAATACCAATTCGAATCTGGTTCAAATTAATTGAATGTGTTATTGAACTAATTGCACTCTATGGCAGTGAGGTGTGGGGTCCACTTACAAAACAAGACTTTACCCAATGGGACAAACACCCCATTGAGACCCTGCATGCAGAGTTCTGTAAGATTCTCCTACATGTCCAGAGGAAAACTACAAACAATGCATGCAGGGCAGAATTAGGCCGTTCCCCACTAATACTAAAAATACAAAAAAGAGCAATTAACTTTTAGACACACCTAAAACGAAGTGACCCCCTCTCGTACCATTATCAAGCCCTGTAGTGCCAAGAGCTGAGGAGCATCAGGAACCCCCTTACCCAGCTGGTCCTGAGGCTGAGTCCACAAACCTGCTCTCTTAACACACCTCAGGAACAGAACACATCACCAATCAGAATAAATCAAATGACTACACAGCTAAAACAAAACTACATCACCTATTGGAAAACACAAACAAAAGCACAGAGCAAAATGCAGTGCTATCTGGCTCTAAATCGACAGTACACTGTAACTGAGGGGTACAATTCCCTGACTGTATTGATAAGTATGGTATCATTAAACCACTACCGTCTTATGTACATTCTTACTGGCCATACAGTACACAGGTATCTAATGATGAACACTTCCCACAATGACTCGGTTCCACACAAAACTGGATTTAAGTATTTATTAGTAGCAAAAGGTACATAATATACTTTACTTTACTTTGGATGCGCTTATAAGGCAAAGGAATGTGCGTAGGCAAATCAATAACGAATGTCCATTCTCATATTACGCAGGAGATAATAATACAACCTGAATCTTAGGAATTATATCTATGGTACACTAGTAATATAGCGGGAGATACTGGTAGGGTCCCCCCGGTTGTAAGCCAGCAAGGGTAGAGGATTTGTCGGTAGTAGAGTCTGGGTCAACGATGATAAGGAGACTCCAAGTACAGGAGACGGTGCAATAAGATCTTGATCCGCAGACGAATACAGCTGTTCTCCGTAGCATGTAGCTCCACATGGAAGAAAGCTAGCCGGCCTCAGACTTCTGAGAGGCAGACTCGACGTGGCTCCTCACAGGGTAAATCCCACACAATTGTGGGTGTCGGCGATTCTCCGCTCCATTAATTACAGGACCAAAAGCAAATATAATCCAGCCGAAAAGGGCTATGCAGTCGTCGGTAGGTTATCCAGTGTACATAATCCACACGGTCCTCGTCTAGGGCCCCTCGGGTGAAAGCGCCATGGTAAGCAGCCCAGCCTGGATAAGCACTCTAGCTGATGCGAGGAAACGTTGGTGATGCTGGTCACTGTAGAACTTTAGCCGCACGATACACTATACACAAATAGACTATTACTGACTTAATAGAATAGGTCGAACTCGATGGTACAGCGTTAAACTCTGACACTTCAGTTATTAATTCGCACGCGGTCTCAATGCTCTATTTGGGGCCAAACAGGCCATACTTCACTGCACGTTGTAGCGTGGGTGAGGCTTCAACTTCTAGTTACTAAGTGCTTCTGTATTCACCTGCGCCGTATTTATACGCTTAGGTGAACAAACTAGTACCAGCTTTATTCCTGTCTCATATCCTTGCGCAATACCGTTCATGTCCAGGCAAGTCCCCGGCGGTGACTTTGAACCAGACCTTGAAGGTATGGCCATGGCGCCTGTGGACCGCTGTCCAATAGGAGAATGAAATATTATGGTCTGTACTAGGCTAAAGGGATATTCCGTGTATATGTACAAGGAATATACAAGGGATATCAAACGATATACAAATATTATGCAATATATATCAATCAATAAATATATATATTCGGTTTAATCTGATCCTTCGTAACAGTACACCATAGCAGATTATTTGAGCATGGTGACTGATCAACAACTAAAAAGACCCTTGACAAAATACAGACTGAGTGAGCACAGCCTCGCTGTTGAAAAGGGGAGGCAAAGGAAAACCTGGCTTCCTGCAGAGCAAAGGCTGTGCTGTCATTTCATCCTCAGTGAGCCTGAAACTGAGTTGCACTTCCTCACCAAATGTGAAAAATATAAATATATTAGAGAAACGCATTTAAAAGAAAATTGAATTAATAACAAAAGGCTTTCTTGCACTACCAGATACAGAAAAACGACCAGTCCTACTAGGGGAGGACTCAACAAGCTGTGAGCTAGCAGCAGCATATGTTGCTGCCTGCCACAAACTGAGGGACAGTGAGTGACAGTCACCTGACATGTTTACGCCGTAATATGGATTGATGAAAAGATGGCCTTTGATGTTCATATTGGGAACCTACTGAGAAAACTTAGACCTAAACTGGGCTTTTTCTTCCGGTTAAAGAAATGTTTCCCATCTGAAGCCAGGAAGAGAATTGTGCAGAGTTCCTTTCTGCCTGTATTAGACTATGGCGATGTAATCTATATGCATGCTCCTTCCTCCCTGCTTAAAAAGCTGGATTCTGCGTACCATACTGCCATACGTTTTGTAACGGGTGCAGGCTCTCGCACCCACCACTGCACTTTGTATCAGTCATTAGGATGGTCCTCTCTGTACCAAAGAAGACAATCACACATGTTGATTTTTATCCTTAAGTCATTGCTAGGTAAGCTGCCCTTATATATCTCCAGACTTCTGTCCTTTTATACTTGCTTTTTTAATACCAGACGAGCAGCAAATGGTATGCTGTTAAATGTTCCTTTGATGCAGTCAGAACTTGGTAAAGCTGCATTCTCCCACTATGCTCCCTTTTTATGGAATACGCTGCAAGTGAAACTTTGTCTACAGGCACTTCCTACTGTGAATGCTTTTAAAGGTATGCTACGATTAGCCCTTTATGAAACATGTAACTGTTTTACCTGATGCTATTGTTGATGTGATTATGCTCCTTGCCACTGCACAAATGACCCTCTGTATTTATATTTGAATTGTATGTTTTTTGTTTAATGCCCTGTTTTATGTTGAAACTTGTTGTGTGTTGGTCAGGACTCCCTGGAAGAAGAGATCTTGTATCTCAATGGGACATTCCTGGATAAATAAAGGATAAAAAAAAAAAAAAAAATTGATGTTTTATTTTACGATGATATTTTGTATGTACTTATATCTGTTTGTAATCCAGTTTTATGTTTAATATTGCTTTGGCAACATGTAGAAGTACGTCATGCCAATAAAGCCATTTGAATTGAATTGAATTGAATTGAATTGAGAGAGAGAGAGAGAGAGAGAGAGAGAGAGAGAGAGAGAGAGAGAGAGAGAGACAGAGAGACAGAGAGACAGAGAGACAGAGAGAGAGAGAGAGAGAGAGACAGAGAGAGAGAGAGAGAGAGAGAGAGAGAGAGAGAGAGAGAGAGAGAGAGAGAGAGAGAGAGAGAGAGAGAGAGAGAGAGAGAGAGAGAGAGAGAAGAGAGAGAGACGGGTGTCCCTCAGGGCTCGATTTTAGGACCCCTTCTCTTCTCCCTCTACACTAAATCACTGGGTAACATTATCACGTCTCATGGCTTCTTCTACCATTGTTATGCCGACGATACTCAACTCTTCCTCTCCTTCCCTCCCTCAGATATCCACGTCTCTGAGCGGATCTCGGCCTGTCTGTCCGACATCTCCGCCTGGATGACGACCAACCACCTCAAACTGAACCTAAGCAAAACAGAATTGCTCCACCTGCCGGCCAAATCCTCCCCCCTGACCGACCTTTCCATCACAGTCGAGAATGCAGCTGTGACCGCGTCCCCGACCACCAAGAACCTAGGTGTTGTCCTCGACGACCAGTTGAACTTCTCTGCTCACATCGCAGCGACAACCAGAACCTGCCGATTCCTCCTAAGCAACGTCAGAAGGATCCGCCCCTTCCTTCCCTTTTTTTTTTCTTTTTTATTGATATTTTTTGCACAAATCTCTCCAATATTCAAAACATCTCTTTCCACATCATCATATGCAATTTCCAGGATTTGCCTTTTTCTTTTTTGTAAGAACATACAAAACATGTAAAGGACTAATAAAAAAAGACTTACGAAAAAAAGAAACATACTATACTATACATTATGCGTATACATCCCTGATATATATACTTTGCATGTAGACCGAACTACCTTCGAGCAGGTATGTGCTGCATCCTCTATCGGGATGCCACCCTTCTCCATATTGCATGTGAGAGAAAGCGCCCCAGACACATGCAGTTGTGCATGATAACATGCATGCACGCATGTCTCCAACACATGTATGTGGGTACGTGTATCACGTAAGCATGTGTACATGCCTCATATGTGTGTGTGTGCATCTTCCTGGTATGTGACTGTACTCCTATCTCTTATGTGTGTCTCGTATCCATGTGTGCCTCTGCCCCCTATGTGAGTGTATATCTCAGATGTGTATATATATATGTGCGTCTCAGCTACGTATGTGTGTGTCTCCTATATACATGTGTATCCCCCATATGTGTCAGTGAAAGCCTATACTTCAACTATGTGTATATGTAGGTGTGTGTATGCCTATTTCCTATAAGTGAGTATGTGCATGTATGTGTGCCCCTGACGTGTATAACTTATCCTTGTGTATATGAGTGTGTGTAAACCTATTATGTACACATATGAATATGTGTATCCTAGATGGATCCGCCCCTTCCTGACAAAAGAAGCCACCCAACTCCTCGTCCAATCAACAGTCATCTCCCGCCTCGACTACTGCAACGCACTGCTCGCTGGCCTCCCGGCCACTGCCACCAAGCCTCTTCAACTCATTCAGAGCGCAGCGGCCCGCCTGATCTCAAACCTACCGAAGTCGGCCCATGTCACCCCACTTCTTAGGGACCTGCACTGGCTCCCCATTGCTGCACAAATCCGCTTCAAGGCCCTCGACCTAGCATACCGTGCAGCAAAGGGAACCGCTCCCGCCTACCTCCGGTCAATGGTCTCTAACTACACACCCTCAAGACCCCTACGCCGCCTCAGACCTACTCCTATCCAAGCTCCGGGAGGGTCATCAAAGAGAAGTCGCCTATTCTCAGTCCTTGCCCCACAATGGTGGAATGAACTACCCACCCCAGTTAGGACAGCCGAAACACGTCCAATCTTTCGCCGTCGACTAAAGACGCACTTCTTCAACCGTTATCTGAATTAAAAACAAAATAAAAAATATCTAACCCTAACTAACCATACTGTCATGCACTTGTCCTAATAAACTAACCTACACTGTAGCACTCAACACTTTGATGAACATTGTTGCTCAGCTGATAGAGTTGTGCCCTTCCTGATGGCTTGTCGTACAGAACTTGTAAGTCGCTTTGGATAAAAGCGTCAGCTAAATGACTAAATGTAAATGTAAATGTAGAGAGAGGGGCCAGGGACTGTGACAGGATATGGAGGGAAGTTACTAAATATGCAGGACATGGAGGGGAAGGTAGCCCAGGGGTGCATTCATGAGAGGGTGGGGGTTGTGTTGTCTTAGGATTGGTCTCAGGTTGTAGAACAGATTGAGCAACAGCATCATGGAGTGTGTTTGTGTTTAGCTGTGTCTGTGTATGTCTTTTCTTCACTGCTGTTGAAGTTTGTGTTTTGTGTTGCTGTGTAGGTGTATATCCCTTGTGTGTGTGTGTGTGTGTGTGTGTGTGTGTGTGTGTGTGTGTGTGTGTGTGTGTGTGTGTGTGTGTGTGTGTGTGTGTGTGTGTGTGTGTGTGTGTGTGTGTGTGTGTGTGTGTGTGTGTGTGTGTGTGTGTGTGTGTGTGTGTGTGTGTGTGTGTGTGTGTGTGTGTGTGTGTGTGTGTGTGTTAAGGGGCTATAAACAGGATCTATGTGGGCAGGCTGTGTGCTACTTGTGTATGTGTGTACTCATGTGAGTGTGTGTGTGTTTGTTTGTGTGTGTGTGTATGTATGTATTATGTACTGTATGTATGTGTGAGTATCTGTGTGTGTGTGTGTGTGTGTGTGTGTGTGTGTGTGTGTGTGTGTGTGTGTGTGTGTGTGTGTGTGTGTGTGTGTGTGTGTGTGTGTGTGTGTGTGTGTGTGTGTGTGTGTGTGTGTGTGTGTGAGAGAGAGTGAGAAAGAGAGTGTGTGTGAAGGTGTTTGTGTGTTAGTTTGTGTGTGTGTAACCTACATGTGTGATAGTTTGAGTTGAGAGAGTGTATGTATGCATGTATGCATGTGAGAGAGAGAGAGAGAGAGAGAGTGAGAGAGAGAGAGTGAGAGAGAGAGAGAGAGTGAGAGAGAGAGAGAGAGAGAGTGAGGAGTGAGTAGTGAGAATGTGTGTGTGTGTAGCCCACATATGTGAGTTTGTGTGTCTTCCTGTGTTCCTGTGCTTATCTAACTAGCTAAACGTGATAGCAGCTTTAGCTTGCTGCGGTAGCCCTTTGCAAACTCGGTAACTTTAACATTAGTTATCATACCTGGATATAATTTTTACCAAAACAGGAAAATCACGTTTAGCTAGTTAGATAAGCTAACCAATACTTTGCTGTAATGTCAAATTAGTAAAAACTAGATTTTCACTCCTGATAAATGTCTTATTATCTATCAGTTGACTAAGAACTTTCTGTTTTTGAATCAGCGCTACCCAGCTGGGTATCCCGCGCTATCCAACTGGGTGGCACAGGATAACTGGATAGGTGGTGTCTGAAATCTGGATAGGTGGTGTCTGAAATCTGGATAGGTGGTGTCTGAAATCTGGATAGGTGGTGTCTGAAATCTGGATAGGTGGTGTCTGAAATCTGGATAGGTGGTGTCTGAAATCTGGATAGGTGGTGTCTGAAATCTGGATAGGTGGTGTCTGAATTCGACAGGCTTTTGTCCCAATCGGCGCCTCATAGAAAAGAAGCGACTGGCGACTCCACATGTATCGGAGGAAGCATGTGGTAGTTCTAGACCCTCCCCAGGCCGACAGTGGGGCAATGCGCGCAACGACCAGGAAGGGAATTGGCGTAACGACTAAATTGAGATGGGGGAGAAATACAGAATGCCCCCAATTTTTTTTATAAAAACATATTCATTAAAAGCTCTTTCCAGTGTCATTTGTAAAAGAGTGTATGTTTCTTGATCGATGGGATTTATTCAACATACAGTAAGTTATCCCATTGTTGGTCTCCTGCATGTATTTTCAGCTGACCAGACAATCTAGCATGAGTAGTAATAATAACTTTAATAACTTTGCAGGCTTCAGGACTGCGACTGTGCACCTTTCATACATGGATTGCAGCTCAAAGTGCTTCACAGCAAATAGCATGAAATTAACATAGGCATAGAATTAGCATACAGTTGACAGAATAAAAGCAATGCAGACAAAATAATAGGCATAAAATAAGTACAATAGTACAGTGTTGCTCGAAGCATGTGCACCCCCCGGGAACAACAAGACACACCCCATGATAAAGCACGCCATGACCGAGGGAAAACACAAACAGCCCGTGCATCACTCACACCGCCATGCACGGCGACGGGAGTGCCACCCCCGCGGGCCGCTCCATCTCCCCCGGTCACGGCGACCTCGCCACCACAAGGAAACCAGCGAACCCCACTCTCCCACGCCCCAAACTCCAGAGAGGAATGACATGTCACGTGCCCCAGGACCTACAGCCATGCCAATGGAGCCACGCAGCAACACAATGACTCTAAACACTCAAGCAGACAGACACAACAGCGGTCAAACGAGAAGACAGCAGAAGCCGGGACCCCCAGGACACCCCCCCGAAACACAGCAGAGGCCGGGACCCCCGGGACACCCCCCCGAAACACAGCAGAAGCCGGGACCCCCGGGACCCCCGGGACCCCCCGAAACACAGCAGAAGCCGGGACCCCCGGGACCCCCGGGACCCCCGGGACCCCCCGAAACACAGCAGAAGCCGGGACCCCCGGGACCCCCGGGACCCCCGGGACCCCCCGAAACACAGCAGAAGCCGGGGCCCCCGGGACCCCCCCCCGGAACACAGCAGAAGCCGGGGCCCCCGGGACCCCCCGACACACAGCAGAAGCCGGGACCCCCGGGACCCCCCGACACACAGCAGAAGCCGGGGCCCCCGGGACCCCCCGACACACAGCAGAAGCCGGGGCCCCCGGGACCCCCCCCCGGAACACAGCAGAAGCCGGGACCCCCGGGACCCCCGGGACCCCCGGGACCCCCCGAAACACAGCAGAAGCCGGGGCCCCCGGGACCCCCCCCCGGAACACAGCAGAAGCCGGGGCCCCCGGGACCCCCCGACACACAGCAGAAGCCGGGACCCCCGGGACCCCCCGACACACAGCAGAAGCCGGGGCCCCCGGGACCCCCCGACACACAGCAGAAGCCGGGGCCCCCGGGACCCCCCCCCGGAACACAGCAGAAGCCGGGACCCCCGGGACCCCCCGAAACACAGCAGAAGCCGGGGCCCCCGGGACCCCCCCCCGGAACACAGCAGAAGCCGGGGCCCCCGGGACCCCCCGAAACACAGCAGAAGCCGGGGCCCCCGGGACCCCCCCCCGGAACACAGCAGAAGCCGGGGCCCCCGGGACCCCCCGAAACACAGCAGAAGCCGGGACCCCCGGGACCCCCCGACACACAGCAGAAGCCGGGACCCCCGGGACCCCCCGGGACACAGCAGAAGCCGTAGCGAGCCCCCCAAGCACATGCAAGAGACCAGCACCTAACTCCAGGAAAGGTCTGGGAAAGGCCCAGCCAAAGCCATAGGCTCCAAAATGGATGGAAGTTTTTCAGCATCCTTTTGTTTTGGAAACGGTCGTACTTTCGCTATATTTCTAAGCTGGAAGAATACAGTTTTTGTTACCTCATTAATGTGTAACTTAAAGTTTAAATCTGAGTCTGTGATGACACCAAGACTTTTAACTTCAGGTTTAATCCACCGAGTAAGCTTTCCCAGTGTCATGTTTCTCAGATACTAAGGGCTAGATCCACAAAAAATGCTAATTGCACCCTTACTTACAATTCATTATGAATTGAAAATGGGGGACCCTGATGTAAACAAGACGAAAGTCTTTCTCTGGTCTGCATCCCCTTAACAATTGTGTGTATTGAGCCGTACTGTATTGCACCCATTCTGCAATCTGTTAATACAATTTTCATTCAATCAATCACCGGTCCTCTCTCTCTCACACACACATACACAAACACACATACACAGATTTCTCTCCCGATTGATGATGATGATGATGATGATGATGATGATGGGGAAAGAAAGAAAGGAAGAAAGGAAGGAAGAAAGAAAGAAAGAAAGAAAGAAAGAAAGAAAGAAAGAAAGAAAGAAAGAAAGAAAGAAAGAAAGAAAGAAAGAAAGAAAGAAAGAAAGAAAGAAAGAAAGAAAGAAAGAAAGAAAGAAAGACGGTATAATGAGTTGTATAAGCCAGACTAATTCACTATAGTCTAGAAGAGATAGAGCATGCATCCCCCATACCAAAGATATGCCACAATCAACAAACAGTGGCTTGAAGCTAAGTGTTTGGGAGTGATAGGTGGCCTTTCACTAAAGCAGCCAGGCATATCCATAAACATTGTATGGGTGTAAAACGTCCTCCTACGGTTCATTGATTCCCAGACAGAATGACATCAGTTAGATGTATTTCTGAGTGATGGCCTCCCATTAAGCTCCCTTCATGTATACTGTGCAGACCTGTGTTTAAAAAGATCTGAATTATGGTTTCCCCAAATTTGTTCCCAAACTTGTTCATGTTGGCTTTATGTATTTTTCCAGACACATAAATTACCTCAAAATGTATAAAATACCATTGGTGGTGTGTGTGTGTGTGTGTGTGTGTGTGTGTGTGTGTGTGTGTGTGTAACACATCTGCAGAAACCCTCCACTGTAGCCTTTCAATGGCCCATTAAGCCACTGTTTACACATTACACGCAGGGGTGGCATTCCCGTCACGGTGCATGGCGGTGTGAGTGGCGTGCGGGCTGTTTGTGTTTTCCTTCGGTCATGATGTGCTTTATCGAGGGATGTGTCTTGGATGGGGATCTGGTGGGGATTGATGTGTGGGGTGTTTGGGGAACTGACTGTTCCGGGGGGGTTCACATGCCTTCGAGCGACATTGTACGTATTGTTACGCCTATTCTTACGTCTGCACGTTTACATTGCACTACTTTTATTGTCTTTTATACCTATTCTTATGTCTGCAATTTATGCATTGTTTTTTTTTGTCAATTGTGTGCTGATTTTATGTGTTAATTTTATACTAATTGCTGTGGGGCATTCTGGACTGCGGTCCATGTGTGAAAAAAAGTACTATATAGATAGTTATTAATATTTATTATTGTTATATTGTAGAAATGTGTGCATTGAAATGTCTGTAAAGTCTGAAATGAGGGTGACCTCAATTGTCTTTTCGAGAATAAATAAAGGTTTGAATGAACATGACATCTGTCAAACAGTGTGAACATGCCAATGTCACTGGCCGAATAGCTGAGCTGTCACTGAGATTACCTTCCATCTTTGGAGGTCATTCTTGCAAAGAAAGATCTCTGCATTGAACAGTTGCTTGGCCAAAGGAAAGGGGGTGGTTTGAAGTGGGCCTGGTTATAAACGCTTTGTTGAGTGGAGACTCCAGCTTGGGGGGTTTGGTGAAATGTTAACTGAAATGGCTTTAGAATGGAGGGGTGACCTAGGTGGAGGACTAATTGCCGCCATTTCTTTTGCCGACAAGGACGTCTGCTGAGAGCGAGCCTTGCTTTATGGGCCGTCACCACTGAGTTGTTCGTGACTCGAATGTGAGTGAGTGTGTGTGTGTGAGAGTGTCCAAGAGAGACGAGGGGGCTATGTAGTCCTGCACCTTTAATCATTTCACTGCCTCACTACAGAAGGTTAACCTTTCACTACAACACTACAGAAGGTTAACCTTTCACTACAACACTACAGAAGGTTAACCTTTCACTACCACACTACAGAAGGTTAACCTTTCACTACCACACTACAGAAGGTTAACCTTTCACTACAACACTACAGAAGGTTAACCTTTCACTACCACACTACAGAAGGTTAACCTTTCAGTACCACACTACAGAAGGTTAACCCTTTCACTACCACACTACAGAAGGTTAACCTTTCACTACCACACTACAGAAGGTTTTGATTGATTGAATTGATTGAAAAGTTTATTAACAGATTGCAGAATGGGTACAGTACAGTACAGCTCAATACATACAATTGTTAAGAGGATGCAGACCTGAGAAAGACTTTCGTCTTGTTTCCATCAGGGTCCCCCATTTTCAATTCATCATATGACACACACGACATACAGATAGATAGACAGTGCTGCTACATCTATACATTTATGACATACCAGATTTTCAAATACAGTACTGTTTGTGATACTAAAAAAAATCCAGAAAAAGAGTGTATATACATTTGACATAGAAACTGTGCATTGGGGGAGGTTGGGTAGGTGGGGTGGGGCTGTACATTGGAGGTGGGGGGGGGGACACACTGTACATTGGAATACTGACATACATTTGACATAGAAACTGTACATTGGAGGAGGTTGGGTAGGTGGGGTGGGGTTGGGTGGGGCTGTACATTGGAATACTGACAAAGCCATGCTTGGTCTTTATTGTACAACTGGGTTAGGACATTTGTAGGGGCCAGTTTTGAATTGCAGTCTCCCGTAGGTGTTCTTTGAGAGTGTTTTTGAAGGTGGGTAGTGATTCACATTCCTTTACAGCTTTGGGTAGGGCGTTCCACATTGTTGTGGCATAATTGCGAAACGTGTTTAGTCCCTTGTTTGAGCCGAATCTGGGTTTTACATGATTTGTGGAGCTCCCTCTGGTGTTGTGATCGTGGTATTCACTGACCTTTGGGAAGTATTTTGACATGTACATGGGTACCTTGGTCGTGTAGTGTATCTTGTAGACCAGGCCCATTGCAAGTTGCTGTACTCTGTCGTCTACTCTAAGCCATCCTAGGTTGGCAAAGTGTGCAGGGGTGAGGTGGGTTCTAGGAGTCAGGTCAAGCAGTAGTCTGACTAGTTTGTTTTGAGATGTTTGTAATTTGGTTTTTAGTGCCTTTAGTGCTTTGGTACCATGAGGTGCAAGCATAGTCGTAGTACCCTTGAATGAGTGCTCCTGCCAGAGTCTTCAGGGTATTCTTGTTTACCAGGGAGGAGATCCGGTACAAGAATCGAGTTCGTTGATTGACTTTTTTTATTACATTGGATGCCATTTTGTCACAGGAAAGATTAGCCTCTAGGATGGAACCCAGGTAGGTAATTTCATCTTTCCTTGTGACAATATTGTCACCCACTGTAACTGAGAAGCCGTCGGTTTTGCTGAGTTTGTTATTTGAACCGAAGAGAATGGACTCTGTTTTGCCCATGTGTAATGATAGTTTGTTGTCGGCGAGCCATATGCAGATTTTGCCTAGTTCCGAGCTGAGGGTTTTTTCAACCTGTAACTTGTTCTTGTCAGAGACCAGCAGGGCTGAGTCGTCCGCAAACAGGAACAAGTTGCAGTCACAAGCTGACGACATGTCATTTGCATAAATTAGGAACAGTAGTGGTCCTAGTATGCTTCCTTGTGGAACACCACAGTTCACTGTGAGGGGGGGGGATAGGGTACCGTTTACCTCCACCATCTGTTCTCTCCCCTCCAGGTAGGATTGTATCCAGCTCACTGATAAACTATCAAAACCAATTGCTTTTAGCTTGTCAATCAGAATGGAGTGATTGACAGTGTCGAAGGCCTTTTGTAGGTCTAGCATGACCATGCCCGCGTCCACCTCTTGTTTGATGTGGTCGTTCAAATAGAGAAGGCATGTGTCAGTGGAGTGGGATGTTCTGAAGCCAGATTGGAATTCGTAGATTAGATTTTTATCGGTAAGGTACTTTTCGACCTGTTCGTATACTATTTTTTCCATGACTTTCGAGATGGATGTAAGGATAGAAACAGGGCGGTAGTTGCCTGGGTCTAATTTGCTGCCCTTTTTGTGCAGGGGTGTTACTCTCGCTATTTTGAAGTCCTTGGGGACGTGTCCCTGTTTTATGGAGAGGTTTATTATGTGTGTGATGACTGGGGTGATGGCGGCTGCTGAGTCTCTGAGGAATTTGGAGGGGATGTTGTCATGGCCAGTGGCCTTGTTCGGTTGGAGGGCGCTCAGTTTATTGAGTACCTCATCTGTAGTTACCATTTCCAGTTTGAAATCGTCTTTGTGGACGCCTAGGTTCTTGTAGTATGCTACTATGTGTTCTACCCCATACTGCCCTGAGTGGGAGGGTAGTTTGTTTACCAGTGGTGTGGCTATGTTTGTGAAGAAAGTGTTTAAGTAATTGGCTACATCCAGTTTGTCTGTGATGAGCGTGTTGTCCGTCTTTATGTTTATGTTTGAGAACCTGGTTAACCCTTTCACTACCTCACTACTAAAGGTTAACCTTTCACTACCACACTACAGAAGGTTAACCTTTCACTACCACACTACAGAAGGTTCTATTTCATACTGGCTGCCGCTCAGCGTCATCTGCACGCACTTCACTTCGTGCACGAGCCCTGAATAAAAAATTCCACAATGTACTTTTACATCCCAACATTCGTCTGGCCACACCCCTATCCGCTTACCTTCATAACGCTGCTGTCGGGACAAAACCTCATAACTCCAAAAACCCAACTTTTCAGCAGATGAAAAAAACTAACACAGATTTGAGGGTGAATAGAGTTAGGAGGTTTAGACAGATGATCGGTTTAATGCTTTCCCATTGTTTAAACTTTGTAAAACCCACACACACATATGGAGGATGATCTACAGAGTTGATTTATATAATAAAAAAAAATTCAAAAAATGGAGTTATGAGGTTTTGTCCCGACAGCAGCGATAAGCAGGTGTGTGGTCACCTACTCGCCTCCTTCTTCACTTTCACCACAAGGGAGTGCCTTCGGTAGATCCCACACTTGACGAGGTTGTTAGCTGAAGAAAGTTGGAAAACAAAAGAACGGGAAGATACGTTGACATCATATCTTTATTTTCTCTCTCACTATTTTCGAGAAAATACGGCGATATTGTCTTTGTCACTGGAGTGTCTGGAAGATGATGATCATTCTGACCTCCACCGGCTTTTTCGTATTAGGGGCTCGCGCCGCTGATGTACTCCCCGACTGCAGTCCTCCTTGCTGCGGCTGGATGGGGTTGCCCTCCGGTCATACAGCTGGACTGTAGGAAGCACTGGCTGTTGTGAGAAATCGGTTTGCTTCCGAGCACCGGTTGTCTGTTTATGCTATGGGGATTAGCTGACAATTTTACGAACGCAGACTCCGGACTGGGGTCCTCTGCTCGGCTTCTTAAGCAACGGATGGAGGATCTTGGTCTGACGCCCATGATGGTCAACCTAGTGGGCCGCGACCAAGACCTGGGAAAAACCCGGGATTCTCTGGACGAGCAGATGCTTCTCTGTCCCGTGCAGGCCCCATCTTTCACATAAATGTGGAAGTACACCCTAATGAGGAAATGTGGGCATAGGATCTTCTTTATCGGGAGTTCCATGCTCAAAGTCGGCTGCAGCAGGGATGGGAATTGTGCTGGCTCCGCTGTATGTCTGGTAAATCACTGTTGAAAACTGTGTTTGACATTTCTTTTTCTTTTCCCTCTTAGGATGGGGAGGGACTTGGACAGCGGCCTGTCTGAAGTGTGGCTTGTTATGTCGTTGTGTACAGTTCAGGTGATAGCTGCTTAGCTGGCGTGCTAGTTTGTGGCTTACTGTTGTTCAAGTTCAAGTTTCAAGTTTCTTTAATAGTTGTCATACAGAAGTACAGAATACTTTTATACAAAATGCTTCTTACTGTTACGCTCCAGAGACTGTGCAAGATAAGATAAGTATGAAATAAAATAACATAGTATAGCATGTAAATTAGAAGTAAAAAAAATGAGGTCACAGTGTTCAGTATAGACATATGTACAATGTTTGATGCAGAATAGACGTAACTGAGTTACCATATAATATACAATACTATGCAGTGTACTAATATACAATTCTATATAGTGCAAGGCAGAAATGGGATGGGGTGCAATTTAGGTACAATTTACAGTAGGTGTACGAGTTGTAGTGAAAATCCTTTATCAATAAATATAAAGTGTGTTTGTGTGATCTAAAGTGTGGAGAGTGGGTGCTGCAGTGTGTTGTTTGTTTAAGTGAGTGTGTGCGTGTGGGTGTGTGTGCTGTGTGCATTTGATGGTTGTTGCATAGTGTTTATTGTTCGTTTAGCAGCCTGATGGCCTGGGGATAGAAACTTCTTCTGAGTCTTTCTGTGCTCGCCTTAAGACTCCGGTATCGCTTGCCTGACCGCAGCAGTTCAAAGAGGCAGTTGTTCGGGTGGCTGGAGTCCTTGATGATTCTCTTAGCCTTCCCCCTGCACCGCTTGTTGTAAATGTTCTGGAGGGTGGGAAGCCCCCCTCCAATTGTGCGTTCGGCTGAATGTGTCACTCTTTGTAGTCTGCTACGGTCTTGTGCAGTGCTATTCCCAAACCAGGAGGTGATGTTGCCAGTCAGGATGCTCTCTATTGTGCATGAGTAGAAGTTCCTAAGGATCTTCTGACTGACTTGGAACTTCCGTAGGCGCCTGAGGAAGTAGAGGCGTTGTCGTGCCTTCTTCACAACACTGTCAATGTGTGTGGTCCATGTCAAGTCCTCGGATATGTGGGCTCCGAGGTACTTGAAACTGTTCACTCTCTCAACCGGTGCCCCGTCGATGCTGAGGGGGCTGTAGTCCTTGACCCCCGACCTCCTGAAGTCCACAATCATCTCTTTTGTTTTGCTGACGTTCAGGGAGAGGCAGTTCTCCTGACACCACTGTGACAGATTCTCTACCTCTTCCAGGTAGGCCCTCTCGTCGTTGGCAGAGATCAGGCCCACCACTACTGTGTCATCAGCAAATTTGATGATTGTGTTGTTGTTCCGCTGTGCCACGCAGTCATGTGTGTACAGGGAGTAGAGGAGGGGGCTCAGAACACAGCCCTGGGGGGCCCCTATGTTGAGCGTGATGGATGAGGAGGTGCAGTTGCCTGCTCTTACCACCTGGGGTCTGCCCGTTAGGAAGTCCAAGACCCACTGGCAGAGGTCATAGTTCAAGCCCAGGTCCCTGAGCTTGGCTATGAGTTTGGAGGGGACTATGGTATTGAATGCTGAGCTGTAGTCGATGAACAGCATTCTCACATAGTTCCCCTGCCTCTTGTCCAGGTGTGATGCTGCTGTGTGCAGCACATGGGCTATGGCGTCCTCCGTGGACCTGTTGGGGCGATATGCAAATTGCAGGGGGTCCAGGTTGATGGGGAGGGAGGAACAGATGTAGCCCTTCACTAGCTTCTCAAAGCACTTCATGGCTATGGAGGTGAGGGCTACAGGGCGGTAGTCGTTGAGGCAAGCGGGCGTAGATTTTTTGGGTACAGTGATGATGGTGGACTTCTTCAGACAGGTGGGGATGACAGCCTGTTCCAAGGACAGGTTGAAGATGTCAGTGAATACCGGGGCCAGTTGGTCGGCACCTGTCCGGTCCTGCTGCCTTCCTGATATTCACTTTTTTAAAGGTCCGCCTCACCTCATGCTCTGTTACCCTGAACACTGAGTCTCCATCAGCAGACCCCCCCCCACATTGCCGTGGTTTGTAGGCTGGTGTTGTTATTCACAGCCTCAAACCTCGCATAGAAGGAATTGAGATCATTTGCTAAGGAGATGTCACTGTTCAATTTGAGGGAGGTGCCTTTGTAGTCTGTCATTGTTCTGAGGCCCTGCCACATACCTGTTAGCCAGTCAGCTGTTAGCTGCGGCGCTAGCTTGTTGTGTTCACCAGGCTAGTAAACGTTAGCTTGTTGCTATCAGTCGGACGGCTGTTAGCTTAATGCTACACTGCTGAAACGTTCTGTGACTATAACATGCCTTAAACACTCTGACTACGACGTCATCTTTGAAAGAGGATGTTAGTCGACCCTACACCCGGGTGCCAGTGCCAGCGAGGACTTCGTCAACATGGAGAACGGCGGCTGGGTGGCGTTGCGGACATACCCTCGTCACCGGTGCAGGAGATGCTGGGTTCAACTCGGTGTCCCGTTAACCAGTGTTGCTGTTCTCTCGGCCTGCGTTCAGGGTGGAGGTAGGAGTCCTCCGGACTTTAAACACTTCTTCTTTTCTTCCCTTCTAAATGTTTTGTAATAATGATGTTTCCAAAACATGTGTTGCTGCAATACATTGAGGATACGACGCGTGTTGTGTGTGAATTGTCTTGTCACTGGTATAGCTTCTCTCTGTAGTAAATCGGCGTTGTTTTTTACATGTGTAAAAATTAACTGGTTTGGTTGTGATGAGAACATGTGTGTTCATGTAACGTTGTACCATGGGTGAACTCACAACTAAGAGGGTTATTAACCTGTAAAGCTATGCTTAGTGACATGTGATTGAGGAATGAATCTTTTTTCTCAGCCTGTGATGACAATGAACAGCATGTTCACACATTAACAGAGGTGCCTGTTCGCATTGGTCGTATCAAGGGTAAGATAGGAGGGGTGACCCCCCGGTTTCCCTGGGGCTTCCCCCCCTCCTCTCAGACATGTTTGGTTACAATATATTGTGTCACTGTGTTTGTGGGGATATGATGTAACCCTCAGCTTAATTGCTGGGGTTGTGCTTTCTGCTTGAGAAACAATTTTTTCCTAAAGAAAAGGTTGTTTGGTCACTTATCATGTGTGCTTAGCAAGGCCTGTGGCCAATACATAATCAAGGACTTCTGTCTTCTCTCGTTATGAAAAACGGCGTTCCTCTGTAGTAAGAGTGTACTTTTGCCATTTTTTGTTGTGATGAAGGGTTGTGTGTGTCGTTGTGATCTACAACTGGGTTAGGTTTGGCCCACAGAAGCACATGTGTAAGTCTGGACCGGGGCTCTTAAAGGGGCCCTCTCTGTTCTGTGTTTTTCCTTAGTAAAACTCAGGTAGCAGGTTAGCGCATGAGCTTTGTGAGGCTGTTAGATGCTTCATGTAGCATGCTATGACTGTGTCATGCTCTATTTGTCATTACATCGTATCATGGGTGAGGGGTCGTAAAGGGGTGAACTGGTAATCCTTTCCTCCCCTTTCTGTTGGTCAGGGGTTGAAACCACCTGTCCTTCAAGGTTCCTGTCACGTTGCTGTTCGGCACGTTACAGGGTAAGGTGGGGGGGGGGGGGAGGGAGTTTCCTGGTCCCACGCCCTGGAAGATTGGGTGTGTGCACCGCGGATATTCCCCCGCCATAGAGTACGTCTGAGCGCGTCTCTATTGGTAAGATTTCCGTGGGTTGTTCAGGTCCATGTTATGGATCTGTTTCAGGGAGTTGTCAGAGCTCCTCCTCACGAAGCTCCTCCTCAGGGAGAAGTGTCTTCTCTGAGTTCGGACTCTCCTTCCCAGTGAGGGAGCCTCCTCAGAGTTCAGAGCCTCCTCCTCAGATTGTCAAGGTGAGTAGAACTTCAAACAAGGAGTTCTGCTCTATTGTGTGTGTATTCGATTCAATTCGATTATTGAGTGTGTATTGGTTCGGTG
Source organism: Notolepis coatsorum (assembly GCF_963971535.1). Taxonomy (NCBI): domain Eukaryota; kingdom Metazoa; phylum Chordata; class Actinopteri; order Aulopiformes; family Paralepididae; genus Notolepis; species Notolepis coatsorum. The sequence continues at coordinate 147,868,543 of NC_140171.1, read as the reverse complement.
CCTCCTCCTCGGAGAGCTCTAACCCAAGTGTTACATAGCTCAATGTTGCAATATATTCTTTTCAATCTATACAGCTTGCGTGGGAAGTCTCTCTGGGGATTTCCGTCTCCTCCCTGTGGCGAGGGTGGCGGGATGTAAAAATGTAAAAAAAAATTACCCTCAGCTGCGTCACGTGGGATTCATGTCAGTCTGTGTTTCTTTCTTTTTTAAATAAAAAGAGGAAAGAACATGAAGCACGACGGCTCCGTGTCGTTCTCCCAGGCGACTTGGAGGAACAATGTCTGGTGTCTTGCTAGACTATGCATTGATGTGTTTGGGTCTCAACGCGTACATAGTGCTGGCTCGGGGTGTTTCTGTTAAGAATCACGCAGGGGGCTAAGTACGCCTTGGTTGCTCGTTATTAAAACAGCATTTTTATAGGGCAACTGGGATGGAGTTTTTTCTCTTCCGAGCGCCAGTTTACTAGGTTGTCTCGATGAATTCTCGTTCATATCTGGGGGATGTTAACGGAATAGATCAGAACATAGGTAGAGGGGTCTCACACCCCTGGGGGTGGGCCACTGAGCGAGGTACAAATGGGACCGTCTGGGTGGCGCCCTCTTTTCAAGTTTTAGAAGCTACACTAGCAGAGAGGGCTAGGGTGCTAGCTGTAGAAGCTACAATAGCAGGAGGGGCTAAGGTGCTAGCTGTAGAGGTTACACTAGCAGGAGGGGCTAATGTGCTAGCTATAGGGGTTACACTAGCAGAGAGGGCTAAGGTGCTAGCTGTAGAGGCTACATTAGCAGGAGGGGCTAAGGTGCTAGCTGTAGAGGTTACACTAGCAGGAGGGGCTAATGTGCTAGCTATAGGGGTTACACTAGCAGGAGGGGCTAAGGCACTAGCTGTAGAGGCTACACTAGCAGGGGGAGCCAAGGGGCTAGCTGTAGCTGCGCGAGCAATAGTGGCCTTACTTGCAGTGGGGACCATGCTGGTAGTAGTGGCTTGGTTGGAGGCAGGAGGCCGGAGATCCCAGAACAAATGTTTGATCCAGCTCCTGCCCTGCTCCTCCAGCTGAGGGGCCAGCTCAGGACTCCACTCCCTGATGGAGTAGAGCAGTCTTAGCATGGTCTTCCTCTCCTCCAAGGAGGAGGAGAAGAAATCCCCTTTTAGAAATTTGTTGATGGAGATTAAGGCCTCACCTGTCATGTCCCCAGAGGGGGCTAAGCTAGCAGTTGAGCCTGGGCTAGCTACAGGGGCAGTGCTAGCTGTGGAGGCTGCGCTAGCAGAAGAGGCCTTACTTGTAGCGGGAACCATGCTGGTAGTAGTGGGCTGGGGCTGGCGGCCGGGGAGCCCGGAACAAAGGTTTGAGCATCCTGCCCTGCTCCTCTAAGCTGTGGGGCCTGTTCAGGACTCTACTCTCTGACGGAGTATAGTGCAGACCCAGCATGGCCGTCCTCTCCTCCAAGGAAGAGGAGAGAAAATCCCTGTCAAAGAATTTACCGATGGTAAAAGGTTCCTCGCTCACTCTGTCCGCTGGGTCCTTGGTTGGTGGATTAATTCTGTCACGGTGTGGGGGAGAGTTGGGGTGTAGGGCCCAAACGCAGGACAGAGACGATGAATACATAACAACAAACTGAGAAACACTAGAGACGGAAAACACAATAACATAAACTCAGCAGGGCTGGAAAAGGCGCAAGGTGCAAAAGCGACATGACGAGGAACAGGATACACAGAACACAGGGAGCTTCACGAATGCACGGAATAGGAATACAGCCAGGATGAAGAAACACAGGGGTAATGAATCCATGGGGAAGACAGGGGGACACACACATATATACACACACTGATTGGATGAGCGACACCTGGGAGGAACACAGACTGACTACAGTGACACTAAATACAAGACAGGACTGATAACGAATACACACACACACTGGAGACATCGCACTAGACCAGACAAGGGAACACAGCAGATAACAGAAACGCAGGGATGGACAACATGACAGAGAGCACACTAGTGATCATAGACGATACAAGACACAGGTGGAGGATCACAGCAAGCAGGGGCAGTGCGGGCAGTTGACCAGTAAGTGGGGGTATAGGACAGTTCATGAGTCTCTGGATGGCCAGTCACGCCACATAAACTCCGGACTGAAAGAGGAGTTTAACGACACTTTTTGCAAAGATTGGCCATCGGAGATAATACGAGACAAGGACAAAGGCGAGGACAATGGAATAGGTGGCACGATCAAACGGAAGCACAGAGGACGGAGAAGTGGAATCAGAATCAAGCTAAAGAGTTCTGCTTACCGGCCCACGATCCCATTGATTCTGTTGGCAAATGTACATTAGCTGGAGAATAAGATGGATGATCTCAGAGCAAGGATTCGATTCCAACGAGACGTGAGGGACTGCAAAATCCTATGTTTCATGGAGACATGGTTGAAGCCATCAACACCGGATCATAACATCATCCCATCTGATTCCTTCTCTGTCTTCCGCACTGACCGAACAGAAGAGTCGGGAAAGTCCATAGGTGGAGGGGTCTGCTTCTTGACGAACAACGGATGGTGCAGCCCCAAGGAGGTAAAGATTATTTCCCGCTCCTGTTCGCCGGACCTTGAACATCTATCCATCCTTTGTCACCCGTTTTATCTCCCCCGGGAATTCACAGCCATAATAACAACAGCAGTATACATCCCACCGCAAGCAGATACCGCCAAGGATCTGGCAGACCTACAGGACTATTTGAACCAGCACCAAAACAAACACCCAGACGAGGCTATGATCGTAGCCGGCGATTTCAATAAGGCTAATTTAAAAAAAGTTATGCCAAACTTTTACCAACACATCACATGCACCATTAGGGGGGGAAATACGTTGGATCACTGCTACACTCCATTCAAAAAGGGCTACAAGGCAGTACCGGCTCCACCATTAGGTAAACCCGACCACAACGCCATATTTATTTTGCCCGGCTATAAACAATGAGCCTGTGAGGCTGTTGTGTCATGAGAGGTGAAGCAGTGGTCCGAGAGCTCAGAGGCCACGCTCCAAGACGCACTGGAAGACGTTGACTGGGGCATGCTCCGGTCGAGCTCCAGTGACGTCAGTGAATATGCGGATGTTGTAGTCAGCTTCATAACAACGTTAGCTGATAACATTGTCCCCACGTAGAAGGTGTAGGTTTTCCCAAACCAGAAACCGTGGGTGGACAACTCCATCCGAGTGGCCCTGAATGCTCGTACCGCTGCTTACAACTCGGGCCAAGCATCGGGAAGTATGCAAGAGTACAAGGTAGCAGTTTATATGCTACGCAAAGAGGTTCGGGCTGTAAAACGGCGATATGCGAACAAGATGGAGACACAGATGGCACAGAACGACACAAGAGGCTTATGGCGGGGAGTACGAACGATAACTGATTATAAAATCAGCCCCCCCTCAATAGTGAGTCCCGATGCCTCTTGCGGATGAACTCAACTCCTTTTACGCCACGTTTGGGGCGAGCAGTGGTGACGTTAGCTCACCGGCTAGTGCCGCCACTGACACGCCGGCTGCCGCAGGGAAGGGGGGTTTATTTGCGGGGGGGACACTCTCTCATTGACGGAACACAGCATGAGATTAGTGTTTATGGGAGTAAATACTAGGAAAGCTGCAGGCCCAGATGGGATAACACGACGAATACTAAAGTCCTATGCAAATCAGCTAGCCGCAGTAGTTACAACCATATTTAAATTGTAAATTGTATATTGTATAGTAGTGTGGAACCAGTTTCTCAGGAACTTAGCCTGTCTTTTTTTAACATGCACATCTGGTGTCTTACCTATTTAAAAAAAAAATTCCATGTCTATTTTATTATTGTACAATCGATGCGGGCATGACCACCCGCATTTCACTGTATGCCCTGGTATGTATGTGAGAAATAAACCTCTTGATTCTTGATTCAGACGGTTAACCGTCTGTAGTGTGGTAGTGAAGGGGTTAACCTTCTGTAGTGTGGCAGTGAAAGGGTTAACCCTTTGTCGTGTGGCAGTGAAAGGGTTAACCTTCTGTATTGTCAAAGTGAAAGGGTTAACCCTTTGGTAGTGTGGTAGTGAAATGGGGCAATCTGGGGCCAATCAGACATCAAACTATTTCTTCACCTGCAAGTACATATTCTCAACATGTTAACACATTTGTCAGGGGGGTTGATGCGTTTCTGGTTTTAGGAAAGTTGAGGCTATAGGTTTTCAAGGTTAGGGTTAGGTAAAAGGTGGGGTAGGCCATTCTCTTTTACCAACCATTTTGATACGTATACGGTCAAATTCTCTTTACATCCAATTACACAATTACAAGTAAATGCTCAAGTTCTCCCTGAACGTCAGGTCGGGGGTCAGGGACTACAGCCCCGTCAGCATCGACGGGGCACCGGTTGAGAGAGTGAACAGTTTTAAGTACCTCGGAGTCCACATATCCGAGGACTTGACATGGACCACACACATTGACAGTGTAATCAAGAAGGCACGGCAACGCCTCTACTTCCGCATAAGGAAGTTCCAAGTCAGTCAGAAGATCCTTAAGAACTTCTACTCATGCACAATAGAGAGCATCCTGACTGGCAATATCACCTCCTGGTTTGGGAATAGCACCGCACAAGACCGTAGCAGACTACAGAGAGTGGCCCGTTCAGCCAAACGCACAATTGGAGGTGGGCTTCCCACTCTCCAAGACATTTACAACAAGCGTTGCATGGGTAAGGCTAAGAGAATAATCAAAGACTCTAGCCACCCAAACAACTGCCTCTTTGAACTGCTGCGGTCAGGCAAGCGATACCGGAGTCTCATGGCAAGTACAGAGACTCAGAAGGAGCTTCTATCCCCAGGCCATCAGGATGCTCAACGACAATAACACTATGTAACAAACCATGAAATACACACATCCACATGCACACAGTCACTTTAAATAAACAACTCACTGTAGCACCCACTTTACCCACTTTAGACACTTTAATAACACACTTTATATTTATATTGATTGGTAAAGAGATTTGCACTACAACTCATACCTCATTGCACCTTACCCTAAGTTGTACCATATCCCATTTCTGCATTGTACTTTATATTGTATTGTAACTCAGTTACAAATTTTTTCTACTCTGTATTGTATATTGTATATATGTATATTGAACATTTTGTTTTGCACACTTTTGTTTACACTTGTTACGTACTTGACTTCTATTTTTTACTTATCTATTTTATTTGTATCTAGCACACTCTCAGGAGCAGAACAGGAAAAAGCATTTCATATAAAAGTATTCTGTATTTTTGCATGACAACTAATAAAGAAACTTGAAACTTGAACTTGAAAACTTGAAACTTGTAATCAGCCGTCCTAAAATCTCATGGTCCCTGAATCTTAACAATCAATCTCATTTTCCTTTGGCCTCTGCTAAGTGATGTTCCTGGGTTTGCACTGGAAAACAAATTCCACTTTTACGTTTCTTGTTGACACGTCGTACACACAGGTGTGTGGCGTGAACACATTCCTTATGTCACCTCCTTCCTCGAGTAAATAGATTCTTTCTTTTTAAGTTCCCTCTTTTCATTTCCTCTGCCGGTGGTGAGAAAAGGTCAGTTATTGTGTTTGCTTTTGCTTTTGCTTTTGAGAGAAGAGGAGAGGAGAGGAGAGGGAGAGGAGAGGGAGAGGAGAGGAGAGGAGAGGAGAGGAGAGGAGAGGAGAGGAGAGGAGAGGAGAGGAGAGGAGAGGAGAGGAGAGGAGAGGAGAGGAGAGGAGAGGAGAGGAGAGGAGAGGAGAGGAGAGGAGATGGGAGGAGAGGATGGGAGGAGGGGAGAGGTGAGGAGAGGAGAGGAGGAGAGGAGAGGAGCAGAGAGGAGAGGAGAGGAGAGGAGAGGAGAGGAGAGGAGAGGAGAGGAGAGGAGAGGAGAGGAGAGGAGAGGAGGAGAGGAGAGGAGAGGAGAGGAGCAGAGAGGAGAGGAGAGGAGAGGAGAGGTGAGGTGAGGAGAGGAGAGGAGAGGAGAGGAGAGGAGAGGAGAGGAGAGGAGAGGAGAGGAGAGGAGAGGAGAGGAGAGGAGAGGAGAGGAGAGGAGAGGAGAGGAGAGGAGAGGAGAGGAGAGGAGAGGAGAGGTGAGGAGAGGACAAAGCAGAACAGAACAGAACAGAACAGAACAGAAGAGGGGAGGGGAGGGGAGGGGAGGTGATGCAGTCAATGATATCCGACACTAAGCCATTATGTCTGCCTCAGTAGGATTCCTGGCAGGTACATTATCCTGTTCCTTCATAGAAAGGAGAGAAATTGTGAAAATTATCTTGGGGTGGAAGTACACAGTAACGTGGTGTGAAATTGGTGAATGAGAGAGAGCCTAAAAGACAGAGAGAGAAAGAGGTAAGAGACAACAACAAAAAGCACAAATCTGCAATAGCTGTGACCTTTTTGAAACAGGCCACTCCCATCGCCACGCCCCCTTTTAGCCAATGGTAAAGTTCTGTAAATCTGCGGTGACATCGGCTGGGTCATGTGGGGAGTCCACAATGAGACGCAGCCAGCTGTAATGTGGATGCCTTCTAGCCATTACTGTCCTGTCTTTGGCAACACTAACGTCAGTACGGCACAGGCAACTAACTAACGTCAGACCAGCTAGCTAACTTTAGGTAATAGCTAGCAACATGCCAGCGATGTGGGATTTCTTACACGCTCTATGGACAATTCGTATATTTCCCCCCTCGAAAGGTTCAAATATGTGTGGACTGTGGTTCATGCTCACACTATTGAGACACTAGAGAGCGAATTCACAAAGGGATTAGCTCTGAAACACAGTTTGCTATTCACAAAGCAAGCACCAAGGGTGAAATACTGTGGTAATTGCGTTGACCTCAGCATTGCGTCTCGGTGCATCGGTGGTATTTGCGGGTATTAAAATGAGGTAATATGGGCGGAACATGTGCCCCTTTCTATGCAAATGAGCCTCATCCAAAAACACTCCCAATTCACAAAGGTCGGCGCTAATTGCCACGCGCAGTTAAAGCAATGCTATTTACGTCTTGAGAGATTTGGTGGTAACTAAGCGCATTTATAGCGTCTCAGGTGATCATATGGCAGCAGTAATTGTTGCCAGGCGAAGGCATCGTGATGCTAGGCATGCTCGTGAAAGAATATTTCTAATGAGAACATCACTTTTGATTTAGGCGAAACCGAAATCATCCGGAACCACAGGTTGCCAGCTCAAGCAATTCTTGATCTAGTTTCAAGTTTCTTTAATAGTTGTCATACAGAAGTACAGAATACTTTTGTACAAAATGCTTCTTACTGTTGCGCTCCAGAGACTGTGCATGACAAGATAAGTATGAAATAAAAACATAGTAAAAATTAGAAGAAAAAAAAAAAAAAGAGGTCACAGTGTTCAGTTTAGACATATGTACAATGTTCGTAGACGTAGTTACCATACAATATACAATACTGTGCAGTGTACTAATATACAATACTATATAGTGCAAGGCATAAATGGACGAGGTGCAGTTTAGGTACAATTCACAGTAGGTGTACGAGTTGTAGTGCAAATCCTTTATCAATAAATATAAAGTGTAAGTGTGTTTGTGTGATCTAAAGTGTGGAGAGTGGGTGCTGCAGTGTGTTGTTTGTTTGAGTGAGTGTGTGTGTGCGTGTGGGTGTGTGTGCTGTGTGCATTTGATGGTTGTTGCATAGTGATTATTGTTCGTTTAGCGATTATTGTTCGTTTAGCAGCCTGATGGCCTGGGGATAGAAGCTCCTTCTGAGTCTTTCTGTGCTCGCCATAAGACTCCGGTATCGCTTGCCTGACGGCAGCAGTTCAAAGAGGCAGTTGTTCGGGTGGCTCGAGTCCTTAATAATCCTCTTAGCCTTCCCCTTGCACCGCTTGTTGTAAATGTTCTGGAGGGTGGGAAGCCCCCCTCTAATTGTGCGTTCGGCTGAACGTGTCACTCTTTGTAGTCTGCTACGGTCTTGTGCAGTGCTATTCCCAAACCAGGAGGTGATGTTGCCGGTCAGGATGCTCTCTATTGTACATGAGTAGAAGTTCCTAAGGATCTTCTGACTGACTTGGAACTTCCTTAGGCGCCTGAGGAAGTAGAGGCGTTGTCGTGCCTTCTTCACAACACTGTCAATGTGTGTGGTCCATGTCAAGTCCTCGGATATGTGGGCTCCGAGGTACTTGAAACTGTTCACTCTCTCAACTGGTGCCCCGTCGATGCTGAGGGGGCTGTAGTCCTTGACCCCCGACCTCCTGAAGTCCACAATCATCTCTTTTGTTTTGCTGACGTTCAGGGAGAGGCAGTTCTCCTGACACCACTGTGACAGGTTCTCTACCTCTTCCAGGTAGGCCCTTTCGTCGTTGGCAGAGATCAGGCCCACCACTACTGTGTCATCAGCAAATTTGATGATGGTGTTGTTGTTCCGCTGTGCTACGCAGTCATGTGTGTACAGGGAGTAGAGGAGGGGGCTCAGAACACAGCCCTGGGGGGCCCCTATGTTGAGCGTGATGGATGAGGAGGTGCAGTTGCCGGCTCTTACCACCTGGGGTCTGCCCGTCAGGAAGTCCAGGACCCACTGGCACAGGTCATAGTTCAAGCCCAGGTCCCTGAGCTTGGCTATGAGTTTGGAGGGGACTATGGTATTGAATGCTGGGCTGTAGTCGATGAACAGCATTCTCACATAGTTCCCCTTCCTCTTGTCCAGATGTGATGCTGCTGTGTGCAGCACATGGGCTATGGCGTCCTCCGTGGACCTGTTGGGGCGATATGCAAATTGCAGAGGGTCCAGGTTGATGGGGAGGGAGGAACAGATGTAGCCCTTCACTAGCTTCTCAAAGCACTTCATGGCTATGGAGGTGAGGGCTACAGGGCGGTAGTCGTTGAGGCAAGCGGGCGTAGATTTTTTGGGTACAGGGATGATGGTGGACTTCTTCAGACAGGTGGGGATGACGGCCTGTTCCAAGGACAGGTTGAAGATGTCAGTGAATACCGGGGCCAGTTGGTCGGCACAGACTTTTAGGACGCGGCCGGGGATGCCGTCCGGTCCTGCTGCCTTCCTGATATCCACTTTTTTAAAGATCCGTCTCACCTCATGCTCTGTTACCCTGAACACTGAGTCTCCATCAGCAGACCCCCCCCCCCCCATTGCCGTGGTTTGTAGGCTGGTGTTGTTATTCACAGCCTCAAACCTCGCATAGAAGGAGTTGAGATCATTTGCTAAGATCATTTGCTACTCGATGAAATCAAGGATGATATTGAGCCAGCCACCCAGAGATCCCATGCAATCTTATTTGTTATTTAAATATTGTTATTTAACATTGTCGGCTTTCCCAATGTTGTCGGTGCTATTGATTGATTGATTTTGTAACGAGATTTAGATTTTGCATCATGCTGCAATCTTTATTTGTGTTAAGCATTGCTCTTGCTGCTTGTTTTATAAAGCACTTTGAACTGCAATCCTTGTATGAAAGGTGCTATATAAATAAAGTTTACTATTATTATTATTATTGACTGCACTCACATTCCAATTGTATCACCAAGCGAAAATTCAAACAGTGCCTAACTTCGGTCTAAAGATTCCGCACCATGGACAAGTCTGCTCAAAATCTTTTATTTGGGGATGACAAACAAATGCAAGGATTATACTAAAAAAATATATGTATCTGCCAACAGCGCTGCCAGGTGCAAACTGCTCCGCCAGCCAACTGCGCTGGAGCAAATCAGGAGCAAATTGCACACCTATGGGCGTGTTTGCGCTAGTATATCATCCGTGCAATATATCTTTAGTGAATCGCGCACAGTTAAGGGTGCTATTAACACCATGCAATCCATTCTCTGTGAATTCGCCCCACAGTGTGCCAAACTGTTTACCAGGTCGGGGAATCTTTAAATATATATATATTTTTTAAATATATATAATTATTTTAACCGTCTGTAGTGTGGTAGTGAAAGGTTAACCTTCTGCAGTTTGGTAGTGAAAGGTTAACCTTCTGTAGTGTGGTAGTGAAAGGTTAACCGTCTGTAGTGTGGTAGTGAAAGGTTAACCTTCTGTAATGTGGTAGTGAAAGGTTAACCTTCTGTAGTGTGGTAGTGAAAGGTTAACCTTCTGTAATGTGGTAGTGAAAGGTTAACGATAGGTTATGACTATAACCAAGTTCTGTTAATTAGGGGTGACGCTTGGCATCACTCATGCACTCCCTCGCGTACGTGCACGCGCACTGAATAAATTCCACAAATGTACCTTTAATACCAGTATTAGTCTGACCACACCCCTCATCAGCTTACCTTCATAAGCAGGTGTGTGGTCACCTGCTCTCCTCCTACCCAAGCTTTCACCACAAGGTGAGGTCAAGGGCTGCAGCGGCGTCGGATGCCAAGCGTCACCCCTAATTAACAGAACTTGGTTATAGTCATAACCTATCGTTCTGTATCATTAGGGGATCCGCTTGGCATCACTCATGCACAAAGGGAGGCCAAGCGGAGCCACTGGCCGACAAATACACCCCGCTGAAGGCCCCCCACAACCAACAGAACAGGGAGGGCCGAGCCCCCCCGACCCCCCCTAATGGAGGGCACCCCCCCTATTAGAGGTTTCCCGGGAGGGCGACGGACCCGACCGTGCGAAGAGGCACTCAAGCAACTCAACGCACAGGGTGAGCAGACCGTGGCTTGACCCCACGACTACACACACGCACAACCCGCATGCCACCCGGGAACGAACGGAGGGAAACAACCTCGTTACTGCCCCCAGAATCACGGGGTCAAGGGCAAACCCAACCCCGTGGCAAGGCCGTAGCAGCGGAGCACGAAGGAAGACCCAGACCCACCAAAGGGACTGGACCCCCTGGAACGGGGGCCGGGAGAAGTCCATGATGCCAGCATCAAGACCCCACCAGGTGGGCACTTAGTGACCCCGCCCCCCACATCGCCAGCGTATTCGGACAAAGGCCCCTCAGCCGAGCGGGCCCCGTCCTCCCCAACAGTACACCGTCTGGCACACTGACCCTGCAACAGGCAGTCAGCATGGGCGTAAACACACAAAAAAGGTTAACCAACGGAAGCAGGCAGCGCACCGGGGAAAAAAACCAGGCAACAGGCTGTTAACCCTAGCCTGGAGACTGCGGACGAGACAGGCGCCAGAAAGGACAGCTGAACACAGCCGCCCCGGCGGAAGGGGCGTATGCTGGCGTTGTTGCATGACCAAGCCTCCATTAAAAAAAAAACCACCCAGAGGGGTCGAGGCAGAGAAGGCTGACACGATTGGCAGACGTCATGAACGTGCAGGGGCACCCTCAACCGGTGAACCCGGGAGTTGACACTGCAGCAACACACCAGAGAACCAACCACCCAGGTGTTACCCTATGCGGTGGTTGGTCCCATAACCCCTCAGGAAAAAAACCCAAAACACACCTGCGGCACTGCCGCAGCCCGTGTTCCAGTTTCCAACAGGGTTATCCCGGGCCTACGGGTCAACGAAAACATTACCTCGGACCGGGCCCGGTGATACGGGGAGCACAGGGTCCCCCGAGGAGGCCAAGACCACCCCAACAGGCCCCTCTTCGCCATGCGTAAGAGAAGAGCGTAAAAATGGAAAACCAGCCCCAGCACCCCGTACTTTGTATTCCCAGGAGGTCACCCAACCAAGTACCAACCAAGACCAACCTGCATGGCGGCCGAGATCCGACGAGATCGGGCGCGTACAGGTTGGCACGGCCATAAGCCATTACGACAGTGTAGAATACAATGTACCCAACAAGGGTTCCATAGCGCTCAACCCTGTGACACCCGGACCGACCTAGCATTTTTCCCCCTGAAAAAAGCCCAAGTCCCTCAGGATACCAGAACAGCAGATCTGCATCCCCGGCGGACAACGGGTTCAACTGATCCGGACCAGCGCGACCAGAACCAGTCCCGTGCCCTAACCACGCCGACATGCCAACTCCAGGAGAAGGGGCAGATATGCGTGTTGATCTTAAACATAAAAAGAAGGCGCCACTCAGACGTTTCGGTGCGAACCGCGCCCGGCGGCCCACCCCCAGGGCGTGAGACCCTTCCACATATGTTCAGATCCATTCCGTTATCATCCCCTGATATGAACGAGAACCCATCGACAACCACACAGGGCGTCGGAAGAGGAAAAACCCCCATCCCAATTGCTTTATAAAAACGCTGTTTTAACCCCAAGCAATCAAGGCGCGCCAGTCAGTTACCAATGTCCAACAGAACATCCTGAGCTAGCACTATGTGTGCGTTGGACATACCCACATCAATAATAGGCTATTTAGACCATCTTATTGAATCCCCAAGACGCCCAGGGGAACGACAAGAGGGGCGAGATGCAACCAACTCCATGAATGAATGAATGAAAACTCTATCCAACAGATTGCAGAAAGGGTACAACACAGTACGGCTCAATACACACAATTGTTAAGGGGAGGCAGACCTGAGAAAGACGTTAGTCTTGTTTCCATCAGGGACCCCCATTTCCAATTCATATAGACACATCCAACTCTTTATAATAATAAAGAAGAAGCATCACCCGTATGAACCCAACTGCACAGCTGGGAGCAAAAAACCCGTTTTCACACGATTTTACATCCAGTCACTCTTTTAATCAGAGAGTAAGACTAGACCCTCCCAGAAAACCTTCCCACACGAGTTGTAGTCATGAGAAAGACATGCCAACTGTGAGTCACGTGACCAACTGACTCAAGTTACACATAAATCGAGCGCAGCAGACCCGTGAGCCCTACGCTCTAACTCGACACCTTAAGACACCGTAACTCATGGAAGGCGTCGCCATAGCAACACCGCTACGACGGGTGGAAACCCTGCCGGCTCCTGTTTGTAATAGGAGTTGGCAGGATAACCCTCCCACCCGTAGCCATTTTGAAAACCTCCGGTAGAATGCTAATGTATAGCGTAAGCTAATACAATGCCCGCTACCCACAAAATGTGAACAGGATTTACAACAAAAAACAAGTCGCATGTGTGTGAATCCTAGACCCGTTGACTATGTCGTACATAGCAAAAACGCTGACCGAGAGTAACGGCTAGGCCGTGGAACATGTGTGTACGAGTATTACTGCAACTAACAACACAGCATTGTGAGACACATATACTTAGTTCAAGCAATGGAATAACACCAGTCATAATCCCCAATACAAATCTAGCCAGGTGGGCGATGTTAGACGCCGCAGCCAGCGATTGTGTACCAGCGATGAATGACTGGTCACCCCAATATGCCAATCGCCTAGCCGATCTACCCTGGAGGACCGGCTTGCATAAGGGTTCCCACACCATATCCGGACAGAGGAGAGCGGCCATCGGACTATCAAGCCGAGGCACGCCCTCCCCCATACCTTTGACTAACCCCGACACCCGCGTAACTGGTACGTAGGTGGGGGTTAGTCCCATGATGTTGGCAACCGCCTGACCCTGACGAACATAGGCCCCCATTGAGGGGAAAAATGGGTAGACAACATCCACCCCTCTCACTGGGCGACGCTGCCAGCGATGACCTATGAGATCATCAGGGACAGGTGCAGGCAATGGCAGCGGCAGCGGCACGCCGTTTGCGGCGGCGGCTACCGCCATGAGCTCGGGAAACAAAGCCTGCAGTTCCCCCTGCGGACCTTCCTCCACCGAACCCGCATCCCTCACATGCAGCAGGCTGCAACTGGTCAAGGAGCCACAGTCTGATGTGGCCGATAGTAGGGCATCCTGCTGATGAGGCCAAGGTGGTTCCTCGACATCTTCGAACAGGGAGCCCCATGGAGCCATTTCTCCCCCCTCCGGTGTTTCCTGGATAGGAGGGATACTCTCCTCCACGGGACCATCATACAAGAATCTGTCCGCCTCTTCCATGAAGTCCTCAGTTTCCATCGGAAATCCAGAGCCGGACGCATCCTCGCTGGTCTCCAGCAGTTCCCCAAAACCAGGCCGTTCGCGCCTGCATGCTACCATCTTGCGACGTGAACGGGCAGACGCGAAAAGTTTGCGTCGCAAAACCTCCGGCTCCAGGACAACCCCCCGTTCACCAACGGACGATTCCCTGGAACCAGAGGAACCAGAGTCGAGATCAGGCCATCGCCGGAGCGACGGCACCGACTCCTCGGCTCTTCGGAGAGGCAAACTATCCATCGGCTGTCTCCTGGGCTGGGTCGGCAACCACGAAAGTGGCAACAGCCCAGCACCAGAACGCACGACGGAGGCGGGAATGGAGAACCGCTGGTGAAGAGTAGGTCTAGCGGGTCTACTCTCCGCAAAATACATTATGACCCAAACTTTTTCTTTACAACAGATATGAGAGAAGAAAAAATTAAGCACAATGTAAACTCGTCACAACTCTTTTCAACTAACAACACGTCAAGTGGGGTACTACCGGGCACTTCCTTGTGGTGAAAGCGAGAAGGAGGAGAGCAGGTGACCACACACCTGCTTATGAAGGTAAGCTGATGAGGGGTGTGGTCAGACTAATACTGGTATTAAAGGTACATTTGTGGAATTTATTCAGTGCGCGTGCACGTACGCGAGGGAGTGCATGAGTGATGCCAAGCGGATCCCCTAATGATACAGAACCTTCTGTAGTGTGGTAGTGAAAGGGTTCAAAACTCTACCTCTGAGAAACCTTGTTGCACATGCATAGGGCTTGAAAAGAGACACAACTCTACTTCTGTTGGACAGGTGAGCTCACTCTGAAGTCGCCTACTCCACCTTTAAGTCAAGGGATCCCAGTCCCATGCTATGCAGTGTTAGGTAATGTGTGATGGAGACACAATGTGAGAAGGGACGAGTCTGCGTTCAAATGGGAACGTGACTAAGATGCACAATGACCAGAATGCCCCCTGGTTGGCTGGGAGGCTTGACCAGTCGATGTCATGTTGCCCAGATGACCTTCCTTTTTCCTTAAACGGTGGAATTCAATATGGTGTTGATGAACCATGCTGTCACCTCTACTGTGTGTAAAGGAGAGAGAGAGAAGGGGGAGAGAGAGAGAGAGAGAGAGAGAGAGAGAGAGAGAGAGAGAGAGAGAGAGAGAGAGAGAGAGAGAGAGAGAGAGAGAGAGAGAGAGAAAAAGAGAGAGAGAGAGAGAGAGAGAGAGAGAGAGACGCACGCACGCACGCACGCACACACACACACACACACACACACACACACACACACACACACACACACACACACACACACACACACACACACACACACACACAATCCCCTGGGTGACAAAAAAAGGTCAAAACTGTTAACCACTACATACATGCCAGCCGATAACCTATAACAGTTTCATGCATAACCCTGCAACAGCCATTAAAAATATACACAAAAAAATAAAGCCATTAGCAATATACATAAAAAACGAATTAAAGCCATCCGCAAATGAATACACATAAAAGAAATAACTGCCATTAAGTTAACAATATACATGGGAAAGAAACACATACAAACAAATAAATGAAGTATAAAAATGTCCATGCAACCACAATGGCCATTAGCAGTTACTCACATACTGTACCAGCATACAGCAGTTTGATATTGCAATATACCAGCTTGTAACAGTTACACTCCAACCTGATAATGTTACATACAGTCCAAACCCCCTCCCCAAAAGCACACACAGCCCCCTCTGAACACCACACATTTAATAAACTCACAGGGTTTTTGCCCTTATTGCCGCAAATGCAACCCACACTAAAACAACGTCATATGAATGAATGATTGAATGAATGAATGAATGAATGAATGAATGAATGAATGAATGAATGAATGAATGAATGAATGAATGAATGAATGAATGAATGAATGAATGAATGAATGAATGAATGAAAACTTTATTTAACAGATTGCAGAATGGGTACAATACAGTACAGCTCAATACACCCAATTGTTAAGGGGCTGCAGACCAGAGAAAGATGTTTGTCTTGTTTACATCAGGGTCCCCCATTTTCAACTCATAATTGTAAGTAAGGGTGCAACTTGCACCGTGCAATCCATTCTTTGTGGATCTAGCCCACAGTATTTCTGACACTGGGAATACATTCCCTGAGATTAAACAAGAACATGCAAATGGACCATATTAAAAAGAAAATCTGTAAATGTGTATTCTACATTCTTATGGAATGAATGAGATACAAAAAAAAAGTTATATATAAAAAAAAAAAAAATCATAACGCGATAATTTGCTGTGTAATTAATTAATCTAATTAACGCGATAAACTGACAGCCCTAATAATAATAGATTCCATTTGTAATGCGCTTTACAGTTGCGGGGCAAATCTCAAAGCGCTACAGTTAACCTCCACCGGCGCTTCGCTGAGCAGTTCCCCCGCCGGCGTTGTGCTCCGGCTGTGCAACTGGATACTATGCCACGAGAGGCGGTCGGCTGTGAGAGCTGACAGTCTCTCTAGGGCGGGTGGTGTCTTGCGACGCGGGCCTCAGGTGTGTCAGTTGTGCGGAGGCAGCTGCGCAGCGTGCGTCCCTGCACAACAGCCGGCTCCAAGCAAGAATCCCTTCGTTGCCTCTCCATAGCGGTATGGAGGGAATTCTTGTTTGATGCCCCACAACAACACAGTGCTCCTCCTCAGAGAGTTCGTAGCTTTGTTTTCCTGGGAGCCCCGATTCCGAGTCTAGGGTTCGAATCCCCGGTCTCTGAAAAGGGATGCTCTCTGCCACCGTGCTGGACGTAGCCCCACCTTTCAAGACGAAAGCTCCCGGCGCGTAGGATGCGAGCTTGGTGTTTCATTAGGAGAATATCCCCGAGCTCAAGACGGCAGCAGCCCACATAAAACGGAGCTTTTGCTGCTGATGCCACTGTATCTCTGGTAACACCGTTCTGTGAGAGGGACGGGTGTTGTCTGCCCTTTTTTCTTTGGGCTGAAGAAGAGGCAGTCGGCTGTCTGAGGTGATTAGGCCTGCATCGCTATTCCTCACATTACACAGCTTCAGTAGTAGCCATTAGCTAACGGTGGGCCCGTGAGAGCTAACCGTTAGCTTGCTGCGCGTTAGCCGGTGGCTATCGGTGGGCCGGTAAGAGCTAGCTGGTAGCCGGTAGCTGGCCGTTGGTCAGTGCCGACGGTCGGCTATGAAGGCTAGCTGATAGCTTGGTGCTAACCGTCAGCCTGGAGTTAGCTGTTAGCTTGTGCTAAACCGTTGGCATTAGCCGTGGGGAAATAGCGGGCCCTGAACACTCTGACTCGGCGTCATCTCTGGCAGAAGATGTTGTTGGCCTGTACCATGGCTGGCCGCAGGATGTGGGCGAAACGCCGGAGCGAGGCTCCAGTCGTCGCCACTTCTGGCCCCGCCAGCAAGAGGCCTCGTCAACATGGTGGACCAGCCGTTGTTGCGGCCATTCATCCTGCATTCCGGGGGTCACGTAGGACATTACACTATGCCCCACTCTTCCTTCCTCCCCCCGAATGTTTTTGGTTAATAACAATGTTTTTGTTTAACAAAACATGTGTTTACTTCACTGCATTTTGGGGGATACGACGTGTGCTATGTGAACTCACAGCTACAAATGCTGGGGGTGCCTTCTTGCTTGGAGTTTGTACAGTTTTTTCAAAAAAATTGCGTTGGTTGCTATGGTGTATAATTTAGACCTGTACTTCTAGCACTCGGCCGAGGGCTTATGTCCTTCTCTCTACTTAAGACAGCGTTCTTTCTTACGTGAGTAAAGGTGAACTTGGGTTTTTTATTGTATGATGAGAGTTGTGTGTGTTCATGTAATACGTTTAGGTAAACGTAGCATTGAGTCCACAACTGGTATGGGTGTTAGTTTACAGAGTTGTACATATATGGCATATGAACCAAGGACCTTTTGAGTCCCTCTCTTTAATCTGATATTTTTTCTTGCTTAAGGGTAATGATAAAAATAACGGGTGGCAAGTTTTTCACACATAAGCCAGAGCCGTGGATACAGCCTGTTTTTTTACACAAACAAGGTTATCGGCTGTGGGTGGCGTGCATGATGTAAAGCTTTTACTCTACAGGTAAGTATGTGCTTTCATCTGGCGCGCCATGCAACTGGTGTCACGGCTCTGCTTTCTTATGGCGTCGTATCAGGGGTGAGGTGGTGAGGGGGTGGATAAAATAAACCTCCCCCCGGATATAGTTATATCCTTTACGAAACTGATTGGCCAAGAGGTTGTGCCTTTCTACCTATCAGTCTCCCTGTCGTGGGTGTTCTTTCTCTCGTCACAGGGGGGGGGGGGATTTTCCTGTCTACCACACCAAATCAGGATAGGTGGGACACGGGATTCCCCCGGCCATTTGAAAACGTCACAGGCGCTTTTTCTTGCTGGCCAAGAGACATGTCATGTGTGTTACAGGGCCTGTACTACAGACCGCTGTCATTGTAAAGGATAGGTAATGCAATGCAGTAGAGGCAATTTGTCTTCTACTCTGCTCCCTACCAGTAGTGTATATTGGGTCAGAGCCTCCTCCTCAGGGAGTTTCAGAGCCTCCTCTGAGTTTCAGAACCTCCCTCTCAGTGAGAGACCCTCCTCAGAGTTTCAGAGCCTCCTCCTCAGAGAGTCTTAGGGCCCTTTCTCACTCACTGCTCTGTGTCGAATCAGACCCGGCTCGCATCAGAAAAGGGTGTGTCTGTCTGAGTAAGAACGCTGTCCCCCGTCCCCGCCCCCCGCTGATTCGTCCCCGGGGGCGCTGAACCTGGACCGCTGAAATAGGTGGTCTCAGGTGCGCACTAGTGGGGGCGGTTAGGCCTGGCAATTTTGTTTGCCATTGCTATGTCTATACATTGTTCGAATGCATTTATTTCTATTAGACCAGTGGTGCCCAACCAGTCGGCCGTGGTCGACCAGTAGATCAATGACATGCAATATAATTGCCACAAGCGATGGGACAATGTTAGCTTCTGAACAGGCTAGCTAACTAGCGTTAGCCATTGCTGTATACCCTACTTTCTTGTTCGAATGCATTTATTTCTATTAGACCAGTGGTGCCCAACCAGTCGGCCGTGGTCGACCAGTAGATCAATGACATGCAATATAATTGCCACAAGCGATGGGACAATGTTAGCTTCTGAACAGGCTAGCTAACTAGCGTTAGCCATTGCTGTATACAATACTTTCTTGTTCGAATGCATTTATTTCTATTAGACCAGTGGTGCCCAACCAGTCGGCCGTGGTCGACCAGTAGATCAATGACATTCAATATAATGCATATAATCGATGCAGCAATGTTACTAGTAAAGGCTAAGCTAACTAGCGTTTAGCCGTTAGCTTAGCGCTATCGTTAAAACGCTCAAAAGCGGACTCTACAACACCATCCATTCGTGATAAAATGGGGTGGGTTATATTGACAAGGCTTGACAACAGAGGTTCAAATATAACTTCATATTTATTGGCAATTTGTTCATTTTATATCAGCATCCAGAGTCCGCAGTCTGTTAAGACATTCCTGTTTACATTTTCGAACATGACATCATCGCCTACGGCAAGCGTAAACGCTCAAAAGGCAAACCGTAAACAGAACCCGAAGCGAACCAAGACTGCAGTGTGTACACAAACTAGAGGGGGGAGAGGGGGGGGGGGGGGGGTTCGCACTCTGACCCGGAATGAGGGCGGTACGGACAGAATGAGTGAGTGAGAAAGGGCCCTTAGTCCAATTGTTACATGAACCTTTTTCAATTGTTTTACTCACGTTGTGGTCTCTCTGGGAGAATCGCTGTCTTCTCCTCTTACATAAAGAGCAGAATTGACGCGTTTTTTATTCCCAGGCTCGAGAGGCTATTGAAGCACAAGCACGTTTTCTTATTGGCCAAGAGACATGTCCGTGAGTTACAGGGCCTGTGCTGCAGACCACTGTCATTGTAAAGGATAGGTGATGCAATGCAGTAGAGACAATTTGTTCTTCTGCTCTGCTCCCTACCAGTATTGGGTCAGAGCCTCCTCCTCAGGGAGTTTCAGAGCCTCCTTCTCAGGGAGTTTCAGAGCCTCCTCTGAGATTCAGAACCTCCCTCTCAGTGAGGGAGCCTCCTCAGAGTTTCAGAGCCTCCTCCTCAGAGAGTCTTAGTCCAATTGTTACATGAACCTTTTCAATTGTTTTACTCACGTTGTGGTCTCTCTGGGAAAATCGCTGTCTTCTCCTCTTACATAAAGAGCAGAATTGACGCGGTTGTTATTCCGAGGCTCGTCGTATGTGAGCCTGTGTCTGTGTCTCTAGACCGGCTCCCTGCTGCTCGTCCCAGACAGCAAGGGGAAACATTGTGAGGCTCTTTCTTGTTAGAAATTCGCTGTCACTGTTCTCGGGTTCTTTGCGAGCATATACGCTGTTTTATGAAATCAGCGTATAGTCTTACGAGACCGATCAGCACTGGCCCAGGGTGTTTTTCAATGATTGAATATGCTTTGTGGGTCCGGTGCGCCTTGGTTGCCCAACATCATAAAAACTGCATTTTTTATGCGGTCGGCTGGGAAGGAGATTTTTGTCTCTATCGAGCGCCAGTGCACTACGTTAGACTCGATGGCTCACGTACATCTCCGGGGGGAGATGACGGAGTAGATCAAAACATTGGCAGGGGGGTCTCACGCCCGTTGGGTGGGCCACCAGGAGTAGTGTGTTCGCATACTGACCGTCTTGGTGGCGCCCTCTGTGATGTTTTGGATTGACACGCGTACCTACCCCCCTCTTAGGACTGGGGGCGGCGGCGTGACTAGGGCACGGGACTGGTCCTGGTCACGCTGGACCGGATCAGTTTAACCTGTTGTCCGCCGGGGCGCAGACAGGTTCTGGTACCCCGAAGGACTCTGTGCTTTTCCGGGGGGGAAATGCCAGGTTGGGCCGGACGTCACAGGGGTTGATGTCATGAATGTGTGTGTCATATAGATGCCACCACGAGTTGCCCTTAACAGTGGTGTGCATTGGTCCATACTGTGTTGTACCTTTTGCACGATGTTAGGGGGTTGGTCCTTCTCCATTTGTTTTCACCCCTCCCCTCCCTGCTAAACCGGGGATGGGAGGGGGCTGTCAGGGAGGCTGCTTCTGTCAACTCCTCTATGCATCCCTGTGTAGGTCCCGCTTCGCCAGGCCCAGGTCGGGCCTTGCCCTCAATGACCTGTTGGCCTGGGTTAACCTTTTTAAAACCTGAAAAGCTTGAACTGCATTGTATAGCCTGTGTATATGCGCAGTTATGTTTCTGGGGTTTCTTAGTGGGTTAAGGGAGCAACCACCTCCTGTTAAAATAAACATAGGGGGGTGGTTGTCTCCCCGGTGTGTTGGTAGCAGAGTCAACTCTCAGGTTGAGCCCGGGTCTGACCCCGGCTGCCCGAGAGTATGCACCCGCATCTTTCATGACGTCTGCCTATTGTGTCAAACTCTTTCTCTGAACCTCGACCACGGGATTAATAAATTGGCGGGGTCAGGGTTCGTGGAGATTGTGACATGGTGCATAGCATACCGAAACAGCGCGGATACTGTTCTTACAGTAAGTCCCTTAGGCGCCTGTCTAGTCCACAGTGCTCCGGGCGCAGGTCGAGTTCTGCTCTTGGGACCTGTCTGCCTGGATTGAGGGATCAACCTCCTTGGAGGGTTGTCTCACCGGCGCGCCGGCTGGCCCCACGATATTGTGGGGGGGAAGCCTCTTTGGGAGCGCTTCGGAGCGGCGTGCCAAGGGGAGAAGGGCCTTCACCTGGTTTAGGCCCTGTCCGATACGCTGGTGATGTGGGGGATGGTGTCACCAGTGACTGTCTGGTGGGGTCTCGATGCCGCGGCCTTGTTGACCTCACCAGGCCCCTTTTTTCAGGGGGTCCTAGCTCCCGGGATGTGGCCTGGGGCTGGGACCTCCTCCGCGCCCCGCTGCTATGGCCTTGCCACAGGGTTGGTTTTTTTTTACCCCGACCCCGCGATGTTGGGGGCTGTGATGGTTTTTTTCACGTCCGTTCCCTGGTGGCGTGTGGGATGCGTGTCCGAGTAGTCGCAGGCCCTTCTAAACAAAGATAAGTCCCACAGTCTGCTCACCCTGTGTGTTTGAGGCGCTAAACCCTCTTCGCACAGTCGGGTCCGATCTCCCTCCTGTCCCTCGCTAGGGAGGGCAGGGGGGCCCGGATCCTCCCCGGTATTCTGATGGTTGTAGGGGACCTCAGCGGGTACATCTGTCGGGCTTCCGCTCTGCTCAGCTCTTGTGTTCAAATAGAGCAGAGCGTAAGCTATAACGAAATATAACGAAGGTTATCCTATAACCCTAGTTATATGAGTAATAGCGAGCGCTCTGCTCTGACTCACTGAGGACCCCACAGTTTTCATTTTCAGCTGTGAAAGACGAAGGAGCTGATAGTATGGCCATGACCCCGCTTATATAGGAGCGGATGTGGGAGTAGTCAGGCAGGTGGGCAGGTGTGTACACGTGGTGAAAGTCTTCATTATAGAATATGGTTAAAGCGATAGTTCCAATAGAGCAGAGCGCTCGCTATTACTCATATAAATAGGGTTATAGGATAACCTTCGTTATCTGTCTTTATGTTTATGTTTGGAAATCTGGTTTTAAGTTTTTTACCGCAGCCTAGTTGATTATTGAGTAATTTCCAAAGTTCACAGGGGTTATTTTTGTTGTTCGTCAGTTTTGTCATTGATGAAATTCTTTTTTGCAGTTTTGATCATAGTGTTAATGTAATTTCTTAGTCTGTTTCTTTGCAGTTTGAGTTTGGTCACGTGGGCTTGGAGTTCACTGCTCGAGTTTTTGTAAGCTTTGATTGACTTTTACGAAACTCATAGCATTTTTTGTCTCTGGTTTTCATAGTGGTCAATATTTCGGAGTGCATCCATGGCTCAGCGCGATTTTTTACCCTGGTGGTTCTTAGGGGGGCCATGTCGTTTAGTATTGTTGAGAATTTGGTTTTGAAACCAAGCCATGTTTCTTCAACCAGTGTACCATTGAGTTCATCTGACCAGTCCAGGCTCTCCAGTTCTAGGTTAAAGGCCTTGCTAGAATAGGTTTTGAGGTCTCTAGATGTGACTGTTTTGTGACAGCCGGCCTTTTGTTTTCGCTTTTTGTGGGTACAGAATATCATATAATGATCGCTTAACCCGCATGCTATAACCCCTTTATTAGAGATCCTGGACTTGTCAGAGGTCAGAATGAGGTCAATGGTAGTCTGTGTTGATTCACATACACGTGTGGGTTGGGTGATCAGCTGGCTGAAGCCATGCAGATCGCAAAACCTACTGAAAGACTTGAAGACGGGTGCATCTTTTCATTGCATATCCGTGTTTCAGTCTCCAATAAGTATTTTCTCTACATCCTCAACTCCAGCTAACACCCGTCAAGTGTATCATAAAAACCACTATGATCTGGCGGTCTGTAGATTGAGCCAACTAGTAGGGATTTCGCCCTTTCGAACAGGATTTCAACCCATACAGTTTCAATTGATTCATGATGCAGGTCAGTTCTGCTAATGAATTTGGTATCTTTATGTATATATACATGCAGACACCACCTCCATGCTTGTTCCTATCATTCCTGATTATTGAGTAGTTTTCTAATTCTATCTCTGGGTCATTTACAGAATTATCAAGCTTTGTTTCTGAGAAGCACAGTATGTTTGCCTTACCATTAACACTTTGATCGCCATGGTTAAATTCATAATTTACCATCCCTCGCCATCTCTATTTGTCTATGGAGAAGTTCCCCTTATTTGCAGGGCTATAACCTTTTAAATTTGATTGCTAAATTGACATTATTATGGCCCATTCAATGTCCTATATCTATTGTTCAGGGTGTAGCAACGTTATACTTTTTCATTCACATATTCATACTAAAATACGGTCTAAAGTATAAGTATGTTTTTTTTTTTTAAATTGGTCTTTTTCCCCCTCCATTTTTCCTCCGATTTTCTCCCATCCCAATGTTAGTCGTATGCCAATTCCCAGTCCCTTCCTGGTCGCTGCGCTTTACCCCCCACAGTCAGATCATTTGGGAGAGTGGAGGCTACCACGACCACGTGCTTCCTCCGACACACGTCCAGCCAATCACCGCTTCTTTTCACCTGGCAGCGCGGATTCTCATTGAGAGGGCGTAGCGTGTGGGAGGACCACACTATCCCCCTCACGTCCAATCCGCGCTTAGCAGGCGCCCCGACCGAACTGTAGGAGTCGCTGTTTACAACGACCCGGACCCACCCCGCCAGCTTCTCCCACCCTCTGATACAGCCAATTGTATCAGTGCAGACGGCCAGCCAAGCTGGTGACAACCCCGGAGCTGTGAGCTGGATTCGAACAGGCGAATCAAGCTCACAGCTCCGGGGCTGGTGACGAACGCAATCTCCGCTCGACCACCTAACCGCCGATAGTATAAGTATGTTTTTATCGTTTTCTGCAGCTTTCTCCAGAACGTGATTTATAGCTCCAAATGCATTATATTGATGATGAAATACAGTTTGATAGCAATCGGCGAGAGATAAAACATTTCAACTGGACGTGGTTCTAGAAGTTACTACGTATCATCTGATGTTGACCGGATGGGCGGGGGGTCGTTTATAATTCCGTGGGCAACGTTATATCATTCATCTAGTGTGGGTGATATGATCATCAGAGCAGTTAGTAAAGAACACGTTGGAAAATAACGCTGGATCTTACCGTATCTTCCTCGCGCCGTTGGGCGATGAGCGTGGAGCAGAGATATTCCTATTATGGGATGTCGAAATACCTGATCCATCTCCAGGTTGTATAATAGTATATACGTCCAAATCATGTTGTTTGTCGAGTTATTTGCACCGATCGGTGTTCACTGTGTCAAGATGGAGTCCTGCTAATGATAGCGAGTGCCCGGACGAAATATGGGTGAGCACCACTTCATCCACATGACTTCCTGTTGGGCGATCTGCCGATCGGCCACCAGATGGCGCTCTTGAACCGTTAGAGAGTTGAATGGAGCTCAGCAGTATATCTCAGGTCCCCGGAGGAGAAATATGATTTCGATCACAGATTTTTGAAATATTGATATCAAAGACGTGTTATGGCGTCTTCGGCAGAATGAGCATGGCGGGCAATGACGAGTTTCGGCGTTTCCGGCGATTAAAGTGTTAATTAATAAATGTCTGATTTCAACCAATTTGTGTCTTAAGCTGTTTATGTTGAGGTGGAAAATGTTTAGTCCATTTGCGTTGGTTATTTCATTGATGTTGTCCGATTCAAAGTATTGTTCTTTTGTGTTCTGTTCGTCAGGGGCTTTGTTGTTGTGTGTGGGGATGGGGGGGGGGGGGGGTTCCTTTGTTGATGTGATGTGCTAGCTTGCAGGCTAACTTGCAGGCTAACGGGCGAGTCCTTGTTGTTTATGTCGGCGTCGATGTCCCGCGCCGGTTTGGGCTCCACGGTTGCGAGCTCTGGTTCCCTCCCTCTCGTCCCGGCCTCTCGTCTGTTCATCTGCAGAGGCGTCGGTGTGGAGTGTGGTGTGGAGATGTCACCATCGCCGTCAATGCCGTGGATGTCGCCGGTGGCTGTGTGGTCCGCGACCGCCACCGCTTCCTGTGTCCCCAGGCCTAGTCGTTGCGTCTGCTTGCGCGTCAAAACCGGGCCCAGATTCAGTTGGATATCTCCCGAAAGTAGTAAGACAAGGGTGATCATGGTCCTTCTGTCCATTCTGACAGACGGGGGTACGTTCTTTTGATCTGGGTTAGCCGTTAATAGCGTGTGTATTAACGCTGTCCCTACGGATGGGTATTTTTGCTCCGCGCCGTTGAGAACGTAGAATTCGCCGTGGGTCTCTTTTTTCCATTTATGCTTCTCTCCACTTCTGTCGTTTGGTGCCTCATCGTCGAATATAGGTATGAGTCCGTAATCCATATCACGAAGAGGAGGAAATGTGTACAAAACCTTTTAGTTTTGCTTGCCTTGCGAGAGCTCTGAAAAGTGCGACTGGTCATGGCTGCGCCGGATGTACCACACTACAGACAGTTAACCTTTCACTACCACACTACAGACGGTTAACCTTTCACTACCACACTACTAGTGAAAGGGTTAACCTTATGTAGTGTGGTAGTGAAAGGGTTTACCTTCTGTAGTGTGGTAGTGAAAGGGTTAACCTTATGTAGTGTGGTAGTGAAAGGGTTAACCGTCTGTAGTGTGGTAGTGAAAGGTTAACCGTCTGTAGTGTGGTAGTGAAAGGGTTAACTGTCTGTAGTGTGGTAGTGAAAGGGTTAACCTTATGTAGTGTGATAGTGAAAGGGTTAACCTTCTGTAGTGTGGTAGTGAAAGGTTAACCTTCTGTAGTGTGGTAGTGAAAGGTTAACCGTCTGTAGTGTGGTAGTGAAAGGGTTAACCGTCTGTAGTGTGGTAGTGAAAGGTTAACCTTCTGTAGTGTGGTAGTGAAAGGGTTAACCGTCTGTAGTGTGGTAGTGAAAGGTTAACCTTATGTAGTGTGGTAGTGAAAGGTTAACCGTCTGTAGTGTGGTAGTGAAAGGGTTAACCTTCTGTATTGTCGCAGTGCAAGGGTTAACCCTTTGGTAGTGTGGTATAGTGAAAGGGTTCATGTGACCCCTCCACCTGTGGACTGTGACTCCTAGTCTCTGTCCGTGGTCCTGAGATACAAGGCGCTGTCTCTGGTCCTGATCTGCATGATGCTGAGTTGCC